>NC_060281.1:71940256-72246954 GCF_021613505.1 Equus quagga | reverse complement strand
CGGGCGAGCGCTCCCCGCCTGCGGCGCCCGTCCTCCGCGAGCGTCTGGGGGCGACGCGGCTGCCCGGCCGGGCGCTTCCTGCCCGCCTCGCGGGGCCGGGGCCGGGGCCGGGTGTTGGCGCCCGCCGCCCGCTGCAAGTCGCCCTTGTCCCGAGGTCCCCGCGCCCTTTCCGAGCGCGCGTCTGGACAGGAGCCGGCGAGCTGACAGTTTGGCCGTCGCCGCCCGGCGTGCGACCCCGAATCGAGACGAGACTCGCGGCCGGCGCGTCTTGTTGAGCGCTTGGCACAGGTTTCACGCGGTTCTCCCTGCAGCCGTGCGGGGCGGGTGCGGGTGCTTTTTTGCTGTTAGTGGGGGAAACTCAGACGCAGAGAGGTGCAGGCACCGGGGCAAGGTCACGCAGTTGGTGGCGGCCGGGAGCCGGCCCGCGTCCGTGCGGCCCGTGCGCGCAGGGTGCGCCCTGGCCGGGCTGCCTGCGCCGCGGCAGGTGCCTCGCGGGCCGGGAGGCGGCGGTCGGGCTCCGCGGGGCGCACGGCCCGTTCGGGGCTCCGGGGGGCTCGCGGCCCTGCCTGGATGGGGCGCGGGGTGGCTGGACGGAGGCCGGGGATGGACCGCTGTCCGCCTCTGCGCGGCCCTCCTCCAGCGTTGCTGGAACGCAGGGGCGGCCCTGTCCTTAGAATTTGCAGATGTCTTGGATTGAGTTGTTAAAATGAAACTCCTGAAAATATCTTTTCTTAATCTCTGCGGGTTTTTTTTTTTTTCCTTTTTGTATTTTCTTGAAAGAAAAGGAAAACCCGCCGAACGGACCCCTGAAATGCTGTTGAAATGAAGCTGCCGTTTGCGGGTGAAAACCTGGTCGCTCGTTGAGCCCCGGGCGTTTATTCTCAGCAGCACAGCGCGCTTTTCGTGCTGGCGAAGACAGCTCTGATTTACATGAGGCAGCGGTGGGCCAGAACCGGATTCAGAGAGTTTGCAATAAGGAAGGAACTTTGTGTGAAATAGTTTCATTTTAAATTTTTAGGTGAACTTCTGCTTATCTGTGCGGGGATGTGTTTGGGTAGATAAGGGTGGGAAAACAGAAATTGTGTGGATTAGAAACGTTACAATTTTACAATCGGTTGAGTGTTGTTAACTTAAGGTCCCAGGTTGCCCATAACTCTATTCATATAACGAATTTTGCTAATTTTAATCGTATTTTTGAAGTTGTGTTAAAAATTTTGCCTTGATAAACTTAGATCATCTAAAAGTGAGATCAGTCATTGTTTCTTTATAATAGTTTCTCTACATTATATTGCACTTGAAAACCAGGTTTTTTTATGTATTTCATTTTTCACTGAAATTAATAAAGCATTGAATCTTAATGCCTTGGGAATGGGCTAGCTGTGCAGTATACTTGAACTTTTTTTCTCATAAATTGACAGAGAAATGGTTGAAGATGGTCCATTGAGGAAATACATATACATCCAACTTAGAAGATGTTGATCGTACACTTTGTGATTTCTGTAATGCCCCAAAAACCTTTTTCCCTAAAAATTTTAATTAAGATTTAAGTGTATCTGAAAATGGAGGGAGTGTGAGTTTGGTGAGGTGACCCTGTTAGACGTTCTGACGTGCTCAGAATTGTGTCTTTTTAGGTGGAGGACTATACAAGCTGGTTGAGAAGCCGCTCGGTAATAGGACTAAAAAGCAGCTCAAGCGGAGTCTTAAGAAAGGGTTAGATTTTAGTCACTACAGCTTTGCAGTGCTTTTCTGCTTAAACTCTGCGTAATTTTCTTTAAGCGAAACAGCACCTTTGCATCCACCTTGAAAACTTTCATCCCTGCTCTGCCTTGCTGATGAGAAAACCTTAGGTTAACTCCTTCAGATAACTAATGTTCAACGTTTAAATAACTGCAGGGTAAAACTTGGGAGGTTTGGAGAGAAAATAAGCCAGCTGTTGGCTTTGTCTGAGATTCCTACGCTGTTGGAGAAAGTGCAGCTTGGGGCAGTTTTCCTTTGTGGGCGACCCTGTTCGAGAGCACTATGGCTGGCGCTGTCCTTGCAGGGCAGGCAGTTGTCACTTCCTCACGCCCTGGTTCGAGAGAAGCATCTTTGCCCTGAAGACGGCCATTGTCGGCCTCCGCCCGCGCCGGGCTCTGCGGAGCTGCTGGACCAGCTGTGGTCATTTAAATATGACCTCGGCCCCGCCTCAGAGAGTGATTCCTGACTCAGTCCTCTGAGGTCAAGGGGCCATTTGGAGATAGTGTTCAGATATTCTGAAAGTCTAAAATTAAGTAACCCATCTGCTAAATAAAGAGCTGAAGCTTTTTGGTGTAACATGGAACATGTTTATTTTCTAATGTTAAAAAGACAGCAGTTTCTGAAGATAATGGACAAACATAATGGCAAAGAAAAAAGTTCTTAAAATGCTGATCGGGGAAAACAAAAATAATCTTTCCTAATGAGAGCTCTGCAATTGTTTTTTCTTTACACATCTGATCATTTTAACAATTAGAGGCTTTTCTTGGGATCAGTTCTCATAGGGCATTTTGTTGATAAAGGCTAACAGTAAGGTTGTGTTATTAATTCCCTAAGTTAAGGACAAGTCTGTGATGTGAGCCCCTGCTCTACCCTCCTTCCGCATGTCCGCTGTGTGCCGCGTCCTTTCCTGCGAGTGGAGATGGATCTGCGGCTTGCACCGTCCTGACCACAGCCTGGAAGGGCCCACGCGCCCCCTTACCTGCCGGGAGCGGGGGCCTCAATGAAGGCGCTGCAGCAGGACGGTCTGTGTTCTCGTGCTGTGCTTGGGGGAACGTCCGGCAGAGGCCAGCTTCCCTCCTCTGAGCTGGGGAAATGGAGGCGTCCCGGCCTTGTTCGGAGCCGTCCGCGGGAGAGGGTGGTGAGGGGGTTCTTTTGTCTTTGAAACTGCAGTCCTGTGTTGATCCACGACCTTTTCTGCAAAAGCATGTGCCAGTGCCGGTTAGTCGGCTGTAGACGGTGTTTTGCAGCTATATCCCGGCTGTCTGCTTTGAGAAATTGATGTTGCCTTTAAATGCCCGAAGCAGAAGGCCAGCAGATAGGAAAGTCAGCGTGGGCGGGGGGTGGAAACAATTAAGATGGTCACAGAGTGGAAGTCTTCCTGCTGGCCACTTGGCAATGAAGCCAAATGATTCTTGATAACAGTTTTGTAGCTTGTATTTTTTGTAGAAAAGAACTCAGTTGTTTGTGGGAAAGTTTCAGTGTTCCGAATATTCACTGTTTTGATTTGAGGTCTTATTTTCCTAAATCTGTGAAATACTATCAAGTTCTAGATTCTGTCACTGAAATGAATATGATGTGGCGTAAGAATATTACCACCTACTTTAATGGGATTACCTTAAAACAGCAAAATCTCTGTTGACTTACTTTTATACTGGTTGTCCCAGTCTTAGGTTTTAAGACTTCGTTATAATTCAGCTGGGGCTTTTGTATGTGTGTGCTCTTCCTTTAATAAGACCTTTCAACAGTTACGGACTTTTAATTAAGGGGCAAGAAAAATACTTTTTTATTCCTCATAAATAATCCCAAAGTAGTCTTAAATTTCCTTTCATAGTTTTCATCTCTGCTTTGCTTGTTGCCAAGTTGTCAGAAAAGTTATACTTATCAGTTTGTTTTCCATAAAATTGCATGGAAATTTTTATCATGTGCTCCTGTTAGTGATTTACCAGATACATAGATCAGATAAGTTTGTACAGAACAGCCTTTTGCTGGTAAAAGCAATAATGCCTTTTTCTGAATCTGCCTTTCTAGCCAGATAAAGAAAAGCTTTTACTCAAGTCACATGTTGAAGGTCTAAGGTGAATACGTTAATGTATTGATCACTAACCAACATGTGTGCACAGTGCCTGCCGATTTTATTCCATGCAGTGCCTAACACCTGGATTCATGAAACCTTCCATCTGGAGAGTGGAATTCTTATTCATTGGAGTATTTTGGATTTTACTGGCAATTGTTGAAATAATTTGCTATGTACTGTTTGAACTACTACTTGGGTATCGTGAGGTGATAGCCCTTGGATTCCCACTTAGTTTCCTTTTTGTGTAGGTTTCTCCCGTCATGCACTCAACATAGCCTCGAAGTGAGTAGTCACTGATGTTTATCGAGCAAAACTACTGTTTGAGTTTTTCTTTGTAGCTAATAGCCATAACATAGACATAGCCAAGCCTTTGTCTTTTTAATGGTATTGAAGATGTTATCCTTAAGGTGAGTGTTTAGTTTTATAATCCTTGTGGAGAGAGAGTTCTTCTGATTCCAGCATTTATAACAGTCTGCAGCTACCTAGTTTGTCTTATTTTCTGTGTCCTCCACTAGAATGTAAGCGTCCCGAAAAAAACGACAGGGTTCTTGTCTAGCCTGTTGCCAGGGTGTCCCCAGCGTCCAGCACAGGCTCTGGCATTGAATAGGTGCCCAGCACCTGTTGGTTGACTGTTTGAAGCATGAACAATAAGTATTAATAGTCTTACTAGATTGCATAATCTGGTTTTTATTTAATGTTTCCCATTTGCGAGGATAGATTATGATTTTATATCCCATATCAAATTTTTCTTGGGGAGCAGTGACTGTGTATTGGGGCTTCACTAGTTTGTCCTGTAAAAACTCCTTTGGTTTGGAGGTTTAGTGAAGAACAAATTCTTAATTGGGAGGGTGGCATGGTGGGAGCACCGCTAGGCCTCGAGGCAGTTGGGGCCTGCCGTCCTCCCTACAGGCTCGTACACCCTTGGACCCAGTCGCTGAACCTCTGCTGGCCTGGATTGGAGGAGAGAAGTGACAGTGCCTGACTTGTAGGGTGGTTGTGAGGATTAAGTGGCAGTGTAAAGCGCCTTAGCGTGGTCCCTACCACGTGGGAAGTGCTCAGTAAGTGTTAGCCACAACTAATACATCATTCCATTTGATGGACATTGGAAATAGTGCCATAGGGTTTTATGCTATTGGTTGATGTAGACATTTTAAGAAATATATGCGATGTTCACTTGGGCTGCCGAAACCCATTTTGAAATCTTTGTCTTCTACCTGTTAGACCAGTTATCTTCAACTCAAAATTTAAGAGTAATCCTAAATTTTCACAACTAGAAATATATTCTAGTAAAGCGTGATAGGAAGATAACATTATTGCTCTGTAATTTTAAAGCAGAGAAGCCGTTTTTTGGTTATCAGAAGTATATGGTCTGGAATTCATGTTTAATTCTAATGCCACAAGTCGGTGGTACTTAAGAGATTTATCCAGACTTCCTTCATGCACAAAATTTTGAGCATCTGCCATACACTGGCCCCAGCATGTACACTGCAGGGCAAGTGGTGTGGTCCTGGGGTTTGCCTTCTCCCGGGGGTTCCAGATGAATAGGTGGAATCAGAACCTGCAGTCATAATGCGAGGTTCGGAGTGTGCTGGATAGTGGCCTGGTGTTGAGACGGTTCAGAAAGCGTGAGGCAGCCTTGTGAGGGGAGAGGCTCACCAGGGTGAGGCAACAGCAAGCCGTTCTGAAGGGTGAGCGGGTAGTTGCCAGTTGGTAGAACGTGGTTTGGCAGAGTTTCTATTTTTATAATTTTACTTCTTGAGCTAATTGTAGGGAATTTGAGAAGCTTCGGGATCATGTTGGTAGTTTTTAATGAGCACTCATCTTCAAACATAAAATAAATCTTGATTTGTTCTGGAAAAACTCATTCCACGTTAAGAATAACTTTTAAATTGTTAGTAATATTGCTTCTTCCTGGTCTCTGTACACTCCCACCCAGAGGACAAACAGAGAAACAGAGTAAGAGAACTAAAACTACCGTAAACCGGATCTGAAGGTGGTAGGAAGCCTCCAAAACCGGTAAGATTTATTTAGCAGCATCGATTTAATCTGATGGTATTGACTTAATTTGATCGCATTCACATAGAAAGTGTAGCCTTCGTTCCATGTAGGTGTGAGCCAGTTACTCTAGTGGGCTGTTCATTCATAAATGTGGGGCTTTGCTGGAAAAGATTCAGGTTGAAACCAGAAGCTTCTAGGAGTCCCCTCTTTGCCAATAAGCAGTTTCCTGCTGGGCAGTGTGCCCAAGCTCTGGCTGACTTGTGGTAAAATCACTAATGATTGGGATCTTCGGGCCTTTGAAGCAGGCACCCTGCCGTCTTTCCACCAGGAGTGTGTCTCTGCTGTGTGTGGGTCTAGAGAGAAAAAAGTTACAGTGGTTCTTCTGGAAGAATCATTTTTCCAGATGATTTTCATGTTGCTCAGTGGCAGTTGTGTTATATATGCGTCCATTTCGTATCTTCCCTCATTATACTTTCCCTTTAATTGCTTCTCTTTTCATTATATTTTGATCAGAAGGAGACTGGCAGTCATTTAGTTCAGTTACATATTTTGGGGTCCAAAGTAGTGATTGCCCAAGGCTATAGAACCAGTGCAGAAACTTAGGGCTCCTGGCCCCCAGTCCAGCGCTGTCCCTTAACGTTTTCTCTTCGTTGTGTGCTTCAGGAGTTGACCCTTTCCTCTTGTCATCCTTTCTTGGTTACTGTCTTTCATTGAAAAAAATAATACCCTTCTACACAGTGTTCCATTTCTGCTCAAAATGTGTTTCTTCAGAGAATTCAGGGTTCCAGTGGCTATTTAGGCTGAAGGATGGCTTTGCCTGGGACACTGTTTCTCAAATTTAGACACAGCCCTTTTTAATGGAAAAAAATTCACATCAGGCATAGGTTTTTTATTTGTAATTTCTGTTACTCTGTAATGTTACTTAGATATTGACGGAACAAAGCTAGATACAAACCAGTTAAACCTATTGCTTTTATTCCGCTGTTAGGCCAGGTGATTTTGTAATTGGAATACAAACAAAGCTTCCAAAACTGAGAAACTTTGACTTGGCACTATTGCTTCAGCCTGGTGGCTTTTGTGGCCTTGCCGATGCTGAATCTCTTTGTGTCGGGTTTCGTCGTGGGAAGGTGCAGCCTTGTGCTCTGTGTCGAGTCTGCTCCTGAGTTTTGCTTCAGTTTTAGTTCAAGTAATAACTGCTTTCATAGTCTTTTGTACAAAACAAGTATTAAGACTTTGATTGCAAGTTGAGGATAATCAGTCCCCCTGTTTAACCAGACCCTGCCAGCAAGCAGGCCACTTCATAACTGCAAAATTAAGGTACATTTAGCAGTTCAGTGCTATTTAATCTGTATTTAATGACTGTCTAATCGGTTACAACTGGAATCTAAACAGAAAATTTCATTTCCTGCTCCTTCCTACCTGCTGATCGCTGAGCTGTTGCAGGGCCGGAGGACGTCTCCGCGCCTCGCCTCGACAGTGGTGGTGCTCACGGTGCTCTGGTGCGGGCTCTTGGGAGTTGAGGACGCCTGGGCCTGTGCCGCGCTTTCTTTCTCCCTTTTCTTTTTTTACTTTTTAGCTGTTCACACTACTAGGAAATACTTCTTACAGCACATGCTGACATCCTTTGCCCTGTACAGGCATGGTTGTATTCAAAGTGCAGCGTCGGAAATTGCACAGCAAAATATGTAGAACGAGCCTACAGTGTTGAGGCTCTTGAGGGAGATACCCATGTGCTCTGAAAAACACCGCGGAGGGAGGGTTCTGAGCATTTCTAATCTCACATTTTAAAACAAGGGGTCTTAGAGCCGATTCTGTAACAAAATCTTCTGCTGTACAGGTAGTAATTCATTTGTAAGGATGGAGAAGAGAAGACAAGACAGGAGGCAAAAAGAGCTGGCCTGGTGGTCAGGCTGCGGACGAACAGGCCCGTTGGGTGGCTTGGGTGAAGAACAGGCCTTGAGCTGTGCCGTGGGGAGTCTGATTTCAGCGAGGTGTAAAAGGAAGACCCCCTGACAGTTAGTACTCCTCCGCAGGGAGGACGGCCGCGTGTTGGGGATACTGTGAAGAAGTCTTCACTCCGTACAGAGGATGCAGCTACATAATCTCTGAAATCCTCTCTAGGGTTTTAAGATTCGAATTAGGCATTAAAATCATGTTCTTGCTAAGTGTCCTGAAAATAAAGCCAGGCAGAAAGCTACTTAAACTATGTTTTTGCCCCCTCTTTAATCAAAACTTGTATCTTTTCAGATATTTTTCATTTTTGTGTTAAATTGTATTTTGACTTCGTTTCACTAATTGGAGGTTTTCTCCCCTACAGTGAGGGGGTCCAAGCCTGGTAAGAATGTCCAGCTCCAGGAGAATGAAATCAGAGGACTGTGCTTAAAGTCTCGAGAGATCTTTCTCAGTCAGCCTATCCTACTAGAACTGGAAGCGCCACTCAAAATATGTGGTATGTTTGGCACACTGCCAGTCGTCTTTGGTTCCGCCATTAACTGAGGCGAAGATCTGTCGATGCCCTGGTGTCAGCCGGCAGAATCGTTTATTGTTTATGAACAACCTGGAACTACTTAAAGTTAAATGCAGCTTTAGAGTGAATCCCTCTGATGCGCTTAGTTTACTTAGATGTGCTTCAGATTTTCTAAAAATTATTTCACTAAAGGAATATAAACATTTCAGAAGAAAGGAAAGAAATGAAATCAAGTGGAGAGCTGGGAAAAGGTCTGAACTATGTGAATATGTGGGAATTAGATTTGAGCTTAAAGCAACACTGGTCACTTAGTGTTGCCAACTTCCTTGCTGCCTTTCTGTAGTTCTCCTGTGGGAACGATAGATAGATGCAGATAGTCTGTATAAAAACAAACTAAACGTTGTCTACCAGACATTTGACTGCCTTGACAAAGCACGTGTGCGTGTTTAAAGTCAGACGCTCTGGCGTTATCTGGCAGGGAGGAGTTGAAAGCCTGCTGGTTAGTGGGTGTGGCGTGTGCACCTTTGTTGCCGCGGGGCCAGGGCGCTAACACGGTGCCCGGAGACCGGGCTCTCGGAGATCTGGTGCTGATCAGCCGACCTCGAAGGGAAAACCATGTTACTGGGCAAGAAGGCCTGCCTAGGCAGTAATCCTTTCCACAAAATAAATTCTTAATTAGTTGAATTTTGTGTGAGATTCTGGACAAACACATACACTGAAAAGTTGTGTTAAGCTCCATTGAACTAAATATGATACAAGATTGAAAATGTGTTAGCTGTCACATTTAATTCTCGTGATTAGAAGTCAATGCCATTGTGCAATGAATGTTTAAAGAATGTCTTTCCAAAGCTTTGTTCGTGAATTGAACTAAAAATATGAAGACGCTGTCTAACAGAAATTCTTGCTTCTAGGTGATATCCATGGGCAATACTATGATTTGCTTCGACTTTTCGAGTACGGTGGTTTCCCGCCAGAGAGCAACTACCTGTTTCTTGGGGACTATGTGGACAGGGGGAAGCAGTCGTTGGAGACTATCTGCCTCTTACTGGCTTACAAAATCAAATATCCTGAGAATTTTTTTCTTCTCAGAGGCAACCATGAATGTGCCAGCATCAATAGAATTTATGGATTTTATGATGAATGTAAGTACTCTGTTCGTCTGAGGAGGAGTTACTTAAATTGGGGTAGTTGGTCACAGACAGAACTGTCACACACTTTTCCTGTTAGGCTTTGTGAGAGTTTCGATGCACTGTTATCATCTCATGTGTCTGTTTCATTGACTTGTTTTTATTTTAGTGTTTTCTTTCTCGGGGTAGAAGAATTACATTGCCCCCGCAGTGTAATCATGCCCTGGACGCTTTATGACGTGGGGAGTAGATTAGGAAGGAATGACAGCAGTGGTGGTTTCTGAAGGTAACTGTTGTGAATATCCATCAGTAACTTAATTCTTAGTATGATCTGAGAACCTGTCCAAATAGTTTATTTTTAACAACTTTATTGAGATATACTTTCAATCCATAAGATTCGTCTATTTTAAGTATACAATTCAGTGATTTTTTAGTAAATTTATAGAGTTGTGCAACCGTCACCACAGTTCTAGGCAGACGCTAATCTCTCTGTCTCTGTAGATTTGCCTTTTCTAGATATTTCATAGAAATGAAATCTTGCAATATACAAATAGTTACTTTTTGAAATTTGTGATATAGTTTTTTTCCTTCTAGCACATCTGCACCCAGGAAAAATGGCAGTTACTATCCTAAAATGTGTAGAAAAGAGAAAGCAAATTTGTTTTAAAATTCTTTCTTATTTGTATAATATTTTAGACATTTTATGACCCATTTTAGATTATTTAGTTGAACATCCACTTTGAGTTCATAATTGACAGAAACAATATTCTTTTTTGTAAGATGTTATTTTTCCTTTTTCTCCCCAAAGCCCCCCGGTACATAGTTGTGTATTTTTAGTTGTGGGTCCCTCTAGTTGTGGCATGTGGGATGCCCACTGCCTCAACACAGCATGATGAGCGGTGCCATGTCCGCACCCGGGATCTGAGCTGGTGAAACCCTGGGCTGCCGCAGCAGAGTGCGCAAACTTAACCACTTGGCCACGGGGCCCGCCCTGAAACAAGATTCTTAAAGCCTTGAAAATAATCAGTTTGGGTGGAGTTTTTTATTGTTGCTGTTTACATAATTAAAAAGTTAAAAAAAAAATGTTTTGAACCCTTACCTCCACTGTCCTTTTGTGCCATCATTTCTGCTGGGAGAGAGGGTTCAGGCTGGGAAGAGACGGGTGGTGAGGAATTTGAGTTACTGGCGCTTGTCAGTGTGATTGTACCGAGACTGGTGAAGCACTGTCACCGGCCGAGCTGCAGACTGTATGTCGTGATAACCTTGGTCTCTTGGGTGTGGCGTTTCCCATCCCAGTTTCACATAGGCTGTTCCACAAGCTCATTTGTTAGAAGTGCACTGCATTCACGGGCTTAGCCCTCCTCCTCCTGCCCCGCCCTCTCCCCCAGTGAGTGCTAGCCCATCCGTGGCCTTGAGACCCAGCAGATAAGATGAGGTGGGAGAAGAGTCCTCTGAGTTCCGAACTGACTGGGACAACTGAATCTTTGGCAAGAAAGCTCCTTGCTGTTGGCAGTGAGTTATCAGAGAAGTCCTAGTAAGGCAGTTACTTCTCTTTCGGGAGTGAAATGAGAGGCAGGGAGTTAGAACATTGTGTTGTGAATATTTGTTACAGGTGCTGCTTTTTAAATGGTAAGAAAGGGTTCCGGGGCTATTGTGTTGTGAATATTTGTTACAGGTGCTGCTTTTTAAATGGTGAGAAAGGGTTCCGGGGCTGGCCAGCCCAGTGGCACAGCAGTTAAGTGCGCATGTTCTGCACATTCCGCTTTGGCAGCCCAGGGTTCACCGGTTTGGATCGAAAAATTTAAAAAAATAAAGTGCTCTTTTTGCACAGCTGTTAGCTCACTTTGATGTTTTCGAGGATGAAGTTCAAATGCAGATTATCTCTTTGTTGTGACATCTATCCTAGTATGAGGATATTAGCCACATCATTTTGAGTTTGTATTTAACACAGAGGCCTTTAAAAATGATGTAGGTGGTCGGCATTGGTTGGTGTCAGTTTTGGCTCTTGTTTGGTCACCAAGACTCGTTTATTGACCTTGTACTCAAGCTTCCTCCTCTCCTCTCAGGCAGGTATAATTTGCCAGGAGTAGTCCTGGGCATAAAAGTGTCCTTGATAGGTAGCTTTCAGTTGATGGTTTGCAGACTTTTTTTTTTTTTAAAAGATGATAATCAGGCCGGCCCGGTGGTGCAGTGGTTAAGTTCGTACGTTCCACCTCAGCAGCCTGGGGTTCACCGGTTCAGATCCCGGGTGTGGACATGGCACCGCTTGACAAGCCATGCTGTGGTAGGCGTCCCACATATAAAGTAGAGGAAGACGGGCATGGATGTTAGCTCAGGGCCAGTCTTCCTCAGCAAAAAGAGGAGGGTTGGCAGCAGATATTAGCTCAGGGCTAATCTCCATCAAAAATCAGGATTCTTCCTCCTGTTGTCTCTGAGTCAGCTTTGTGACTGCACTCCTGGAAAGGCTGAGATGTCTGTTGGTGGATGAAATGTGAATGTGTGTTACCTTTTCTGATGCCAGAGCTATCTGATCTGTAGTAATAGGAAACTGCATTAGGGGTTCTGGCCCAGCATCCCAGGAAGCTTGAGGAGACCTTGGTGATTATCCAAGCCAGAGGTTCCTGGTGGTCTGAAGTAGCCTTAGGGAGGAAGTGTAGAGAGAAGAGAAAGCAGGGGCCCAGGACTTAGTTAAAATGCTCAGAGACAGCAGGAGGAAGTATCCTGATTTTTGATGGAGGAGCCAACAAACAGCAGAGGAGTCTGCAAGAGAAACTGGATTGCGTGGCATCAAGGTGCGAAGCCACTTCAAGAAGGAAGAGGATTCATTGGCTGCAGCAAATGCAGCCTATGAGCAAAGGGAAACTCCAGGGGAGCCAAGCCGTTGGGTGAACCAGGCACCACATCACTCTGTAGGTGGGGGTGAGAACCCAGCCCAGCCCCGTTCTTGTATTGTTACTGTCAGCATTGGAAATTGGACATGGTGATTGTGCACAAGGTCCTCTTCAGCTTTTCCTAGAAAGGAGTTCTCTTAAGCTTCCAGAACCCTCCAGTGAAGGAACATACAGGACAGAGGGAATTAGTGGCCTTCAAAGAAATAGAAAACAGGGTGAGCCGTGGTGAGAGTTACACGCAGGCAGGTAGAAAGGTAAACTCTTAGAAGAGGCAGTAGTCCTGCTCTGCATTCTGTTTCAAGCCTGTGCTCAGCTCCCTGCCCAACTTGAGCAGCGGTGGGCGGAAGGTGTAGTTCAGGAAGCCTGCTGCGTGGTCCGGTCTCTGACCGAAGGAAGAGGTACAGCTCCAAACCTTTCTTTGTCCCCAGCGTAAGAAAAGAGACCGACGGCAAACTCTTGGTATATGAATAAAGATTGCTTTGACCTTTGGTTTTTTCTAGTGTGGAGGGTACGGGAGACAGAGGCATCCCAACAATTGGGCTGTCCTCACCACTGCAGACACAATTGTACTTCTTAGGTTTCCGAGTAGGTTTTTAACTCAAAACGTAATTTTCCTCTGGAAACAGTGCCTTTAAAGGCGTGCTTCTGTCCGAATCACACTCTTAGGCCAGAACATGCATGGAACGCGTGGGCTGCTCATGGGAACATAACCACCCTATAAGAGCGTTCCTATGGGGAGCACCCGTGCAGTGTCGGGAACAGATGTCCCGCAGTGCCTGGAGTAAGCAGCTGTGTTCCCCCGGTCGTGCTTCCTGCTGCAGTATTAGAAGCTGGGGATTATCTGGTACCAGTAGGTTATGGAGGGTGGTGGGAGATGGGGTGGGTCTTCACTCGTAGAGCCTTCCTCGGAAGGAAGATGGTTATGGCACGTGTATAAGTTGTTCAGAAATTGCCTTTAGAAGTAGGAACTACCTGTGGGTTGAGACTGGACAAAACAGACTAGATTTCAGAGCTGGGGCTACCCCATAATTGTTGGGGTTTTATGGTTAATCCTTAATCATTGTGTCTGGAATTCTGATTTCAAACTTCTATGGAATTATTAAATATTTCATGTGAAAATGTAAATTGTGCTTACAGATTAGACATCTCCAAGTATTATATATATCTTAATTCTCCTAAACCCCCTCCAGGAGATTTTTAATGAAAGCATAGTTCTCGTTTACTTAAAGGATGATCAGAACATTGCTTTGGGGACAGTTGTCCTGAGAGAATGAACCTACAGGACCCAGTCTCTTTAACCGTCCTAAAATTTCCACAGGTAAAAGAAGATATAACATTAAACTATGGAAAACTTTCACAGACTGCTTTAACTGTTTACCGATAGCAGCCATCGTAGATGAGAAAATATTCTGCTGTCATGGAGGTATGTGGGCTGATGTTAGTTCCAAATAGATTTTGAGCTCTTCTGAAGGTGTACACTTTGATATTTGTGAGCTGTCATTGGAATGAGTCCGTCTGTCAGGTAAATCTCCGTTGTCGATGTGATCCATCACGGGTCTACTCTGGCGCATCCAGGCTCATTTGGATAGAAGTCTGACGTAAGCAATTGATTTGTCACAGGAAATTCTAGGCTCTGTAACAGTTTGATTTGAAAATAGAGCAGAAAGTATTTTTAAACATAAAGTGAATAGCAATTAATAGGCTGTATCATAGATCCTCCAGAATACTGAAAATGGGAATAGACTTTCTTTTGGTCTGTTTTTGATCCTCTCCTTTCAGAAGTTTTTCTGACTTGGATTTTAAAAGCGGCTTTGCTTTGCTCAGTGGTTGTGCTTTGTATAATGTAATGAAAATAGTAATTGAGAAGATGATTTCTTTTTATCTGTGGTCAGAAATTAGCCCTCAAAGAGCCAGCACACTTTTTATTTTAGTAAAGCCATTATCCCTGGCCTCCTATCCTTAAACTGGTTTTGGTAGAGTTGGGCATGGGATTTTAAACTCAGGTGAGAGTCAGCTACATCTGAGCTGGTCTGATAGATAGATCTGATGGTCCTTGGACGGCACAAGTTTCCTCCAAAGCTGCATTGCCCCTGAGCGTCTGCGTCCTCTGTGCTCGGTCATTGCGGATGGTCAGCAGTGAGATCTGAAGTGTATTTTGTTCCTTGTTCTCATCAACTGAGGCGGCACTGAAGGGAGTAGGGGCGTAGTTTTGAAGTCCCTGGATTTTAATTTTAACAGGGCTCTGTATGTTGAGGTAGCTGTTGCCATATACCGTGCCCTACAAATTAGTTCATACAACAATTTCCAGGGCTTATTCAGTTGAGTCTCTTGGTTTTTAACTGAAGCTAAATAAGAAAACATAGCCATCAGCTTAATTTAAGCTTTTGTGTTACAGTCATTCTCTATAGACAAATGGAACTGTTAAGGTGCTAACATCCTTTTTAAATCTGTTTTCTGTAATTTTTTTCTCATTTAATAGGTTTATCACCAGATCTTCAATCTATGGAGCAGATTCGGCGAATTATGCGACCAACTGATGTACCAGATCAAGGTCTTCTTTGTGATCTTTTGTGGTCTGACCCCGATAAAGATGTCTTAGGCTGGGGTGAAAATGACAGAGGAGTGTCCTTCACATTTGGTGCAGAAGTGGTTGCAAAATTTCTCCATAAGCATGATTTGGATCTTATATGTAGAGCCCATCAGGTATTGATTTTGAATTTTACATGTACACTTAAGAGCATGTGTGTGAGCACAGATTCTCCTTGTTGATTTTGGTGGGTAGGTATTGCTTATTTATACAAAATGTCTCTGGAAATGACCTACAGGATATCAGGCTCAACGGGAAACTGAAGAGTGGTTTTACTCACCTACAATTTGCACCTACTTATACTGAAAACATTTTCTCTCCAAGGTGGTTGAAGATGGATACGAATTTTTTGCAAAGAGGCAGTTGGTCACTCTGTTTTCTGCACCCAATTATTGTGGCGAGTTTGACAATGCAGGTGCCATGATGAGTGTGGACGAAACGCTAATGTGTTCTTTTCAGGTAAGGATGTCTTCAGTGTTGTTTCTTTTTATTATGTCTGAATTTTACCAAGAAAAAAATTACTCCTTTCTGCCTACTGTTCATTTATGTTGTGTAGACTAAATTTTTATTTTCCCTTAACAAGTATTTGTCCTAGTTCAGTAATGAGCGGACCCCTTTTAAAGGAAAAAGTTATCATAGACCCTTTGCCCCAGTGTTTAATCTAACTATGTTTGCATTGTTTAAATAGGTAAAAATAATTGATTGGCTCCTTATGCCTTATGGCCTCTTTACTGTAAATCTAAGACTACGGTGTCGCTGTAGTGTTGAGCTGAAGTGAAATCACCACTTGCTTGGGAGAGTAGGACTGCCCGCCACGTGCCGGCTGTGCTTTGTGCTGACCCTTCTCCCCCCGCCGTCTCCAGTCCAGTTTCTGCAGAATCTCTTTTGACTCACCGTGACGTCCTTTGGTCTTCACTCAGCACAAAAGCATCGTTTACGCCTGAAGTCTGCCTCAGTCTTTTTCTCACTCACTTATTGTGATTAAACTTGTACAACCTCGTGCTGGCCCAATCAGAAATGTAAAGCCACTGAAGCCCCGTAGCAGTCTTCAGATACATGAATTAAAACTTTTTTTTTTTTTTTTTTTGCCAATTATTGGGGAGAACTTACAGCCCCCAGAGATTGAGAGAGGATTTAAAGAATCTGAAGATTATGGGTTGAGTATATTTCCTAAAATGCACTCTCTTTTGAATCTTTGCAGATTTTAAAGCCTGCGGAGAAAAAGAAGCCAAATGCCACGAGACCTGTAACACCTCCAAGGGGTATGATCACAAAGCAAGCAAAGAAATAGATGTCCTTTTGACACTGCCTGGTTGGGACTTGTAACATATAGTGTATAACCTTCATTTTTAAAACTGTCATGTGTATTGGTCAGCTTGCTCAAATAGTGTGTTTCTGCGGCCCCCCTTCCATTTTTGACTTAATGAATGGGATTTGCTGGTTATAACAGCAAATGAAAGACTCTCCACTCCCAAGAAAAAATATTTGTTTTTAATTCTCTGTTCCTTTTTGCAAACAACTTTAATGATGGTGTTAAAGCTGTACACCCTAGGACAGTTTATCCTGTCTAAGGGGTAAGTGTATAATTGATCTTTTTTTAATTCACCTCAACCCATGAATAATGTAAATGCTCGTTTTCTTTAGGATATAAAGAGAGCCCTAGGGTGCTCAATCTGTACATGTTACTGTCAGAAAATGCATACTGTTGATACAAACCACTGTGAACATATTTTTTTTATTTTTAAATTTTGTTTCAAAGGGATTGCTCTTTTTCTCGCATTGTCTTGTCATGTACAAACTAGTTTTTTATAGCTCTCAACATTAGGAGTAACTCCAACCTTGCCAGCATCACTGGTATGATGTATATTTAATTAAAGCACACTTTCCCCTACTGTATACTAAAAATGACAATTAAAGCCATTATTTTAAATGTTTGTGACTCTTTTCCTAAAGCCAAAGTTTCTGTTGAAGTATGTATTGACACGCCCCTAAGTACGAAGTGGCGTGGTTATGTACGCAGGCCGCCTTCTTGGGGAATCAAAAACAGGTTTTTTTGATTTTGAATAGCAGTTAGTAACATAGTGCTGTTTAAGCTATTAATGGTTAAAGTTAATAACATTTTGTACAATTTCCATATAGTCTATTCATTAAGTAATCTTTTTACAGTTACATCAGGCCTGAACTCGACCATTCAGAAAGCTTCAAATTATAGAAACAATACTGTTCTATACGAGTGACCGATTGTGCTTTCTTTGGCCTACATTCTTTATTCTGCGGTGAAGTTGAGGCTTATAAGTCAAAACAAAGGAACTAACTTACTATCCACCAGTTTATACAGAGCTCACAGTATCTATGACTTTTTTAAACTAAGATCTGTTAAAAAGAAATCTGTTTTCAGCAGATGACCGTGTACAATACCATGTGGTGAAAATGAATTCAGACTTATTAAATGACGAACTTGTTAAATCCTCTCGGTGTCTCTTTATCCACACATACGCACAGGAGAACTGTTCATGGCATAGTGAGGAGATATTAATGAATAAATGGCTCTGGAAACCACACAGTTTCAATTTGGATTTGTCTTCCTTCAAATAATCTGTTTTCCGAAGGTGGCGTGTAATATGGATGCAGATGTTGTTTGAGCTCCAACCTGGATGTAACCAAGTGTCTGGGGTAGAGTGGTAAGCTTGGACTCTCTTCCCCTGCTCTGTGGGGAGCTGTGGGACTTGAGTGAGCTGTGACATCATCTGTATCCATCGTTTTCTTTTTGTCTGGGTTCAGTTGAACTTGGCGGTAACATTCAAGAGCTGCTTTATTATTCTGGCTTCACCGATGTCTTCATTCACAGTTCTTTGCTCTCCTTTCCCTTCCCTAATTTGTATGGAACACGCTGTTGTGTCTTACTACACTTGTTACAAGTGTGTGGAATGCGTATTAATTTCTCAAAGTACATGAAAAGTGGGTGAAGAGCATGTCATTTGAAAAGCACTTTCTTCCATCAAAAACTGGTTTCCCTTCGGGAGTTGGGAGAGGACCGCCTAGTGAGAAGCCGTTGGCCCTGGCAGTGGCATGTGGAGGCAGAAGCCAGGAACTCTGGTCTGGCCCCCCTGTGCTAACAAGCATGGTCCCGAGGCCTTGGCCGCGTCTCTCACCCCTGGTGTGCTCCTCTCTCAGTGAGGGGGTGCACCTCGGGACCTCTGGCGCCTTCCTGAGCATTTTGTCACAAATCCAAATTTGTATTGTTTTACTTCCCTGTCGGATTCTCGGAGACCTCTCCGACTGCAGGAAGAAAAAGATGATCGTTAATGGATTGTGTCAGAGGCAGGTTTCACGTGGCTTTCATCTGTGCCCTGAATGTTAACAGGAGTGTCACTTCTAGGATTTCAAAATCCTATAAAGTTGTAAAGTCAGGCCACTCTACTTGGGTTCTAGAGGGTGGAGTGCGGTATCCAGCTCAAAGTTCTTTCAGAAAGAACGTGGGCATAGTATTAGTCAGGTAGAGAACAAAATCAGGCTGGTTTTAGAACATGGGTCTTAGGGCAGACGCAACTATCGCGAGCTCCTGTGTGACAGCAGGACTTGAGGCCTTGCCTTGCACGTCCCAGGCTGCGCTAACTGCGTCTTCTCATCGTCCTTCGTCTCCATGCGTGGTTGGAGCCACATCTGCCTTTATGCTGGTGGATACGCTCAGTCTGAGTCCTGGCCCTTCTGGCTGTTTCGAGTAAGTGACTCGAATGCTGAGCCACGATGTGACTGCCTCTGTGAATCTTGAGTGAAGTGACGTGATCAGCTCGGAAGAAGGCTCCATTCGTAATGGTATTCAGTAAGTGTTCACTCGTCGTTGCCTTATAGTTAATGCGGTTTCCTGTGTTTGATTATCTCAAGTGGCTCAGTTCTCACTAGCACCTGCCTTTTGTAGCTGCGTTGTGAGCTGAACTGAGCCGTGCACAGCTAAGCATTTCTGCTTACTGACTGCATACAGAACACTTAGAGATCTCTGCCGCAGAGGAAAGAAGCTCTAGAAAACCTGAAGTTGTTGCAATTATTAGTGTAGTATTTTAAATTCTAGTTTTCTTTTAAGTGTTTTTTTAAGAGACAGTTCCTCCTGTTAGGAGGACAGCCCCAGTACAAAACCATTCAGAAAGAAAGCTAAATCCTCTATGTAGTGTAAACCCACCTGTTGAAGTCACTGATTTGTACCTGCTTGACTAGGCCTGCCCACATCTAGCTGCAGTGAAAAACACAGATGCTAACATAGCATCCTTGTTCTTGAAGCATCTGAAGACTAAAGGCTTCCCAAGTAACATACGCATGAATGGAATATGGGACCTGGGGGCCTAATAACCAATGATTGGGTGCTGAGCTGGGAAGAAGGCACCAAGCGACTGATGGACGGAAGAGGAATCACCTGTTCCCCTGTGTGGCACCGTGAAGGGAGGGTGACAGGAAACTCACTTTGCTGGGAAGTGAAGATGGAAGATCCACTGGTAAAGTAAGGCAAGGTGGGCATGGTGATAGCCAAGAAAGACAAAAGAACCATCGCGGGGGCTTGCTGCATGAAGAATGTTAGGCTTATTTTGGCAGTCTGCAGACTAAGCATGTGACTTGAGACAGCCACTGAGGCAGGGGTCTCACCTGAGTAGCACGTGAATTTAGGAGAAGGGGGCTAGAGCTGGTGATCTGCATGAGGGCAAAGAAGGAATGTGTGCTCATGTTTGGGTACACAGAAGACGTTAAAGAGCTCTTACAGAAAGGAGGTTAAAAGGTTTGAAGTTTTCCCAACTGGAGAACAGACAGACCCAAAGCTCATCCAGCTTTGCACACCAGCTAGCTTGAATCTGCAGGAATCGTTCTTCACTTTTCAGTTCTGCAAGTCAGATGTACACATGAGCCTGGACCAGAAAGATAGGACATCCCCTCCCCCAAGCTGTGATTTTCTCACCTATAGAATACAGGACTAGAATACTTAGTGGTGGAATTGTGAAGATTAAACCCACAAGAAATGCCTGCAACTTGGCTTTCACATAATAAGCATTCAGTTAACGACTGTAAGACTCCAAAGAATGTTTCTGAGATCAACACAAAGGAACTTAGTTACGGAAACTTGGTCCAGGCACAGATAAAAGTCAGTTTCTACTCCTCCTTGCTGGATTATGTATGTGAGCTTCAGATGGAGAGTGAAAGTGACATACTATCAGTGCTTTCAACCTCAGCCCAAGACTGAAATAGAAAGCAGAGTTACACTCTTGGCATCGCTGAACTAGCTCATGATGAGTGATTGTGATCACAGAGATGACTGCGCCGTCTTTTCAGCACCGTAGCTTCAATAGTTCAGACAGGCATGGATTCAGAATTATTGCAGCTATCTGAATAATTCCAAGTACAGGTAAGCACTTTAGTTGTGAAAATTATGTCATGTGTATATAGTCAGTTATTGAAAGAATAAAATGTAGGATTGAGTAAAGCACTTCAGTTAGTTATGAACATTATTTTGTAATCCAAAAGTTAAAACTAAGAAAGCAATAATTAAATAGGGAAATGGATTGTTACCTAGATAAGTTCAGGAAGTACTATATATTCTTTGAGCTACAAACGTTTAAGAATTTTTAAATACAAGGCATGCAAAATCTTGGAAATTACCCGGGGTGGCAGCAGTCTTCTAAGTGTTCACAGCACTTGGAATGAAGGCATTCAGCATCTTGAGGTGCTGCACAAGGCTTGAGATGGAGGGACTGTGTAAATTAAACCCCGAGTTATCTTACTGTTAGGATGTGACGCTCAGTTTGGTGGCAGGGCCAGCCTCAGGTAACAGCTCTGCTTGGTATTACAGATAGTAAAGTGACTGATGATGCTAAGCATCATTCCTGCCCAATGTCAAGCTTTGGGAAATTCTGACAGTCAAAGTTTTTTGGGATAGATTTCAAATTCATTCTTAGGTCCCAAACCACTCGTTCTCTAACACTGATATTTGGCTGTGACCAAACACTGAATTTTAATAATCATTCAGCCAAGATGTGTATTTGGTGCAACTGTAGAAAAACTGTAAGGAGCAATTTAAAAATATGTATTCCTTTTTTTCTTCCAGCCGCCCAATTAGCACAGTATCAAATACTGTGTCTCCCAGAGAGGACCAGCCCACACAGCAGTTGTTCAGGGCTGGTGAACAAGAGAACAGTAACCAATCATTATGTTCTGGGACAGACTAGCTGCTTGACCTTTCCAGCCAAACCCTGGCGAGTTAGGTGGGTGTGGCAGGAGAGCGAGTAGGACGAAGATGTCCGTGTTGAGGTTGGCAGAAGTTCACGTGCCATCTGCTGGAGGTTTGCTCATTCACCAGCTCCACGAGCCTTTAGAGGAGTCAAATTCTAAACCTCTTAGTTCCCAAAGTGAAACCACTTCTTTCCAAGTTTTGATGACCCACCCACAAAACACCAGCATCTTGGGTTTAGTGCCAACTCTAATGATTAAGGGATAGCTGGAGCCGACTCTAACAGGTGGCGGACTCAAATAATCCGCCAGTCGGGAAGCCGTGCAGTGTAAACACTAATACGCCCAGCTTCATCGTTGGCTGGATTTTGCTCACCCGCTTGGCCTAGGTCAGTTTCAGGTCTACCCCACGTTCCTCTCGGCTGTTCTAGGGCCACTGGGTGTTTGTCATGACAGTGGGACTAGCGACGAGAGGAAAGAAGGCCAGCTGTCCCAGGGTTTGCTGCTGTGCAAATTGCTTATTGGGTGCACGTTTTATAAGATTATTTTAAAAGTCCATAATCGTGCTCAGGTCAACACTTCATTCAAAACTTCAGCCTCTGCTTTTACATTTTTACAATTAGGGCTGAGAAAGGTGATGTACGTTCTCTTCCCAAATCCAGAAAGCCAGGGTTCCTCTAAGAGAATGCTGTTCAAACTGTTTTGACAGGTGGAGGCTTCAAACAAAATCATACAAAGGCATCCTATGTAGGATGAATAAAGGCAGAGCCGCTCTGTAGAAGCAGAGGCTGGGGGCTGCCTGTCCCCTGCCAGCTTCAGCCCCGAGGATCGAAACCACTGTTCCAAGAGAAATACTGGCCGCTGCTTCCAGGCTTGTGTTTGCAGACCAGCATCGGTAAGACGTCAGCACAGCCTTGTGTTCGAGCCTCCTCAGACTGGCCATGCCTTGTCTAAGACCCAACCAGCTAAGAAATTCAGTCCCAGTACTCTGGGTGGAAAGAGGAACCACTTTCAGACTTATTTGGCTGCTTTCCTTGCTTAGCATTGCATCATGGGACACGGTAGATCAGGGAAACTTTCTGCAGATCTGAACAAAACCTTTAGGAGACCAGCGTTTTCTTGAGGGGGTTCCAGGGCCACTTTTTTTGTTTCTTGATTGTGCGTGTGCGTGTGTGTGTGTGTGCGTGTGTGTGTGTGTAATTTAATTAAATGGATTTCTTTTTTCTTTCTGCTGTATCTCCCCAAATCCCCCCGGTACGTGGTTGTATATCTTAGTTGTGGGTCTATTAAGTGGATTTCAATGTGTGTGTGTATCAACGTGTATCACCATTTTATGTGTTATATGTTTTATATGCTGTATATTTTTTAGTGTCTATTTCTTTTAGTGAAGTATCTTAATACTAAAATATATACAACAGCCACGTACCCACCACCTGGTTTAAGAGAGAGAGTTCCCAATAGCTTAGAGCCCCTGTGTACCTTCCCAGTTACACACCCCCTCCAGAGTTAACCCCTGTCTCGAATTTGAGATTAATCATTTCCTTGCTTTTTATTGTGACTGGCCCTAAACAATATATTGTTAAATTTTGGCAATTTTTGAACTTCATATAAAGAAAATTATACTGTATGTATTCTGTGAATGGTTTCTTTTGACACTTATTTTTTTAGAGATGTATCCGTATTGACATGCTCAATTCCTATTTTATGGCTTTTGAGGGTGAAATTTGGTGTCCCCCTCCTTTCTTGCCTTTTTTTCCCCCTCCACTTTTTTTCTGTTGGTTTGAAGTTCTATATATATTTTTTCTTTTGATGAGGAAGATCGGCCCTGAGCTAATATCTGTGTCAGTCTTCCTCTGTTTTACATGTGGGACACCGCCACAGCACGGCTTGATGAGCAGCATAGGTCCACACCCAGGATCCAAATGCGCGAACCCCACTGCTACACCACCAGGCCAGCCCAGAAGTTACATTCTTTATGACTGTTCTTTTGGTGACTACTTCAGCAACTTTAATATGCATTATTAGTGTTGGAACTTACTACCTTTGCTCGTCTTTCCATTCTCTCTCTCTGGAGATTTATAATGAGATGGGAGTGAGATATCATTCTTCCATTTCTCTTTAACCTCTCATTTTTTTCCATTTCTGTGCCTATGATCTTCATTCTCAACAATATTTTCAACTCTATCTTCTAGTTTCCTAGTTTTCTCCTCAGTTGTACCTATTTAATCTAGCCCCTGAATTTTTATTTTAATTACTATGTCTTTATTTCAAGTTCTATTTTTGTTTTGATTTCAAAATCTGCTTCATTGTCATTTATTCTCTGCTAATCTTTTTAAACTTATGTTTTGTTTCTCTAAATATAATAAACATGGTTATTTTATATTCTATCTGACTATTCCAATATCTGAAGTCTTTGGGGCCTGTTTCTGTCATCTGTTCCTACTGGTTCTCATTGTTGTTTCTTTGTGTTTCCCGGTTGTGACTGAGAGTTGCCTATTTTCCTTGCATCTTTCTCCCTGGGGAGTCTCTGTGGCCTGGATTCAAGCTGAGTTCCACCAGAGAAGATTGGAGTTTGCCTCTGCTAGTGGACTGGGGGGGGGGGGGGGTAGCAACATAGAGTCTCAGCGTTCCCTGCTTGATGTTGTCGGATCCTATAGGTATCGTGATATCAGGCCTCAAACCTGCAGGCCCTCGTTGTGAATTCTCAGGAGAGAACTCTTAATTCCCTCTACCCAGTGCCAGGATGGAGACAGGCGTGTTTCTTTCTCTCTCCCTCTGTGTGGCAGGCTTATTTCTTCTTTATGCCATTTACTCAGCAGTATTTAGGATCTGTTATAATTAGGTTGAACCATGTGAGAATGCCTACAAAATGTCATAAAGGTTTTGGCCCACAAAAACGGCAGCTTCCTATGAGATTCCCTGGCTTCAGTAGGTCCAGCTTTATCCCCTTCCCCGACACCCCCAGAGGATCGGAAGGACTGGAGCGGAGGGTCTCAGGGGCTCTGTAGGAGCCTTGAAGGCAGAAGCCACCTGCTCCCACAGGTCCAGGCTCCTGCGTCCACGTTTACGGGTCAGTCTGCTAATCCCTTCCATGCCAGCCCTGAAGTGTATTCTTTAAAAACAGTTTTTCTATTTCGTTTAGCATTTTGGCAGTTTTAATCAGGAGGATCTTTCAAGGTCCCTCTCCATACTGTGCTCTCCAGTCTCTGAGCTCATTCCTGTTTCAGTGGTCGATCTAAGGAAGGTGATCTTTGGCGTTGTGTTTATTGTTCCATGAACTCAAACACACCACCACTTAAACCCAGAGACTTTAGAATTGTCAGACTTCTCTTTAATGGTTTCTTCCTCTGATTCTGGATCCCATTTCAAATAAGAATTATTTTTTACTTTATTTTTAAGTTATTTGAACTTACCACCTGCAAATCCTTTTAAGATTAGAGTTTGGTGTAGAAAATAGTTTACTGGGTGGGTCTGTTACTACTATTATTTTGCAGACGCCTGTTGATTTGCTGTGCAGCACTCCTCCTGTAAGAATGTATTGTACCGCTTGGATTCCATACCAGGAGGTGAAGCTTCTGTAGGGGAAAGGCTGTCAGGACTTACAGAGGCCAAAGAAATCGAGCAGTGAGACCAGACAGAAGCTCCTCCCTCCTAGTTCTGTAGGTCAGCCTCTGGTTGTTGATCTGGGTCTGGGAGCTCCCTGGAATTCCCTGCAGTCTGTTACCTGTGACTGCGCATGTGCATCTGTTACCTGTGAGTGCGCATGTGCATCTGTTACCTGTGAGTGCGCATGTGCATCTGTTACCTGTGAGTGCGCATGTGCGTCTGTTACCTGTGAGTGCGCATGTGCATCTGTTACCTGTGAGTGCGCATGTGCATCTTTCTGTGGAAAGGCCTTACAGCCTCGTCACGTTCGCACCATCAGAGGGCGTCAGGGGTGGTTTGAAATGAGTGAGTGGGCCTGGGTCCTACCTCAAGCTTAATTTGGTTTGAAGGTGGTGGCCATTCTTATAATTACTCCTGTAATTCTAGAGAGGATTTCTAAAATATGAACTCAGGCCTAGAATGAATTTCTTTTTTTGGGGGGGGGGGGGGGTCTAGCATTTTTAAATGGTATTTATGCAGTCTTGTTAGTAATTATCTCACTCGTGGTTTCTTTGCCAAGAGTAACAGAGATCCCATTGGTAATAACTTTAGTATTTATGTTGTGCACATCTGTGTTCATTTTGATGAATAAACAGTAGAATCCTACATCTTCCAGCCATAAGGGAACTTTTTGAGTTGTTAATAGTTTCTCAACAATATAGATGTGTGAGATTCAGTTTAAGCTTTCTATTCCTTTAGGAGTCTTTGTTACAAAGAAGTAAGAAAACTAACTCAAAATTAGAAGGTTTTCTGCACACCGTGCTGCCCCAGCTAGTTCTTATATAAACAGATACCCATTTCTCTAAGGAGTTTGTGGATACGTGTGGCCTTGAGCTGGTTCCACTAGCTCCCAAGGCTGCAGAAGCCCACCTGCGCAGCAGCTCACCGCTCTTCCTCTCTGAGGGCTGTGCTGGGCAGTGGTTAGGTCATGGGCTCTGTAGCCAAGGGCCTGGGGGACGCTTCACTGTATTTCTGGTTGTGTGGCTTTGGGCAAGTCACTTAACCTCTCTGTTCAATGTTTCCCTTGGTTAGAACAGGGGTGGTAGCATCTATGTCAGTGGTTTCTGGGAGAGTAAATAAGTTACTACATAGAAAGAACTTAGCCCCAGACCCATGACAGCTGTGCAGTACATACGAGGCATTAAATGAAAGGTATGAAACAGTCAAAGTAAAACAAAACAAAACAAAACTCCATCCCCCAACCATCATGGAGGTGATAACCAAACAGAATTAGTTAGCAAAAAGCACTTTTAGGAAATTCCGTTCTACGAAGATCCGCAAGCTTTCTATTAGTAACACTGAGCCAACTGGAAAACTGTAGGAGAAGTAATTTCACACACAGTCTCAACAAATCAGTTACAAATTTTTTTAAATTTGTAAAAAAAAAATTTTAATTTTTTTAATCATTCTTTAATCTTTTATTTGTTTAATAGATGTAAAACATGTAATTGTTTTCTAAAACTCCAAACACTCTAATATGGTAAAGTAAATCTTTCTTTCATCCCTGATCCCCCAGATGAAGCAGTTTCTTTCAGATGACTCTCCCCAGGTGAAGCTGCTCCCCCCATGGCTCTCCTCAGATGGAGCTGCTCCTCCCAGATGACTCTCCTCAGATGGAGCTGCTCCCGTTTTTTGAACACCTTTCAGGGATATGCTGTGCATACACCAGCATGTATGAGTATATATCTTAATTTTCTTTTTTTAAAGATTTTATTTTTTTCCTTTTTCTCCCCAAAGCCCCCCAGTACACAGTTGTATATTCTTCGTTGTGGGTCCTTCTACTTGTGGCATGTGGGATGCTGCCTCAGCATGGCTTGATGAGCAGTGCCATGTCCGCACCCACGATTTGAATGAACGAAACCGTGGGCCACCTGCAGCGGAGCGCACGGACTTAACCACTCGGCCACGGGGCTGGCCCCCAATCTTAATTTTTTTTAACACGAAGGTATTGAAACATTGTCTTCATTACTTACTATATGTTGTAGAATTCCCATATTATACATTATAGAGCCACCTCATTCTTTTCTTTCAGCTTAGCTCCTGATTTTAACTTTTCAGAAAGCTTATTAAAAGAATGTTCTTCCTCCCTTTGTTGAAAATAGAGAAGTGTGAAGTCAGAAGTACAATAGAAAAATGCAGGGGGAAAGGAAACCCTATCGTGATCCAACAGCAGAACTGACAGTATTTACCTGGAAACGTTTGTTCTCTGTAGGGCGCCGCGCTGCCAGCCCCAGTTCCTCAAGGCATACAGGTTGGGGAGCGCCTCTGAATCCGTACCAAAAGAGGGAAATGAGCTCCGGGGGCCCCAGGAC
The DNA here is from genome assembly GCF_021613505.1 of Equus quagga. Taxonomy (NCBI): domain Eukaryota; kingdom Metazoa; phylum Chordata; class Mammalia; order Perissodactyla; family Equidae; genus Equus; species Equus quagga. The sequence continues at coordinate 72,219,909 of NC_060281.1, read as the reverse complement.
CACTCTGATTGTGCCAGGAGGAAGCAGAGGGGCCACACCCCGAAAGCGAGCGAGGGCCGGCCCGAGACCGTGAGGGACCTGGGGGGCCACGGGGGGCTGCGCTCACGGTGACGGCTCTGTGCCGCTGCCCTGAGTCCGTGTGCCCCGGGAGGCTTGTTTGAGCTCTCACTGGTTTTAGGTGGTAGGCAGTGCTCATGCCTGTGGTTAACAATGTGGGTGGAAAGGATGGACAGCTCAAGGCCTCTTACGCCTCAGTTCTCTGCCCCAGAGAAAATGAACCACCAAGTCTGTACGTTTATAAGGATACGCTGATCCTTTTTTCCTTACAGACAGTGTTTAACACACTTCCACATCTTGGTTTAGGTAAGTATACTAACCTATACTCGATAGTCAGTCTTGGAGATCGTCCCGTATGTGGGTACATATTGCAAGAACGGCACGGTACTCCTCGTGAAGTCTCCCCAGGACTCGTCTAGCCCCCGAGACGGACTTTAGGTGTTTGCTCCGGTAAACAGTGCTGGGATAGGTGCCCTGGCACATCTGAGGTGCACAGGTGTTCAGTGCAAGCTCTCTCTGTTGGATCAGTTCCATGAAGTCAAACTGTTAATCAAAGGGGGACGTCAGTTTTCTTCAACTTTTCATTCTGAAAAAAATTTCAAATATATACACAATTAGACAGGAGAGTTCTGGACCCCCATGGAGTCGACACTCAGCCTCGGTAGTCATCAGCTCGGAGCCAAGCTGCGTCATCTCTGTCCACCCCCTCAACATGATCATCTCATTCTATCTATAAATATTTCAGTTTGTACCTCTGAAAGATGATTTTCTAAAACATAAATGTGATGCCATTATCGCACCTGATATCCAGTCAGAGTTCAAATAGACTGAGGTCCCTGAGTCCGCAATGGTACTAAAGCATCAGGGACTGCAAAGTGTCCACACTCTGACCTGTCATTCCCTCTTCACTTGTTACCTAAAAGAAGCCTTTCCGGAGAAACCGCCCTTCCTCTGCGACTGGATGACCCGGAGTTGTAGCGCGTGCAGGAAAGCCAGCATCGAAGCTTGGTTCTTTCCTTTTATTTACCAGTTTTCAAAGTAAGTGTGTTCTCCTCATACACTGCTGGTGGGAGTGCAGACTAGTGCAGCCACTGTGGAAAACAGTATGGAGATTCCTCAAAAAACTAAAAATAGAAACACCATATGACCCAGCCATCCCACTCCCGGGTATCCACCTGAACAACTTGAAATCAGCGATCCAAAGAGACTCCTGCACCCCATGTTCACTGCAGCGTTGTTCACAATAGCCAAGGCGTGGAAGCAGCCCAAGTGCCCATCGACGGATAATTGGATAAAGAAGATGTGTATATACACAATGGAATACTATTCAGCCACAAAAAAGACAAAATTGTCCCATTTGCAACAACATGGATGGACCTTGAGGGTATGATATGAAGTGAAATACGCCAGACAGAGAAGGACAAACACCAGATGATTTCACTCGCATGTGGAAGAGAAACAAACACATGGATAAAGAGAACAGATTAGTGGGTACCAGAGGGGAAGGGGGTCTGGGGGTGGGCGAAAGGGGTAAAGGGGCACATGTGTATGCTGGTGGATAAAAACTAGACTGTTGGTGTTGAGCACGATGCAGTCTATGCAGAAACTGGTGTATAATAATGTACACCTGAAAAATAAAAATGTGTTTCCAACGTCCTCTCAAAGGATGGGCGAGTTCGGAGCCGTGAGTTAGGATTTTGTTGTGTCTTGCTGTTTTGGTCTCATCAGCTCGTGGAGTTTAGAATATCTGAAATGCTTCAATCCATTGCAGCTCCTATTCTCCTCAATGTTCACGTTGCGCCGGCCTTCGACAGGCAGAGCCTCTTCAAGTTTTCCCGTGTCCTTTTATTCCTGTGTCCTCTTGACGGGACTCTCCTAGTCGGTTTCCTTGCCTGCTGCTCTGACAAGAGGCCCAAGGTTCCTTCTGCGCTTTTTTCCGTTTCCCCAGGGAGTCACGTTCCCTTTAGTGGAGGGCTTTCTGTCTGAGTGTGGGGTGGCTGCTCTTCGCCACTGCGTCGTTAGTTTCTAGGCCTTTTCAGTGAACGAAGCCAGGAAATACGTATTTTTAGGAGAAAATGAATCATTAGTTCATGCTGATATTTCCAATCCAAATTTAAGATTATACAATTTTCACTTCTTTGATTTTACATTTGTATCTCTTCTCTTATAATGAAAATCTTAGTCCCTAGCAGTAGTAACATAATTATTTATTTGCTTCATCCTACGTTATGGATAATAGTTTCAGAATAACAATATGAATATTATTAACGGTGTGATTACCACATTTTTTAAGAGTTCTTTTTGTCCTTAGAGTCCTTTTCAGTCCTGCTGGGATGCACAAGTCACTGTGTCTTAGAGTCAGCTGAGACAGTTCCTCTCAGTGGGATGATCCCAAACAAAGAGGCTCATTGGTTTCATCTTGCTTTTTTGGTGTGTGAGGAAGATTAGCCCTGAGCTAACATCTGCCGACAATCCTCTTTTTGCTGAGGAAGACTGGCCCTGAGCTAACACGCGTGCCCATCTTCCTCTGTTTTGTGTGTGGGACGCCTGCCTCAGCATTGCTTGAGCGGTGTGCAGGTCCGCACTGAGGATCTGAACCAGCGAACCCCGGGCCGCCAAAACAGGTCATGCGAACTTAACCGCTGCGCCACCAGGCCGGCCCCTCATCTTGCTTTTTTAATTTACATTCATTTAATTTTGCTTTTGTACTTAAGTATAAAATATTTACATGGTCTCAAAGTCAAATATACAAAGCAAGGGATATTCCGAGCCGTCTAGCTTCTCTCCCTGCGCTCTCCACCCTGCCCCTCCCTCACGCTGTTCATCCTCCTAAGAGCGTGTGTTTAATAGGAGGAAACGCAGCTCCGTGTCCCCAGACGCCCCTTTTTGGAGAATGGAAGCACATCGGACACACTTTCCTGAGCAGTTCCTCTTGGAGACCGGTCCCGAGCCGTGTCTGAGTTCCTCCTGCCCTTTTCCAGCTCCGCGGTCCTCCAGGGTGGGGAGGTAACAGCTCATTCAACCAGCGCTCTCTCAGCGGACTCGGGGGCGGCTCCTAGCCCTGCTCTCCCAGTACTGCCGTCGTGAGTAACGCACGTACGCCTTTCCATGTCGCTGGCCCACTGTCTTTGGGTTGGGTTCATAGAAGAGGTACTTCTGGGTCAAAGGGTAAGCACCTATATATATATTTATAGTTTGATATATCAACTTGCCCACCTGCCTTTCACCAGCAGAGTTTGAGAGTAGACTGGCTTGTTGGCAAGGCAGTGGCCCCCAGCTCAGTGTCCCTGCGTGTTACAGATGTCCTTGCTTGGCCCTTGAGGCCCTGACTAGTAAGTGTGCTCGCAGGAGGTGGGCCTGGCCACATAGACAGCCACAGGCAGGGAGGGGGTGGGGGGCCGTGCTGAGCTGGAACCAGAACCAGGGCCGTCTTGATGCCCGGTCCTCCTTGGTCTTACCTTTCTTCTGTGCTCTTCTGGGTAATTTGTTTTTATTTGGGAGCACATGTGTGAATTTGTGAGTGTGGATATGTCTGGATGTGTCGGACATCGAGTTTCAATGACTTGTCAGTAAGCGCCTTCTGATTACAGGTCAACGCACCCTCAATTCCTTCCTTCAAAGATAAATTTTCATGGAACAGCTGATGTGTCCTCGGTGGACCTTAGAGGTACCAGAACAGATCCTTCTCTCTTCCTGGGCTTCAGGGTCGTTTCTGTGAGGGTGAAACTGGAAACGGTTGGAAAATACCAGGGCCTCCGAGTGGCTGGTCTGGGTGAGAATTGCAGGCTGAGGAAGTGGTCCTTGATGCAGCCTGGGCTCGAGTGTCCCTGTTCCTCTCAGTCTACTTCGGGAAGCTCTGTTGCTCACATGTAAATATTTCCCAACTTTGGATATAGATAATCCAAGCTGGTTGTGGTGGACATTTTGGACAGTACAGTTGCCTCCCTAACTTCCACCCCACCCTCTCCTGGCATGTAGAGCCAAAGCTTGGGTGGAATTAACCCACTACTCCTTGGCAGAGAAACTGGTTTAGCAGTGGTCAGCCAGCCCAACCACCTAGCACATGGTATTCCCCTGGCCAGAGTGTGTTGTTCAGAGGTGGAAAGACAACCCAGATTGGTCTAATCAGAGCAGAAGAAAGCCCAGGACCATTCTTCGATGGAAGAGGGGCAGACAAGAAGGCCTCTCTGCTCTGGAAGTTGTGGTATGCCAATGTGAAGCCTAGAACTGCTACATTTTGCAAGAAGGGAAACTAGTCTGAGGACAAAACCAACCCAAGGGAAATAGCAGGGCCAAGAGAACAGCAGAGAAACAGAGCCAGAGCCTTGATCAGACCATACCTGAACCCTATCCTACCACTGGACTAATTTGGTTAAGTGACAAATACATTTGCTGTACTATTTAGATCAGTTTAAATTGAGCTACCACTTTCAGCCAAAATAGGCTTCTGGGTTTTCCATCAACTTACTTTCCAGACTTGAGCATGAGAAGGAGCTGCTGGGTCCACGTGGCAGGCATAGTGTTTCCTCAGGAGGAACGGCAGGTGTGCAAGCCCTGAACAAGGATCCTGGGGCATGAGAGGAAATAAAAGCAGTGATAGGAAATAAAGCAGCATCTCAACAGAACGGTTTAAAATTGCTACCAAATCTTAAAAGTTGTATCCTTCAAGTACCTGTATCTTTGAGTTTCCCCAGGAAAAACCTGCGACCCAGCCCACACCTCCTGGCGGTAGACTGGGTGGAATCGTATGAGAGAACAGTTTTAATGTGCTTATTTCCGCTCCTTCCTTCTCCAGCCCCTAGAATTACCAACCAGCACAGGCGTGAATCCCCCGCACCGAGGAAAGCCGCTGAGCGTCTTCAAGAGCAGCCGCTTTTGTCTCCCTCCATGAGCAATCATGGGCTGGGGGGGGGCAGTGCAGAGACGAACCGGTGTTGCCAGCACTGACCGGTGTGGCTCGAGAAACGACGTTGCTGGCCAGAGCCTGAGACCCAGCAGGTGCAAGTGGTGCCCGTGTTCTGTCTGGTGCAAGAGCCAGGGCCTGTCCTGAAGTCGGCCCCGGAGCGCCCCTTGCTGTGGGCCAGGCCCGCGCTGAGCTGTCCCCGCATTACCTCCTTCAGTCTTCCCAGGCCCCGGGGAGGTACTCTGATCCCCGTTTTACTGATGAAAGAGGAAACTGAGGCACAGATGGTTATTACTAAGGCCAAATGATGCGTTCTTAAAAATGGGTGTTCGCCTGGCCCTGGCCCATAGCAGCCCTCAGTACATGTTTGTCAAGTCAGTGAGTGTGACGCATTTTACTGGGGTCCCATTAGTACTTTTCTTCACTCAGGGATGTTTACAGCGGCCGCTCTGCCCCAGGCCCTGGGGAGGCAGGGTTCTGCCGCATGGAGCTCACAGTCTGGTGGGAGGGCAGGCGTCAAGCAGTGTGGATGGCGGTCAGCGGGGAGCCACCCCAGCATGGCCTGATCTGGGGAGCTGGCAGGCTTTCCTGAGGGGATGCCGTTGCTTCAGAGACTTGGGCGTGAGAAGGGGCCGCTGGACCCAGGTGGCAGGCACAGTATTTCTGCAGGGGAACAGCAGGCACGGCAGCCCTGTGTGAGGAGCCTGGGGCATGAGAGGAAATGCAGGCAGGGCGGCAGGAGCAGAGTGAAGAGGGTGCAGTGGGGCTCGAGGGAGCGGGGCCCAGACCAGGCAGCACCTCCTTGGCCGCAGTTAGGATTTTTTTTTTTTAAGATTTTATTTTTTCCTTTTTCTCCCCAAAGGCCCCTGGTACACAGTTGTGTATTCTAGCTGTAGGTCCTTCTGGCTGTGGCATGTGGGACGCCGCCTCAGCATGGCTTGATGAGCGGTGCCGTGTCCACGCCCAGGATCCGAACTGGCAAAACCCTGGGCCTCCAAAGTGGAGCGCGAACTTAACCACAGGGCCGGCCCCCCACAGTTAGGATTTTAATCCCAGGAGGAGGGGAAGCCAGGGAAGGTTCCTGAGCTTTGTGACTCAAGGAAAAGTGCTTTATCCTTTAACCTGGTGGTGAGGACATGGAGGGTTTTTTAAATGAAATTTGGTATAATTTTTTGAATATCTGCAATATTTCTTAATAAAGAGATGAGATTTTGTAAAAATCACTCTCAGTACTGTGTCGGGAGCAGATCTGATGAGACGGGAATGGGCATGGAGAGACTGTTGCCAGCGCAAGGTGGTGGGACGTGGCCCAGGATGGTAGCAGGGAAGACGAGAAAGAGGACGGCCACATTGGGAGGGAGGGGGAGGGGCTGCGGGTGAGCCGTCGGTGTGGGTGGAGGAATCAGGACTCTTCTAGCACGAGTGACAGTCCACATGCCTGACACAGAGCAAGTTCTCCTTTCATTCTAAAGACAACAGGCGGTACGGCAAGGCACTGACAAGTGGGGACCTGGGGACAGACGGAGCTGGTTTCAGAGTCACCGGCAGAGTGACATTAGGCAAGTCAGTCAGCTTTGCTGAACCTCCATTTCTGTCCTTAACACGAAGATGCTCCGTGGTCGTGAGTGTTAGACGGGGTGCGCACACAGCATCTCCTCAGCGCAGAGGACGCGGGGGACAGCCAGTTTGCAGAACGGCTCCGTTTGGCTGTTAGTGAAAATCTAGAGAGACTTGTTTTACCGTCCAAGTTGGTGGCAGGACCTGGGCTGGATCCCAGGTCACCTAGTTCAGCCGTTGGGTCTCAGGTCTGCTGCCCTGAGACTCCCCTGGAGCGCTTGGCAAAAATGCAGCGTCCTGGGCCTCGCCCCAGAGATGCTGGTTTGGAAAGGGGGTCCTGGGAGTGGGCACTTTCATCAAGTTCAACATCGGAGTGACGCCGATACTGGGGGTTCGGGGACCATGCTTGCAGAAACACTGCTCCACACCCTGCTGCTTTCATAACACACAGATTCTCCCTGACTGCCCGAGGTGGTGATGAAAGAGGCCTGACATCTCCCCCTCTATTGGTTGGCACTCTGCAGGTGGCAGTGACAGACACCAATCAAACTGGCTGCAGCAAGAAGCGAATTGATTGGTTTGTGCAACGAACGTGCCCAGGGCAGCCCTGAGCCCAGCTGGTGGCCGGGCCTCGCCTGGGGTCGGCAGGAGGCGGCCTCCGCTTCTCCGTCAGGTGCCTCTGCTCTCCTCTGGGCTGGCCTAACCCCGGGCGGGCCTTCTCCACGTGATGCCGTACAGCCCCACACGCACCCCTCCTTGCAAGTGTCGGTCCCACAGAGCACTTCTCCACTGAGAGCTCCAGCCGGAGGCCCCGTGGAGCCCTGCTGGCCTGCTTGGGTCAGCCTCTCTCAAACCACCTGGAGTGAAAGTAGGGGACAGCCGATGTTACCAGAAGAAGGGAGAGAGATGCCGAGGGGGGAAACACGAAAGATGGCCAAGTGTTAGCGATATCCCTAAATACAGTGCACTGTCTCAGAGGTGGCAAGCTCGCCCTTGCTGGAGACAGTCAGGCTGTGGCCACAGAGCACTCTGTAAGATGCCGCCCTGAGAAAAGACATTTTCTTCCAAATGATTCCCTCTCCTCTCGAACGTGGCTCCTACGATGCCCTCCTCTCCCCTTTTCCTAACCCAGAAGCCCCAGCTTAAAGACCACGTCCCCCAACAAGCCCGCGCCCGCAGCTGCCCTGTGACTTGGCTTTCTTCTGTGTGACTGTAACCACAGCTCCCACAGGCGGAGTTCCAGTCCCGCCCTGCCACTTCATGGCTGGACACAGGTGCCCTGAAGAAAGGCCACATTTCCCATGTCCCCTTGCAGCTAGGTGTCCTGGGACTAAGTGCTAACATGAGGTGGGAGGCCACTCGAAGAGTCGGCTGGCCAGCATCTATTGTCCCTTTCTTGTCTCTCCCCTCCTCGGTTCTCCAGTCTGGACCACAGATGCCGCCGTTTCTGCGCAGGAGGCAGGAGGTCCCAGCAAGGGCAGAGCGGTGAGCTGGGAGGTGCCCAGTGGAGTGAGGTGGCCTTGCCAGCCCTGCCCTTCATGCCTCCAGCCTTTGACACAAGACAACTTCTGGCGTGTTTAAGCCACTGATGGTCTGGACTTATTTCAGCAGAACGGAACCCTAGGCCATCAGAGCTCCTGCCCCACGGGTGTCGCGGAGCTCAGCGAGGAGATGCAGTTACGGGCGCACAGGCCTGAGCCGCTGGCACCACACAGCAGGTGGCCCTTCCTCTCTCCCAGGTCTTAGCATCACTGTCCGCTTCCTCCTGCCACCCTTTCAAGTGGGTTGTTTACAACCCCGCCTCCTCATGGAGGGCGTGCCCTTCACCCAGGGACTTCTCTCTCCCTCAGCCCCTGGTAGGAAGCAGCTCAGGCTGACCGAAGCGAACAGGGAGTTTACTGGAAGACTGCGAGGCACCTGCAGGGTGGAAGGGAGCCTCCGGCTTGGACCACAAGCACCAACAGCCCCAGAGCTGCTCCACGCGGATCCCACCCTGACGCGAGCCAATGCCCACCATTTGCTCTCTCTCCCGTTGGCTCTGGGTGGGTCACGTGCCCACCTCTCCACTAGAAGAGGGGGACACCTTGATGAACAATTCACCAGACCGGACCCACCATGTGAGTTAATTCCCCAAATGGGAAGTGGACACTGTTCCCAAGAGAAAGTGAAATGGGCGTTGAGCAGCCGATGTGCAAGCACGGCAGGGGCTGGATGCTCTTGGAAGTAACAGGGACCTTGACCCAAACAAGAGGGAAAGTCATCCTCTCTCCAAAACGGAAGTGTGCAGGTGGCTGCTCGCGGGAGCGGATCCAGCAACTCGGCAGCGTCGTCAAGGGCCACGCGCTTCCTCCCCCTCGCTCTGCCCTCAGGCAGGAGCAGGTGCCCAGACCTTGACCACAGGAAGGAGAGAGGCAGGCTCCTGTGAGGTCCTCTTCGCAGAAGCCCCAGCAGACGTCCCCCCAGGTCTCACGGGCTGGAGCACTGGGTCACAGGCCCTTTGCTGAAATAAAACGGCAAGGAGAGATAGACCGGCCAAGATCGGCTTAGACTCATCTCCTGGGTGAAGGGAAGCTGGGGAGGCAATCCTGGGTCTGCGTCTGGACAAGCGTGGGACCCATCTGGCCGGGAGGGCTAACCCGCCTTGTCGAGAGTAGTTTCCACGAGTAACCAGCAGGTGGAACAAGGGGATGCTGCCAAATCCTTTAGTTTGAGGTTCTGCTCACGAAAATGGGAGAACATATTCCCAGTGTCTTCTGCCCTCCTCTTCCCAGTGATAAGGCTCGCCCACTTCAACAGGCAGGACAGATTCCAAAGACCTGGAGCCCTTGACCCCCCCACGTTAGCGCCCACTGCTGCTGCCTCAGGTGGGGAGGGAGCCCACGGGGAGCCTGTGTGTGGAGCATGGTCGTGGTCCAGCCGTGCCTCTTACCAGCTGTCTCAGTCTCTGTGAACTGGAGACAGGATGCTGACTTAGCACAGCGCATGGCATACAGCAAGAGCCAAATAGACGGGATGCTCACGTTCCAGGGACCGCGCTAGGCCGGCAGACTCTGGTGTGGGCCCTCCCAGCCCATCCATCTGCTCAACCTCTGGCTCAGACCTGGGCCCTCTGTCGACATTCCAGGAGTGGGAGCGCAGCCTCCCGAGGTTTTCCACACCAGCTGTGCTCCGATGAAGCCCTAAAAGAAGAACTCCCTGTTTCTCTCTACACACGAAGCAACTCTGACACTAACGGCCTGGAGTTAGCACAGACCCACCCCGCCGCTTCAGACACCAATCGCAAGTCCAGGTTGTCACCCGTGCTGCTGACTGACCAGCAATAGATCAGAAGTTCCCATGTTCCCCTCCTCAGGTTCGAGAATTTGCTGGAGTGGCTCCCAGAAGTCAGGAGAATGGTTTCCTTACAGTTAAGGGTTTATTGTAAAGGACACAACTCCAGAACAGCCGGATGGAAGAGATGCGTGGAGCAAGGCGTGGGGGTGGAGTGCAGAGCTCCCGTGCCCTCCGCAGGCGCCCCACCCTCCCAGCCCCTCCGAGGGCTCCACCGGGAAGCTCTCCAGAGCCTTCAGTTGGGGGGTATAATGGAGGCTTCATCACACAGGCATGATGGACTAAATCATGGCCCGTTGGTGAATAACTCACTTCTAGACCCTCTCTCGTCCCCAGGGGATGGGGGGTTGGGGGAAGTGGGGTGCTGCCAGGCTGAAAGTTCCAACTCTCTAATCACAGGTTGGTTTCCCTGGCAACCAGCCCCCCCATCCTTAGGGGCTTTCCAAAAGTCACCTCATTTCCATAAACTCAGGGGCATTCAAAAGGGGCCTGTTATGAATAACGAAAGATGCTCCTTTCACTTTTTCACTCTGGAGTGGGTTCAGGAGCTGGGGACAAAACCAAGTATTATAAGAAAAGATGCTCCTGGTGCTCTTATCACATAGGAAATGACAAGGGTTTCAGGAGCTCTGGCCAGGAGCCATGGACAAAGACCAAAATATGTATTTCTTCTATCGTGATATCACACCCTAAACATCTCTGCCAAGTTCCAGACCACGTGACACCGCCACTTTGACGATTCAGGCCAAACGTTACTGAAACAACTGGGATGCCCTCCACCTGTCGCCTCCCCGGCTTCTGCATCTCTGACGGCACCGCCGTCACCCAGGTGCTCCACCCCTTCCTCACGCGCCACGTCCAGTCCACCCACCAGTTCCATCTCCCTAATGGATCCCAAAGCCACGCGGTTTTTCCTTCCCCAACACACCAGTCCAAGCCGTCAGGGTCTCTCACTTGTGCTTCCGCTTTGCCTTCCCTAGAGTCTGGCCCCCACCCAGCAACCAGTTACCTCTGGAAAGCCGATCCGTGTCAGTGGATGAGTGGATAAGCAAAACAGGGCCTGTCCATGCGGTGGGATGTTCAGCCACAGAAGGAATGAAGCACCAACACCTGCCACAACATGCACGAACCTCGAAAACACGCTGAGTGAAAGAGGCCACTCCCAAGAGGCCACGTGCTGTATGATTCCATTTCTTCTGGGCATGAAATGTCCAGAATAGGCAAATCCATAGAGACAGAAGGCAGATCAGTGAGCGCTTAGGGCTGGAGGGAGAAAGGGGAGTAAATGCGTAGTGGGCACGGGACCTCCTTTTGAGATGATGAGAAAGTTCTGGAACTGAATATTGATGAAGATTGCACAACAGTGTGAATGTACTAAAAGCTACTGATTGTAAACTTTATAATGGTTAAAATGGTAAAGCTTATGTTACGTGTATTTTATCACAATAAGAAAAAAACCCTTAAAATCCCCATGGCTCCTTGTGCTGTGCGTGAGCTCTGTAGCAGCTCCTGCTGGCCTCTGCCCTTTGCTCTGACCCACTTCTCACTACTCTCTTCGCCTCCTACCGCGTTTCGGTAATTCTGGCCTCCTTTGCATTTCTCACCAGGCCAAGCTCTTTCCCACCTCAGGCCCTTTGCACATACTGTTCCCTCTGCTTAGAAGGATTTCCCCTCTCTTCATGGTTGGCTGTACCTCAGCTTTCAGTATTACTTTGAATGTCACAGAGAAGCCTTCCCCGACCATCCTACCTTGGTGGGGCTTCATCTCTACCCCCACCACTATTATTTTCTGCCATCACTCCCTGGTCATTTATTTCATAATTTGGCCTTTCTGTGCCTCCCTACAGAGAGTAAATTTGTTGAGAGGAGGTGGGACCTGCCCATCTCACTCACCTCTGTATTCTCAGTGCCTAGCACATAGCTGGCGCTCAGAAGCTGACTGCTGAAGTAATGGAAGATCACTCATCTAGCAAGGGAAGGGACGGTCTCCTTGATGCCAACTCCTGTGATCTTTCTACTGTTTCCATGTGATTCTGAACTAGGAAGCCTAGGTCTGAGCCCATATCAGAGGAGTCCGAGTTAGCCACGACCTGCTAATGCAGCTCCATTACCACGCACAGGCACCCGAGCCTTGTGCAGAGAGCCTCGTGTGGCTGTTGCTGCTGTAGATGAATCATGTCTGTTGCAAAAGGAGCCCCTGGACCCAGACGGCAGACACAACTCTGGGAAATCCAGAAGCCCGGCCCTGGCTGAGATCTCATCTACTTCTCTCTCCTCCTTTCCATTTTCTCACATTCTCCACGAGCCAGAACCTGGCTTTTCCCTGGACGGGGCGTGGTCAGCTGCAGCAGCTGAAAACACTGCCCTGGAGGAAACCAAATCAGCAGAGGCAGCCCTTTGTCTTCCCGCTGGGTACGCTAGAACTGGCCACTGCCCCGGCCCGGCGCCAGCTGTTCTGGGGCACAACCAGGCCCAGACCCCAGGGCCTCCTTAGATCTTCCTCACAAGTCTCCATGAACATCAAAAGGTGGGACATCCAGAAAGCTCCTGGGACAATGACTGACCCGTACTTGAGCAAGCTGGGTTCACTGCTTGATAAGAAATGTGAAGGAGGAGGGGCGGGGGGGGGCAGCAACTCCTTTGTGCAAGAGAACTGTGCTGGCATTGCCCAAACCAGACAAGTCCTTCCTCTAAAGCAGGAGCACCTAAGCTTTTTTGTAACCTGAGGCCTCTTTTCAAAGCACTGTTTTTAAATGCATAAAATAGAATGCATCATTCTACAAAAGAGCACCAATTATCTTAAAATGCATATATTGAATTATTTTTTATTATTTGTGATAAAGTAATATATGAAGTTCTTTGTTAACACATTAAACTGTAAGAACTAACAGCTGGTTTAATAACTACTGTAAATTTCAAGCAGTGGGGAGTGTAAGTTACGTTTTGAGACGTCTACCAGAACTATATTGTGATCGGAAAACATCTGTGATTTTGATTGATGACAAAGTCATGGGTACTGCTAATACAACTGTGGTTGGTCACCTGCATTCATAATTGAAGGAAATGCTAAATTTCAGTTAGAGGGTAATGAAAATAAATGCATGATTTCTTCCCATTCAAGTTCACGGACCTCTTGGATTCCTTCTGCCCATCACAGGGGGCTCTGCCCTGAGGACTGTTGGCCTCAACTCCCCAGCTAGAATGGGAGCTCTCTGAAAACAAGGGCTGTGTCTTCATCTTACGTTAGGTGTCTAGAAAGGGCCTACCACACACTAGGTATCCAATAGTAATCAGTTGGGTCTCTTGGATTTTCTAGGTAGACGATCACATTGATTGTAAACGATAGTTTGTCTTTTCTCCATCTTTGTACCTCTTGTTTCTTTTCCTGTCTTATTGCGTTGGCTGGGCTTGTCAGTACAATGTGGAACAGAAGCAGTGATGGTGGGCACCCTTATCTTATTATGCTCAATACTCATTTATTAATTTATGCAATAGGAATGTAAAGCACCTACTATGCGCCAGACTCTGTGCTGGGATAAAGATGTAATAACACAATTGAGCTCTTTTCCTGTCCTCTGAGAAGTAGAGGGATTTCAGTGAAGTTAGCAATATTGAGGACATTACTAAGCTCTCCAGACTTGCTAACCCGCTCCCTGAGGATCCTGATTCCTGAAAATAGGTCCCTGCTGATGGCTCCAGTCTCCAAGCGAAGGTAAGATTGGCAGCTGCAGGCTTTCCCAGGGCCGCTGCAGTGTGGACAAATAGGCAGCACATGGGGAGAATAACCAGCGATGCCTCCAACAGCGGTCAGCCGGAGGCTCAAGCCAGGGCCAGGCTCCGAGCCTGTTGAGGCCGCCAGCTGCCTGTGCTAAGCTTACAACTACAGGTGGGATCCGTTGTTAAAACAGAAGCAGGGTTGCAGCTTCGAGGTGAGCAGTCGGGGAAGGGGATGCCTGATTGCTGTTCCCTCCCCCTCTTCCCTTCCCCAGCCCTGAGGGAGGGGACGCCGGGGACAGGCCAGTCCACATGTCCTCTCCACTCTTGTCTGGCTGGCCCTGGGAGGGGGGAAGTTTTTAATAAAATACGAAGTTGGAGTTTAAAGTGGACCAGACAACACCTTAAGGCTGGAATAGGACTGCGTAATAACAAAATATGACTGAGAAGTCGGATCAGACGGAGACGTTTTTTAAAAAGGCTGCTATCCAGGAGGTGGGGGACAGGATTGGGAAGAGCAGACTCAGCAGAAGATAGGTGGTGAGCAGAATACTGGCCCCCCAGAGAGGTCCACACCCTGATCCCCAGACCCTGTGGATATGCTACTGTATGTGGCAAAAGGGACTTTCAGTGTGATTAAGTCCAGGATCTTGGGATGGGGAGAGTGTCCTGGGTTATGCAGGTGGGCCCAGTGTCATCAAGCGTCCCCGTCAGAGGGAGGCAGGAGGGCAGGAGGGTCAGCTCTGGAGAACGCGATGATGAAAGCGGGGTCGGAGCGATGCAACCAGCAGCGGAGGCATGCAGGCCAGAAGCCGGCAAAGGCAAGGAGGGGGCCCCCTGGAGCCTCCAGAAAGAACCCAGTCCTGTCAACGCCTTGATTTCTGCCCAGCGAGACCCGTGTGGACTTCTGGCCTCCAGAGCCCTGAGGTAACGCATTTGTGTGTTTGAAGCCACTAGGTTTGTGGTGGCTTGTTACAGCAGCAGCAGGAAACCAACTGCTCCAAGGAATGGAGACGCCCGGCCCAGCTGAACCAGGAGCGGGAGGTGTGCAGGAGACGGCCCCCACCTTCTGAAATTTGGGACAAGTGGTCTTTCAGGAAGACAGAGGCTAAGGGAACTGACTCCACGGTGTGAACAGCTCCAGAAATGAGCTATGAACAGAGTCTGGGGAAGCCGGGCAGGGGAGGGCAGGCAGGGGAGGGCCATAGGGCTGGGCCCCCGCAGGTGAGTAGGAGTTCTCCCAGGGAGGACAGAGGAGCTCAGGCTCCAGGCAAGAAGGCTCCCTCTTGCCAGTCCCAGCCGTGGAGCAGGGTGCCCCCTCTCCACCTCGGGTCTCGCCCAGGGGCACCCTGACAGTTTCAGTGCTGGCCACCCGCTTAGGACATTGGGCCCAGCCTCTGCCCCCTGCCTGACGGACACCGCGCAGGGCAAGCCAGCTGCTCGCCGCCCCTGAGTGCTCAGCCCTGGGGGGCCGCCCGGAGCAGCCCCGCTCCCCTGCTCGTGCGGCCCCGCCGGAGGAAGGAAGTGCTTCCCTCCTCCCATCCTTCCCTTCGGCTCGGCCGTGGGGCCAGCATTCCCGTGATTCGCGATCGGCTCCAGGCGGGACCTTTGTCCGTCTGCGGGGCGGCGGGAGGCCCAGGCCGGGCTGTGGCCTGCGGAGCGGGAGGGGCCGGCGGGGAAGCCAGAGGCCCGCGGACGGGCCGGGACCGGGGCGCCGGGACGCGGGCGGGAGCCGGGACCCCGCGGGGCGGGCGGGGCGGGGCGGGAGGAAGCGCGGGCGGGGCGGGCGCAGGGCTCGCAGTCGGCGGGCGTCCGGGCGGCGGGCGCAGGGTAGGTGCTCGGCCTCCGAGGACGGGACCCCGGCCGTGCCCAGGGGGTACCGGAGCCCGGGGCGGGGGGCGGCACGCGGCACGCGGGACCCGCGGCACCGGGAGGGAAGCCCCTCCTGGCCTCGGCCGCCTCCCCTTGAAAATGGGAGCGTTGATACGAACCGCCGGTGTGCGTGGAGCGCTCACCGGGGCCGGGAGCCGTCCACCACCGCACCGCGCAGCGGCGACAGGTGAGGCAGGTACCATCCTTGTCCCCTCTTACAGGTGAAGAAGCCGAGACTCAGAGAGGCAGAGCCGCTTGCCGCGGCTCACACAGCCAAGGAGGCAGAACCAGAACTTACACCCGGTCAGTGTGAACCCCCAAGTCGTTTCATGCATGCCCCCACCCTGCCCCGCCTGGGCCCCCTAGGAAGACTGCAGGGAGAGAAGTGGGGGTGAAGGCAGTGCTGGGTACCCCGAGGAGGAGGCTGCAAGGAGCCAGGCTGCCCATCCCTGCAGGAAGAACCTCCAGGGCAGCAAATCCTTCGCCTGGGTAAGGGGTGCCCGAGAGCAAGCTGGGGGGCTGGGGCCAGGTTAGAGTCTGGACAGGGGTGGGGAGCAGTGCGGCCCCTCCCGGACTCCCAGGCCTCTACCCAGCACCTCCACTGGGTACAGGGGGCTCTCGCGGGCTTAGCCACAGGACTGCACCTCTCCATGCCTCGGTTTCCTTGTCTGTCCGACGGGGTTATGCACAGTGTCTACCCCATGGAATGGCTGGGAAGGTTGAATTCGGTGGTCGGTGTAAAAGCTTAGCCGAACACCTGGCCCAAGATTACTGCCAAGCCAGCCGGGCCCCTCCACCCTCGTCCCTGCCCTCAGAAAGCACTTCTTGGCCTGGACACCTTCACCCTGGGTGGTCAGGGCTATCTGAGATCTGCAGCGTTTCCGGACAGCCCCACCAGCAGCTGGTGCTTCTTGAGTAAGACCAGGGCAGGAGGCAGCAACTTCTCCCCCTGACTCCCTGGGGGAAAGGCTGGGAGGGGCAGGGTTTTGAAAATCTTTGGGCTGACGCTTGCGCAATTCTAGAACGGCTCTGCAGCCCCCCCAGTAACCGCTCTCCCCTTGACTGGTTTACAAGAAGGAGGAAACCCAGAGTATTCCTACTCCAAAGCCTGCTCCTCTTCCCATCCCGCGTCTCTGGGCCAGCAGCACGTCCTACCCCTTGGTGTATCCTGAATCTGGCCGCTCCTCTGCATCCCCCCCATCGACCCCCACCCCACCCCTCAGCATTGTCTACCAAGCCCTCTAGGCGACTGGGGCCTGCTTGGTTCTTGACTCTCCTCTCCTGCCCCGTCCTCCCCTCAGCTGCCCCCTGCAGCCACATGGGCCTCCCTCCCTCCTCCTCAGACAGCCTGAATTCTCTGCTCTCTCGGCCTGTGCTCACGCTCTTCCTTCTCCCGGGAATGCTCTTCCCTGCCGTCTTCTTGTGACTTACCTCCTTGCGGTTCAGGGGCGTCGTGAGAGTGACCTGCGCAGAAGTCTTCCGAGAGCACCGCCTGCAGAGGCGCCCTCGCCTGCTCCCTGTGGCCTCCTGTGTTTCCCTCTCCCGCGCCTAGCCCGGGGTGATGTGGCCTTGCTCGTGTGTTTCCTTGGCTCCTTGTTCGTCTCCTCGGCTAAAGTGTCTGCCTGCCAGGGCCCTGACCTCGTTCTTGCCTCTTCACTATGGATCCCCAGAGCCCAGCACAGTGCCTGGTTTTGTACATTTGCAAGCGGTGTGTGCGACCTTTGGAGTGTGCTTTCCTTACTTCTCGTTGCTTAACAGCGTGCTTTCTGCATCTCTGCATAGACCTCAGGACTGTCATCGCCCCTCGCAGCCAGCTGCCTTCCTCAGCTTTTCCCTAAAGCGGGGCTTGTGGGCTGTTTCCGAGTTCCACCCATAATCCCCAGCTTAGCTCTAAACGTTGGGGTGCAAATGGCACATGTCCCTTTGCTCTCAAGTGACTTCTTTGAGATATAGTTCCCAAACTGCTCACGTCAAGTGTGATCATCCTGGGGGCCTCGCCACTTCTTACCAGGTGGCTGTTCAGAAACATCGGCCCCGGCAGTGCGTGCGAGCTTCCGTATCGCAAAAGCACTGGGTTTTTCCATTTTTATTTGCTTTGTCTAGTTTAATGGGGAGGTCACGGTAGGTGTAAATTTTCTGTTGCTGCCTTAGTGAAGCTGGGTGTTTTCCTACATCGGGCTGGTTCTATTTCCTGTCTAGTGAAGGAGGGAAATCTCCAGGGTGCCCTAATTCTTCCATTCCCCTTCGCTGGTGGTGATGGTTCCACCTGAGCCCGTCCCGTGAGAGCAGGGTGTGGGCCCTGGGGGGCTGGGACAGGAACAGCTCGAGCTGAGCTCCGCTGGCTGCAGGAGCTGCTCTGCCAGTCAACCAGCAAGAAACTCTCCGCAGAGTACTATGGGGAGAGAAAGAACTTTCTTTTCATCTTTGTGAATATTTTTTTCAAAATGGTAATTTTTTTTAATGAGAAAAGTAGCACACGGTGTGCAGGGTTATTCATGGGAACATGGGGCAGCAGTCTAAATGCTGGTCGCAGGTGGGACTGCACGCGTCCCCACGGGGCATCCCGTGCAGTCCTTCCAAGGAGCGCCCCATACAGAACGACCTCTGAGGGGCTGCGTGAGCCTTCTCAGGTTGTTGGCTTCAAGCGACATCAGCTTACTGTCTTCCAGTTCAGGGGTCAGATGGCCACAATCCATCTCCGTGGACCAAAGTCAAGGTGGGGCAGGGCTGCATTCCTCCTGGAGGCTCCAGGAGTCTCTTCTTTCTGACTGTGTCCCCTTCACTCCATCTTCAAAGCCAACAGTATGACATCTTCAGATCTCGGACTCCAGATCTGAAGACAGCTCCTCCTATGGCTCTGACTCTCCTGCTTTGCTTATAAACACCCCTCTGATTACACTGGGTTCATCCCGACAACCCGCCATCACAGAACCCCTAATTTAATCAGATCTGTCAGGTCCCTTTTGCCACATCTAGTAACATATTGGTAGGTTCTGGGATTCAGACGTGCTCGTCTTTGGCGGCTAGTATTCAGCCTGCCACACCCTAAAGGGAAATAAGCGGGGCCCGGAGCAGTGTGTGGGTTCTCATTTGTTTAAAAAATAAACAAGAGAGTATGTACGTGTGTGCTTGCGGAGGTGTGGAACACCCCCGATGGCTCCCTAGGAAAGCGGTGAGAGTCGCGGTGTGTGCAGGAACGGGGGCGGGAAGGAGGCATCCTGGTCATAGTATATCTTTTTATAGTAAGGTTTTTTGCTACATGCATGTGTCACCTACATTAAAAATAATTTTTAAGAAATAATACATAGTCACTGCAATAGTTCAGACCTTGGCTATATCCTCACAGACTTTAAGAAAAAAGTGCAAATGCAATGTTTTCATGAGGATAGGGTCCTACTGCACGACTCTGCTGTGATGTGGGGCTTTTGGCTTACTGCACTGTTCGCGTCTTTCCTCGTCACAGGGGGCGCTCGCCAGCCCTAGGCTCGGCCGCTGCTCAGGCCTACCTAACCCACTTGTCCAGACCCGCGGGGGCACGTTGAGGTTCTTCGCTTCTGTCCAGAGCAGCCGCAACACTGCAATGTCTTTTTTTTTCTAAATTGGAATGAAATTCATATAACATAAAATTAACCATTTTAAAATGAACAATTCAGTGGAATTTAGTCCATTGCTGATGTCATGAAACTGCCACGTGTGTCTAGTTCCAGAACATTTTCATCACTCCGAACCCACTAACCAGTCGCTCCTCGACCCCCTGCCCCAGCCCTGGCAACCACGACACGGCTTTCTGTCCCTACAGCTTCGCAGATTCGGGACTTACATATCAGTGGGATCGTATAGTATGTGGCGTTGGCGGCTAAGGGCTTCTTTCACTCAGCGTAATGTTTCAGAGGCTCGTCCACGGTGTGGCGGGGGTCGGTGCCTCATTTCTTTTATGGCTGGGTACCGTTCCGTTGTGCGGATATGACGTCTTTGATTTATCTGTTCATCCATCACTGGGCACTCGGGTGGGTTCCGCCTGTTGGCCGTGAATATCGATGGACTGCTATTTGTTCGGATGCCTGTTTTCAATTCTTTTGGGCTATATACCCGGGATCCAGTCCTTCTACGTACCCTCTGAACTTTGTATTATGTTCAGACACTTAAGCAAGTTAAAAATAGTTTGTAAGAAAGGATTGCAAAGCGCATCCTGAGACAATAGCAGGGTGACATATCTGGACAAGCATCTTCTTATTTTGCAGATCCAGAGACGACAGGAGAATGGCCGCCTGGGATGACAAGGTAATTGATCTGTGGGCCAGCAGCGCCGGAGGACCTCCCAGCCTCGGGAAGATAATTCTGTTGGGTGTTTCTAACAGGATGGGGCAACGCCTGTTCGGGGTGTTTCCGCCGTCCCAAAGTGTTTAAAGTCACAGGCGGAGCCTGCAGAAGGAGCTCGCGTAAGCTCAGGAGAGCCTGATGATCTGAGGCAGGCCGTTCAGTTCCCAGCTCTGCGTTTTAGTAACCGTGTGCCCTTAGGCCAGGCCCTTCACCTCCCTGAGCCTCAGTTTCCTCATCTGGAAAATGGGGACAAAATTACTTACCAGCCCTGTTCTTGAAGGCTTGGCAAGAAAGGTCAAGGAAAGCATGGCCTCAGAATGCTGGACCAATACTGAGCCCGTAAGGGGCTTTTCCCTACCACCCATTTTATGGATAAAGGCACTTGGGTACAGAGAGGTGAAGCCACTGGCTCAAGATCACACAGGTGGGAAGTGGCGGAAATGAGATTTCAGCCTGGCCTGACCCCCGAGCCAGGGCTTTGCCTCCTGCATGGTGCTGCCATCCCAGACCACGGTCCTGATATCTGGGGTGTGAGTCTGTTGGGTTTGGGGGACATCGGTTGTGAAGGGTGGGGACAAGGTGGAGAGCAGTGTTGCCTTCCATCTCGACTGCTCACTTGGAGGTTCCGGGGGCCCGGGAGGCAGAGCCGTCGGGGCTGTGCTGGGAGCTCAGGGGAGCAGCAGGTGATTCGGGCAGAGTCCCGAATGCAAATGTGAGGGTCAGCAGGACCAGGGGGTGATGCTGGTGGTGACTTTGTACTTCAGCAAATTGATGACCCCTTTAGTTGTGAGACTGTTCTGATTGTAGAGCTTTTTACGACGTAGGAGGGGAAATGGCCAAGGGCACTTCACACGAGGCCAGCAATTCTGATTTCAGAAATGCTGAAATATGGGGAAGTATGCACCTTTGAGTTAATGAGACACGACGGCAGTGGTAATAGTGATAATAACATGAACGACTCACAGCTACTGAAATGCCAGGCGTGTGCTGAGGACTTTCCAGGTATTCGTTTTTGTTTGTTTGTTTTTTGAGGAAGACTGGCCCTGAGCTAACATCCGTGCCCATCTTCCTCTACTTTGTATGTGGGACGCCTACCACAGCATGGCTTGATAGGCAGTGCTATGTCCACTCCTGGGGTCTGAACTCGCGAACCCTGGGCCGCAGAAGCGGTGTGCGTAAACTTACCCTCTGTTCCACCGGGCTGGCCACTAGGTATTTGTTTTTTTAAGTCCTACAAACAACCCTGTGAATTAAGTACCATTATTTCCCCCATCTTTGTTGTTGTTAGTGCCGTTGAGTCGATGCCGACTCCTAGTCGGACCCTGTGGACAGCAGAGCGGGGCCCACCTGGTCTTTTTGCGCCGTCCTCTCCCTGTCCGGCACCGTATCAGACAATGTTCTGCTCTATTCATAGTGTGTTCATGGCCAGTTTTCTCGGAAGTGGGTGGCTGGCTCCTTCTTCCTAGTCTGTCTTAGTCTGGAAGCTCTGCTGAAACCTGTCCACCATCGATGACTCTGCTGGTATTTGACATACCCACGGCATAGCTTTCCGCATCACGGCAACGGGCAGCCACCACTGTATGACAACCCGCAGACGGTGGTGTGGCTCCCTGACCTGGAAATGAACCCGGGCCGTGGTGGAGAGACCACCTTCCCCATCTTACAGTTAGGGAAATTGTGGCACAGCAAGGTTTAGCAACTGGCCCAAGCTCACACAGCTGGAAAGAGGTTCAAACCGCCCCCTCCCCCCGCCAGCTCCTGTGCCCTTAATCACTCTGTGATTGTGCCTTGAACGCTTTCAAATGTGATCCGTCCCGAAAATGGGGGAAAATGGGCTAGATCCCCGGGGAAGAGCTCAAGGAAGAGTCCACTGCAGGCAGGAGGGAAGCAGACCGGGGAGCACCGGGGCAGCAAGGGCTCCGGGGAGGACTTCTTCCCTCATTCATTCATTCATTCATTCCCCTAACAAATGTCTACCAAGTACCAGCCGTGAGCCAGGCACCAACGTAGCTATCGGGCTGCAGCAGCACAGCACAGACACTGGTCCGGCCTGCCAGTGGCTTCCTCTCCAGCTGGGAGACAGACCCTTATCAAGAAGTCACAAAACTGTGTGAAGGTGCCTGTTGGGGGCGGGGGGTGCTGCGCAGGAGAGGCCCTGGCTAACTTTGGAGCTTCATAGGGGCCACTGAGACCTTCAGATCAGGGAGGCCTCCCTGAGCTGACACCTGGCGAGCCAGAGGAGTAGCCGGGTGCAGGAGGAAGACTGAGGAAGGTATCCCGGCAGAGGAGGCAGCCTGTGCAGAGGTCAGCAGGTGGATGGGAGTGGGGCCGGCGGGGGCAGCCCCATGGGGGCCACAGGCCGGGGGGAGACAAGGGCCTGCAGAGCCTGGGGGACATGGAGGTTTCAGTGGTGGTTCTAAGAGCAGTGGGCCGGCGGTGCAAGGTGGTCAGCAGGGCGGCGACTGGCCAGGCCGGGGCTCAGAGAGGTCTCTAGTGCTGTGTGCAGACGGATGGAGAGGACAGAAAGGACAAGCAGGGCCGGGCAGGGAGCCCTCTGGCAGGCAAGCGGCGCTGGAGAGAAGTGAGGTTGCGTGGGGATTCACAAGGGACACGTGTGGGATTTGGGGAGCGTGGCGGTGCAGTGCACACAATGTGGGACTGCTGTTCAGAGGAGAAGTTCCCCTTTCCCTTGGAAGGTCTTAGAAGGCTCTGCAGAGGCAGCCTGAACTGGCCTGGGGATTTGAATTTATGGGATTGAAGGAAAGGGCATTTCCAGCAGGACGACAGTCACCACCGTGTGGAGTTGTGACAATGCCTGATATGGGGTGGGAAGCATAGGCCTGCCACCCCATAACGGGCGTCCGTGAGTTCCAGCTACTGTTACTAGTCAAAGGCAGAGAGAAAGAGTTCACACTTCCCCTTGTTTGTAGCTTCCTATCAAATTAGGCACACCAGAAAAGTAAGCGGAGAGGGCGACAGCGGGTATACGGTGGTGACACTGGCTTGCTCCTACATCTGGGGAGGGCTGGACCACCCACACAGCTGTCCGCAAAAGAAATCTGACAGTGTGTGTCAAGACTCATGAAAATGTTTGTAATCACACTTGGTCCTCTCGCTTGCAGAAAAGGAAATAGCCCGTAAGAAGGGAACGGTGCAGTTCGCGAGCCATGGCTCTGAGCGCTCGCGATGCCGTTGAGCGGGGCTGCACCGTTACTCCATGTGCCGTGAGGGAGAGCAGGGCCGCGTGGACTGCGACGCGCTGTGACACCAGTCCATTGTAGGACACGTGGGCACTTCAGAAATGTGAAAATGCGGTCTTAGAATTGGTGCTCACGGTGCAAAAATCAGTAAATGCGATGGTGAGAGCGTGAACTCCTTGCTGCGTTTCTGGGCCGTGAGAAAGGCCCAAGTGTGATGCGTGGAGCTAGTGGGACAGAAGACACCAAATTGTCTGCAGTCCTTGGCTGTAACTATAAAGACACAGAGGTGAGAAAGAGAGGATGTTTGGTGTGTGGGATTATGAATTTTCTCTTGCTCGTGCTTTCACGATAGTCGTACTAACGTAGATCCAGACTCAGCATCTGTCCATTGGGGTGAATGCCAGCAGGTGAAGCTGGGGGTGTCCAGGCGAGTCTGGGGGGTCTGAATGGCGCTGGGGAGGGGCTGAGGTGGGGTGGGGTTGAGGACACAGAAGCCACAGGGGAAGCAGAGGGCTGGAATGGAGAAGCAAAGACAGCCCCGGGGAACTCCAGGGGTGGGAGCCTGTCCATCATCGCACGAGGCCAGGACATGGGCTGGCCCTGCAGCCCTGGGGGAGCTGGGAAGACTGGCCAGGAGCCTCTGCTGAGTCAGAGAGCAGGCGCCTTCTCGGAAGGTGCCCTGCGGAGTGGAGGTGGTTTTAAACCGCTGCGTTCGCAGGATTGCCTTGGGGAGCTTGCTAGTTGCCCGGCTCCCCTTGTCTCTGGGAGCAAGACGGCCGTGCTGTGGGAGAAGCCGGGGCCATCTCAGCCGTGCTCGAGCCGGTCTGTCAGGGCCAGCTCCGCTGACAGGGCTCACCAGCTGCCCTCCTCAGAGTCCCTCCGCCCCTTCCCACCTCTCTGAGCCTCAGTTTCCCTCTTCTGGGAGCCGGGAACTCTGACCTTTCCTCGGAGACTTGTGGTGAGGATGACACCGGGCCGGGCCGAGAGCGCACTTGGCAGGGTGCCGGGGCCAGCAGACCCTGACCGCGCGGGAGCTGGCGACTCAGTCCTGAGGCCGCCTGGGTCCCCAGCCTCATCTCGGTGACTGCGTGTCACCAGCACCTCGGGGAGCCTGGGAGCCAGGCGTGCTGCAGGCCCTGTGGCTCGTTTCTCCGAGGCGTCTGGAGGCCCCGGGTCCATCTAGGGTGCTGGGCGTCGGCCTTGGCAGCACGCGGAGACCCCAGCCCCAGGCCTCTCCCACACCCACCAGGCCACAGCCTCGGGGCCGGCGCCCAGCGCTGGGGTCGTTAAAGCTTTGGGGGTTCCAGTGTGCAGCCAGGGCCAAGCCTGGGAGACCGCAGCCCGCACCACGCGAGGCAAGAACGAGGGGCGCCCGGACCGCCACCTGTGCCCCTCCCGCAGCCGATGCGGTGCCCAGACGGTGGGTGACCCAGTGACGCTGGCGATGGGTCTCTGTTTCTAGCCAGATAGCCACGTTGTTTTCTTTCCATGCTTTTGTTTTCTTTCTACGCCTTCGTAAACAAACAGCATGACTTATGCTTCCCTGACAACAAGGCTGATGTCACAGCCTTGGACAGGGCTGTTGCCTCTCTGACACATCTCCCTCGGCCGGGGCAGGACCCTCCTCCCCGTACCCGTGTCTTTCAAACTCAGCCCACTGGTGACTCCTGCAATCAGCCTTTTAAGAAGTGAAATAGAATCAGGTAGAAGGTGTGAGCGTCCTGCACGTGGTAATTCAGTGTTGGCTCCAGGATGTGCGTTTGGGGGTGTGTCCTGAGAGGCAGCCTCTGATGTGTATTTTTTATTGAGCAACACTGGGCCGAACGCCCTGCCCAGCCCCGGCCTCTACCAGCTGGGAGCCAGGTCCAGGGGCTGTTCAGAGAGGCCGTGTAGGAGGAGGGGGCTCTGGGCCAGCAGCCTGCATCACAATCCGAGCTCTGCTTCTCACTGTGTGACCTGGGGCAAGTCACTTGGCCTCTCTGTTCCCAGCTTCCTCACCTGTAAATGGAGACCGTTCAGCCCCCACCTCGTGGGGTTGCTGCAGTGTATTCTAAAAGTCTTTGCACAGAGCTGGGGCATGGCAGGTACCCTGGGGATAGTTACAATCACTAGAATTTCCACGACCGTAAATATTATTTCACACATCGTCTCTACCCAGCCTCACGATCATCATCATGCCGGGTTGGCAGATTTGTCTGTCAAGACTGAAGGGATCCTGACCCTACAGGAAAAGGAGAGAAATGGTGGAGAGCACGGCTCTCGGGGTACCTGGGCTGCTGGTGGGGTCCTCAGCCCATAAGCAGCCCCCCGAAGCTGGGCAGCCGTGGCGGTGGTTTTCTCGTGTACTTCAAACTTCCTCCCCGCCCTAGAGAAGGAAAGGCTGACACGCTTATTTAAAGACTTCCTTGGTCTTAAAAATAGGCATTCCTCAGAACACGAGCTTCCGGGGGCTGGGGCCGCGCCGGCTGGGGAGCTTGCTGCTGGAGTCCTCCTACCTCCCCCGGGGGAGAGCTTGGCTCGAGGGACCCATTCCGCCCTCCAGGTATGTTTGGTGGGAGCCTGCAGTCCGCCAGGCGTGCGGGACACCCCACGAGCAGGAGCCCACCCTGTCTCTGCCCTGCCGGCGGGTGACAGGCTCGAACAGTCACACAAACAGGTGGACTCGACTCCTCAGGGGAGGGGTGTGGGGCCCTGTGTGCATGCAAAGCGGGGAGGTACCAGTCAGTCTCCTGGAGCTGGGTGCTTGGGGAGGGACCTCCTGAAGGAGGAGAAGAAGATACATGATGAGGTGGGAGAGGGGTAAGCATTGCCGGTGGAGGAAACCACATGTGCAAAGGCCCTGTGGTTGAAGAAACATGTCACGTCTTAAGGGCCGAATGGAGAAAGTGTGGCCAGAGCAGAGAGAGTGGTGCGAGGTGAGGTAGGATAGGCCCAGCCATAGCATACAGAGTGGGTCTGGGCCTCGGGAAGGCTCTTTAGTCTTTATTTTTAAAAGCAGTGGGAATTCAAAGAAGAGTTTTAAATAAGAGAGTGTGTCAGGGGTCCCCAAGATCACCCCAGGTTCAGTGATTCGCTACGAGGGTTCATAGGACTCAGCACACAGTTTGACGCATGGCTAAGGTTTTTACAGCAAAAAGATACAAAGAAAATTCAGCAAGAGGAAAAGGCGCATGAGGGGAGGCCCAGGGGAAACCAGCCCAGGCTTCCAGATTCCTCTCCCAGCGGAGGCCCCAGGATGCGCGGAAGTCCTCAGCGAGGAGCTGACTGCATGTGCGAACCGTCTGTTGGGAAAGCTCGTTAGCAGCTCCAGGGGCCTTGTGGGGGCTGGTCACGTGGGCACCATCTGCCAGGCACTTAGGAAAATTCCAGACTCCCTGAAGGAAAGCAGGAGTTCAGTAGAACCACGTTGTTGACATGAGCTGTCCAGGCACAGCGAGTTCTTACCAGGGAGTGGTGGGACCTCCTGAGACCCAGGTGTCCAGATGCCAGCGAGGGCCAGGCAGGCCTTTCTGGGGCCGCTGCCTCAGGTCTTTTCTGCTCAGGGAGTGACGTGGGTGTGTGTCGAGCAGCGCAGGCGGTGGGCTGCTGATGGAGAGGCTGGAGGCCGGCGAGCAGGAGGAGCTGGCGCATCCTCCCGTGAGTGGGCCTGGAGGCGAGGCCAGCGCGAGGCAGAGGACGGCAGAGGCAAATGGGGGACTCAGCTTGTAGAGAGGCTCGATGCATGGGCCTTAGTGATAGGGACCACGGGGGAGAGAAAGTGGGCCTGGGGACAGCTTCTCTGACCCGGCCTGGGTATGTCTTAAGACCCCTGGACCGGAAGATAAGACCCAGGTGCCAGTCCAGGGACTGGTGGCAGCTGCCCTGTTGCGGGGCCCCGCTCCCCACGTGTTGAGGGAGGTGAGGTTGCATCGCAGAACCTGGATTCCACCTCTTAGAAAGTCATCATTCTTTTTGCTTTAAAAAATCAGCTTTTCTGCCATATTGTCGCCTCGTTGACAGAGCATCTTGGAAAGAACAGAGCTGGTAGACTCGAGTTCCTACGCTGGCTTTACCACTTACTTCTGTTTCTCTGTTTTTCACTGCTTGCTCCGTCGTTTTGGCTTTCTTAGCCGGGATCCCGGTGATGCATGCATTGGTTCCTTCTCCCTCCTTGCCCCCGAGTGCTTCATTCTCCACTCAGTCCTCTGCGGGCCAGAGCTCCCTCCAAAAATACTCTTTCTTATGGTTAAACCTAATACGATAAAAATTAAATGGTTCTCTTCGCCCTCCAACCCAGTCCCACCTCCTTCCCAGAGGTAACCTTTCCATTTGGGTTGTTTATCCGTTTTAACAAAAATGGAATTCTGTGGTACATTCTGGTCCATAACATGCTGCTTTTCACTTAGATTTTGCAGAGATGGAGGACTCCTTTCCATGTCAGCGCCTCCAGGTGCACGGGCTGCCGCAGCCGAGCAGCCGGGAGCATCCGTGCTGTGGGTCCACCACGGTGCAGTTAGTGACGGGCTCTGAGGTCACTCCCGGGTCTGGCTGCTGTGGCAGGACTGCAGCGAGCGTCCGTGTGCTCAGGTGTGAGTCCCGTCTCAGGGCAAATGATAGGGACGTTCTAAATTTTGATGGAAACTGGTTTAAGGCTGATGCCCTCCTCTGCTCCCGTGCCTGGCACATTGGAGAGACTCAAACATTTTTTCAAAAGATGGAAGAAATAGGGGCTGGCCTCGTGGCCGAGTGGTTAAGTTCGCGCGCTCCGCTGCAGGCGGCCCAGTGTTTCGTTGGTTCGAAACCTGGGTGCGGACATGGCACTGCTCATCAAACCACGCTGAGGCAGCGTCCCACATACCACAACTAGAAGGACCCACAACGAAGAATATACAACTATGTACCGGGGGGCTTTGGGGAGAAAAAGGAAAAAATAAAATCTTTAAAAAAAAAGATGGAAGAAATACCCCACTGCGCTCCTGGAAAGGGCACGCGTGCCCACCACATGGCACCTGGGAGTGCCCCTTCCCTACACCTCTGTCAGCCTGCCACACCCTGTGACTCTGGGCCCTTGGTCCCTCCTCCCCATGCCTCAGTTTCCCCTTTTCTGTAGGTGGCGAGCCCTCCCCTCTCTGCCCTGCCCAACTCTCAGGATCGTTAGGGGCATTCGGTGAGAGCAAGAGGGAAGGGAGTGGAATCTGAGAGCAAAAGCAGCAGCCACGCCAGGACTGGCTGCAGACATAGGCTTCGTCCCGTGGTTTTGTGACCTCTGGAGGAGACTGCTTCCTCCTTGGAGGCCAGGATGGAGGCGTGGCCCCCGAGGATGGAGGCGTGGCCCAGGAGGGAGCACACACGGTCTGTGGCTGCCCATCAGTCAAGGGCAGACTCGGGCACGTACCCTCTGTATTGGCTTCCTGGAGCTGCCGTAACAGAGAACCAAAAAGTTGGGGGTGGGTCATAAAACGACAGAAATGTATTCTCTAGGTTCTGAAGGCCCGAAGTCTAAAATCGAGGTGTCGGTAGCATTGGTTTCTTCCGAGGCTCCGAGGAAGGACCTGTTCCATGCTTTCCTCCCAGCTTCTGGTGGTTGCTGGCATCCTTGGCGTCCTTCGCGTGTGGCTGCATCGCTGCAATCTCTGCCTCCATCTTCACGTGGCCTTCTCCTCTCTGTATCCTCTCCTCTCATAAGGACACCAGTCATTGGATTTAGGGCCCGCCAATCCAGGATGATTTCATCTCAAGATCTTTCACTGAGTACATTTGCAGAGACCTGTATTCCGAGTAAGGTCACATTCTGAGGTTCCGAGTGGACGTGGATTTTGAGGCAGCCGCACTTCAACCCACGACACCCTCCTCGCGGGCAGATCTGCAGCCCTTGGCTGCCCGGCCGCTTCTTGATCTCGCATTCTAAAACCCGGGCTCCGGGTCATACAGCCCAGGGGCAGAGCCTGGCTCTGCCATTTTCCAAGTGCGTGACTTTCGACAAGTCACCTCGCCTCCATCACCAAGACCCAAAATGATGGCCTTGACCTCAGAGAGTTGTTAGGAATTAGAATGAAATAGTGCATTTAAGGGACTTAGCAGTGTGCTAATATAATGTAACCAAAAATAAACAATGAGCAACAATAGATGTCGCTGCTGTTGTGTCTTGTTGCTTTGAGGCACAGTGTTGATCAATAAGCAAATCAGGTCCCCAAAAGTAGGCTCTGGGAGGGACAGGGAAAGGGGACCTCAGGGACATCAGGCCCTGAGAGTCAGGAGTTGGCTGAATTTCTTAGAAAGTACTTTTTTCTGTGGTTGTTGGATGACCCTGAAATAGGGATGTTCCTCCCCACAGAGGACAGCTTCAGAGCCTGTGAAAACAGACGTCCGCAGGAACGTTTCCTCTCCATCTCTCCTGCGTTGTTTTGCTCATTTCTCCCCGTCTCTCCCGGGCAGTAGTTCTTCTGGTATAACACCTGTCATGTGCAAAAGAGAAGGAGGCGATACGTTTACCTTTGGGGGTAGCTCCTGTGGTTTTGTTGTTAATTTGCTTATTAAATATTTATTGAGCCCCCCTTGTGGCTGAGCGGGCAGAGCCTCTGCTCTCCCAGAGCTCGCAGAGCAGAGCAGGAGACAGACAGACGGTACCGAGATGTCACCGTGCTCGTTAGTAAGTGGCATGGCGGGGAGGTAGAGGAAGGACCCTCGCCCAGCGGCGGCCCTCAAGGAAGGCCTCCCAGGGTGGGGTGAAATCTCGACCCCTGTAAGACCTGAAAAAGGACTAGGGTGAGTCAGGCGACGGGTACTCCAGACAGTGGGGACAGGCTGTGCAAAGTCCTGGGAGCAAGAAAGAGCGCAGTTCATTCTAGAACGGCAGTGCGTTTGGTGTGACTGGAGTGTGGCGGAGCCTGGGGAGGAGACCAGGGCCTGGGGAGCCCAAGAGGGCTTTGGCTGTCTCGAAGGCTGTGGTGGGCAGGCGGGAGGGGACTAGAGGTGATGGGAGGGGTAGGTGAGAGCAGGGACACAGCCAGACAGGCACTGGAGAAAGGTCACCCTGGCCACTGCTGTGTGGAGAAAAGGTAGGGGGCAGGAGGCCAAATGAGGTTGGTGTGGGCGTCCCAGCAAGAGGTGATGGGGGGGCGGGGTTAGATGGAGAAAAGAGGATGGTGCGTGCTCCGTGTTTCAGATGTTAGATTGATGGGGCTTGAGGAGAAGGAGGAGCCGAGGATGGTCTTTGGCTCTTGGCTTGGGCAGCTGGGTGGATGTGATGCCAGGACCTAGGGAAACGTCGAAGGAGGAGTGGATTGGGGAAAGAGCTAAGAAATTAGTTCAGCTTGGGTCACAGCAAACTAATGACCTGGCAGGAGAGTAGAACTCGGGCTAGTGACTTCGGTTTGCACATGAGCAGCATTGAGAACACGGGTGTGCTGAGACCACCAAAGGGAGAGAGTGGCACTGCCCCAGGATGAGGTCTGGGCTGGGGTCCCAGGGACATGCGGTGGCATGGGGGCGGGGACGCAGTACAGGAGGCTGAAAAGGTTGGCCAGAAATGGGAGAAAAATCAAGAGGCGAGAATGACAAACAATCGGGTCAGCGGTGTGA
Source organism: Equus quagga (assembly GCF_021613505.1). Classification (NCBI taxonomy): domain Eukaryota; kingdom Metazoa; phylum Chordata; class Mammalia; order Perissodactyla; family Equidae; genus Equus; species Equus quagga. Next base: position 72,189,396 of record NC_060281.1, on the reverse strand, counting down.
GAGGATGCAGGACAGTCAAGGTAGGACCCACAGCCGTGGGCTCGGGTACGGAGGTGTCAGGACATAAAGAGACAGCAAGGGGCAATGCAGGGGCAATGGAGACGGGGGTGTCCACGGCCGGGGACCCTGCTGCTCCAGATTCTCTGGGTTGCAAATGACAGAAACAGCTCAGTCTGGCTTCAGCCACAAAGGGAATCTGCGTTCATGAGACAGAAGTCTGGGTGGCACGGCAGGCAGCGGGCCAGTAAACAGAGGAGGGGGACAGCCCTGGGTGGTGACCAAGTCTGAGGAGCGGAGATGAGCGTTTTTGCTGCCGAATAATAATAATAACGGGCACTAAGGGAGGCGCCGCTCCAGGCTGGCACAGAGGTTGGCGCTCCATAACTCACTGAGTCAGTCCTTCCAGGCAGGGTAGGGGGACCCGAGAGCTGAGAGTCCAGGGTGGGTGGTGAAGTTGCTGAGGCCCACGGCATTTTCCTCATGAGCTACATCTTTGACCTTTTCTGCTTCTGGCATGACAGGTTTTTGACTTAAAACCAGAGTTGTTTTCCGCTCTGCTGGGTGCCGTCAATATTTTCATCCCAAATTACTGAAAGTGGCTTCTTTACTGGTCTCAAGGTTTCAGAAAGAAAAACATCCTCTCCAGTAAAATATAAACGTGGTCTTTGCAAAGCACCCTGAGGCCACTACCAGGCTGAGAACTAGCCCAGGAGGTCCCCGTCTGCCAGGGAGGGGTTTTCGGGGGACATTATGGCTGGTAGCCACCAGAGGCTTCAGGACACCTGGGAGGCTGGCGACAAGCCTGCAGCCCGGGGCAGGAGACGGGTACCAGGGTTCTCAGCCAACAGGCACTTGCTGGGCTTCTGCTCTAGGTCAAGGCCACATGCGACTGTGGGGACACAGAGCCTGCCTTCATGCAGCTTAAGCGCCAGTGAAGAGAGAGAAGTGGTAAATGGCTACACAAAAAAATTTCTACTTAGACTGTGATGAGGGATCTCAAAGAAAAAGCAGAGTATGAATAAAAGTTATAACATAGAGAAAGGGGTCTGATTTAGATTTTAGGGGTCAAGAAGGACTCTCTGAGGAAGAGACATTTCAGCTGAGGCGTCAAGCGTGAGTAAGAGTAAGCCAAGCTCAGAGTAGGGAGAAGAGCATCCCAGGTGGAGGGAAGAGCCCACATGAAGGCTCAGAGTTGGGAGCGTGGGGAGCATTGGTGCACGGAAGGGTGGCCAGCGTGGCTGGGGTATGGTGAGCAGGTTGTGGGGAAGGAGATGAGGTCACACCCCCCCAGGGCCATTTATAACAATTGAAGGATCTTGGATTTTTACTGGAAAAGCAAAAAGGAGCTAATTCAGGAGGTTAGCAGGGGGCAGTGATACGATCAGGTGGTATGGCCAGAGGTGAATGTGTATAAAGGCTGCTCAGGCTGCTGGGTGCAGAATGCACTGGAAGAACTGGGTCGAGGGAGGGAGATCGGTAACGAGGCTGTTGCTGTCTTCCTGGATGAGAGGATGGAGCCTTGGCCTGGGGCGGCACGGGACGAGGAAGGGGACTGTGGAGGTGGGGAGAAGAGAGACTGGCCCCAGGAAAGTGGATGGGCAAAGAACGCAAAGTTCGCTCTCAGGAGGTTATGCAGTGGTCATAAGCTCTTCTAGGGCCTCTCAGCATCTGAGGAAGTCTCAAATCTGGGACTCTGAAGGTGCCGGAACAATATGGAAGACTGGGCAGGGCAGGCAGCCTGGAGTCCCAACCATGGGAGGTAGCATCTTGGAGCACCACCCCCTCCACACCTGTCACCCACGACCTTCCACGCAGTCTTTGAAGTGCCAGGGACTTCCCCGGGGCACTTAACAAGAAAATGTTGGGGTTCATGGGAGGCTTGTGAAAGAGGTGGTGTCCTTTGACCGAATTTGGAGCTTGGAAAGTTACAAGGCACCACAGAACAGAGGAAAGGACAGTGGACTGGGGGCCACAGAGCTTGAGTCCTGTTCCCAAATGCACTGCTGCTGGTTGCCTGGCCACCCATCCCTGAAATGCTTCCATCTCTGCAAGAGGGGGGACATCAGACCAGGGCGTCTCTCTGGGCTCCAACCTTTCCTGAGCTCATGAAACCTGTTATGAAAAAAAGTCTGAGCATGCACCAAAGGTGCACTGATGGAGAGAGATTGTTTTACTTTGAAAAGTGTAAAAACATAAAAGATTAAAAATATTATCAAATACGTATGTAATCACCATCCTGAATTGATGGTTATTAACATCTTGTCATATTCTCCTCAAATTTGTTTGTAATTTAAAAAGATGTTTTCAGATAGCATTCAAGTACTTTTTCACTCTCTCTATTTTCAGCCCTTACCCCTCCCTGAGGCACCCGCCCCCGTGAAGCTGGTGTCTCCTTCCCGTCCATTCTTTTGTGTGTTTGTCCTCCTTGGTGTTCACTCAGCTTCTTGGATCTACATGTTTATATGTTTCCATCAAATTTGAAAATTTTTTCAGGCATTATTTCTCCAGATATTTTTCTGCCCGTGTCTCTTTCTCATCTCCTTTTTGTACTCCAGGTAGGTACACGTATGTTAGAGCATTTGATATTGTCCCTGAGGCTCTGTTTTTCCCCACTTCCCCGCCAGTGTTTCTTCTTGCCATGCTTCCACTTGATGTTTTCTATTGCTCTGTCTTTAAGTTCACTGATCTTTCCGTCTGCAGTATCTAATCAGCAGTTGAGTGCAAGTGATTTTTTGTTTCATACATGTATTTTTCAGTCCTAGAGTATCCATTTGGATCTTTTTTATACTTGCCATTTCTCTATTGAGATTTTCTACTTGTTCCTTCATTAAGTTCATGTTTTGCTTGAAATCCTTGAACATTTTATAATAGCTATTTTCAAGTCTTTCTTGGCCAATTCCATTATCTCTGTCTATTTTGAACTAATAAGCTAATTTTTCTACTGGTTATGGGCCAAATTTTTCTGCTTCTTTATCGTCTAGTAATTTTTTATTGTGTGGTGGACATTATTAAGGCTACGTTGTTGAGTGTATTTTGTTGCCCTCCCGATAGAATTTGAGTTTTGTTCCAACAGGCAGTTAATTTACTTGGGGATCAGCTTGATCTCTTTAAGGCTTATTTTTCAGTTTATTTGGGATTAGGTTTATGTATAAGGCATGGCTTTTCTGGAATTTCTACTAAATGCTCAGGATATTCAATGAGATGTCTCTACTCTGGCCGTTTGGAACTCACACATCTCCTAACCCAGCCCTGTGTCATCTCTGCTGGTTGTTCAGCTGTTTAAAATTCAACCAAAGTCGTATTTTTGGAGCTCTTTCTCTGCACAGCTTCCTTTTCTCTGGTATTTTGCCATGCAAATTCCTGAGGGAGGGAGGGAGGCCCAGGAGCCCTGAACTATAATCTTTGCCTCCACAGTCCAAAAAGTTCCCCCATGCAGAAAGCCAGGGTGATCATGAGGCTCATCTCACTTGTTTCTCTTCTCTTAAGGATCACAGTAAATTTCATATATTTTATCCAGTTTTATGGTAGTTTATAGCAAGAGGGTGAAGCTGGTACCAGTTACTATACTCTGTCATGGCCAGAAGCAGAAATCTCAATCTTTCGTGTGTTTACACTCACATTTTTATTCATTCCAAAAACAGTATATAGTAATATTTTGCCTGTATTTCTAAAATTTTACTTAAGTGGTATTATATTCAGATTCTTCTATATCTTCCTTTTTTTTTTTTTAAGATTTTATTTTTCTTTTTTCACCCAAAGCCCTTGGGTACATAGTTGTGTATTTTTAGTTGTGGATCTTTCTAGTTGTGGCATGTGGGATGCTGCCTCAGCATGGCTTTTTTTTTTTTTTGAGGAAGATTAGCCCTGAACTAACTACTGCCAGTCCTCCCCTTTTTGCTGAGGAAGCCTGGCCCTGAGCTAACATCCATGCCCATCTTCCTCTCCTTTATATGTGGGATGCCTACCACAGCATGGCTTGCCAAGCGGTGCCGTGTCAGCACCCGAGATCCAAACTGGCGAACCCCGGGCTGCCGCCGAGAAGCGGAACGTGCGAACTTAACTGCTGTGCCACTGGGCCAGCCCCAGCATGTCTTGATGAGCGGTGCCATGTCCGCGCCCAGGATTCGAACCGGCTAAACCCTGGGCCACTGAAGCAGAGCACGCGAACTGAACCACTCAGTCACAGGGCGGCCCCTATATCTTCCTTTTATACTCAATATATTTTTTAAGATCTACCCACATGGCCGTATTCATTCAGTCACTTAAATATTTGAGTGTTTTTGAGTTTCTATTAAGTGCAAGGCACTGGATATCCAATTGCACAAGATGGAAAAAGTCCCTCATGGAGCTTAGATTCTAGTAGGGGAGGCAGATAACAAACAGATAAACATTACACACATAATGTCAGACAGGAATAAGTGCAATAAAGAAAAATGAAGGGGTTGCGGTGAGCCCAGGGGAGGGTGACCAGACAGGGTCTCAGAAGGGGTGACATGTGCACAGCAGCCTGACCTGAGTGAAGGGGTGAGCCAAGCAGATGTCCGGGGGAAGAGAATCCCAGGGAGAGGGACCAAGTGTGCTGAAAACCACTTGAGGGTTTTCGGGAAGGGCATGCTGTGGCCTCCTTTATGTTTTAGAAAGTTCTGTCTAGTTGCTGCATGCAGAATGGGTACTGGGAGGAGGCGGGGAGGCTGCCAGGCAAGAGATGGCAAGAAATGGTTGGCTTGACCCAACGGCAGTGGAGATGGAGAAGGGGTCTTCCTCGGAATGTAGTTTAAACTACACAGAGCCAGTGAATTCACCGTTGGGCAAATGTTGAGTGAGAGAGAGAAGGATCAAGAATGACCCAAGGTTATTGGCCTGAGAAAGCAGACAAATGAAACGCCATGAAGTGAGATGGGGAAACTTTGGGTGAGGAATGAATGATTCTGCTTCAGACGTGCTAGGGATAAGAGAGCCATTAGATAACTAAGGGTGACGTCCTGTAAACAGTTGGGCATCGTGTCTGGAGTTCAGGTGAGAGATGGGGAGTGGAGATAGTGTTTGAGCATCTTCAGCGTAGAGATGGATAGCTATCCATGGCTTGGCATGGAGAAGAGAGGTGGTCATAGGCTTGAGGCTGGGAGTGCCAATGCTTAAAAGGAAGGTCTTCCTCTTAAGGGATCCAGCCAAAGAGACTGGTGAGAAGCAGCCACTGAGGGAGGAGGAAAACCAGGAGTGTGTGGAATCTCAGAAGCCAATGAAGGAAGTGTGTGAATAAAGGAGTGATCCGCTATGCTCAGTGCTGCCACGCAGGAACATGTGGATGTCATCGGTGATACACAGAGATGAGTTCATTCGTTTTACCTGCTGCCTAGTATTCCATCACGTGAATAGAGAAGATGCGTTCCTCTGTCTCCCACCACTGAGGTGAACATTCTTGAACATCTCACTGATTTAAGCAGATGTGGGCGAGCTCCTTTTTGGAGCCTCTCTCGGGATGGAATCACTAGATGATTAAGAAAAATACGCACAACTTCAACTTGACAAAACAATGCCGGATAGCTTCCAAAAGTGGTGGTGCCGGTGTCCGTGCCTGTCTTCAGTGTCGGAGAGACCCCACTGCTTCGCACCTTCACCAACACCTGCTGTCATACACCTGAACATTCTTGCCAGTCTGAGCAGTGAAAAGGTGTACGATTGTTACTTCAATTCCCGTTTTCCTGAGCACTAGTGAAGCTGAGCGTCTTGGCCATTTGCGTTTCCTCTGACATGACCTGTCTGTTAATATCCGTCACCTAGCTTGCCTTGGAGTTGTCTCTTCTTTTTTGTAACATGTCTTTATATATTCTGGACACTAAATCTTTGTCTATTAAGTCCATCGCAAATATTTACTCCCAATCTGTGGTGTGTCTTAACTTTCTAGGGCTGTGTTTTGTGTGTGTGTCTGTGTGTGTAAAATATAAAAGCTTTTAGTGTCGATGAGTCAAATCTATCCATTTCTTTTGTATTCTGTGTCCTATTAAGCAAACTTTCCCTAGCCTAAGGTCATGAAGATACTGGTTTGCGTTTTGTTCTAAGACTTTAAAGGTTTTTTACATTTATATGTGTTTATGTTAATGTCAGTGCATCTGAAATTTATTCTGCGTGTGGTATGAGGTGGGGGTCTGTTTTTTCCTTTGGGACAGCCAGCTGCCCTAACCTCTAGCCTTTTCCCACTGATCTGACCTCCATCATCACCTGCAGGTTCCCACAGGGACCCGGGTCTGTTTGGGGCTCTCTTTTCCTGTTCCACTGATCACATCACCTATTCTTATACGCATACGCGAAAGCTTTCATTATTGAACTTCATAAAAAATTTGATATCTGACAGGGTAAGTTCGTCAAAGGGGGAGGATTACTTGCTTTTTGCTTTGAAGTGATGTCTCTTTTTTTTTTTAGAGAGAGATTTTTTTTCCCCTTTTTCTCCCCAAAGCCCCCCAGTACATAGTTGTATATTCTTAGTTGTGGGTCTAGAAGTTGTGGCATGTGGGATGCCACCTCAGCATGGCTTGATGAACAGTGCCATGTCCGCGCCCAGGATCCGAACCAGTGAAACCCTGAGCTGCCCAAGCAGAGCGTGAACTTAACCACTCGGCCACGGGGTCGGCCCCTGAAGTCATGTGTCTTTAAAGAACCGTCCACAGTGTGTTTGAACAGCACTGGCTGAGCTTAGGAAAAGTCCACTTGCCGCTCACCTGTCAAGGGCTGGTCTGTGGTGGGAGGGAGGCCTTCACTTTTCTGTGAAACTCTGGGTACTTTTACTTTTGGCTTCCCCTCCCCGCCGCCCCGCCAACTCTCACCTCCGCTTTGTCAGGTTGTGATGTCTCTGAACCACGGGGCTGCTCTTCCGGGAGTTGCACGTGGGCCTGCGGTGGGTGTTTTGCGACCGGGCTGCTGCGCCAATTCCGTTGGTTACTGCCAACCAGACCCCGGCGACAGGCCTGATGGGTCTGGGGTTTCCTGTTGCCTCACCGGCACTGAGACCTTGGCTTCCCAAAATAAAAGCACAAGAAACCACCGTGACCTCACGGTCGCTGCCTTCACACGGTGCTCTGTCCTTACCCTGTGGCCCGGCCCAGCCAGGGCCCTGGTCCCCCCACCAGGGTGACGTGGGGTCCAAGTGGCTGGACAGGCTCTGAGGCCACCCTACCTGAGCGCATGCTCACTCTCTGTCCCCTCCCTTCAGACAGTCACCCGCAGGCCCAAGGTGGCTCCCGCCGAGAGGATGAGCAAGTTCTTGAGACACTTCACCGTCGTTGGGGACGACTACCACACCTGGAACATCAACTACAAGAAGTGGGAGAATGAGGAAGAGGAGGAGGAGGAGGAGCAGGCACCCCCGGCCCCCGCCTCCGGCGAGGAGGGCAGAGCTGCCGAGCCGACCGCGGCCCGGGTCCCCGCGCCCAGGCCGCCCCTGGACTTTAGAACCATGTTGAGGAAGCTCTTCAGCTGCCACAGGTTCCAGGTAGGTGGGCAGAGGCCCGAGATGCCCGGGGCGGGGGAGAGGGCAGAGCTGTCAGCGAGAGTCACGAGGCCGGCTGGGGGCCCGTCTGCCACTGCCTCACTCGTTGCACAGATGTCTCCCGAGCGCCGACCATGTGCCGGGCACCCCACACACCCCTGGGTACCCTGGGCAGGTCCCGTGTTGTCAGGGGTAAAATAAGCCATAATCCAAAAGTCAGTTCAAGTCCCGATGAACGGATAAATGAAACTAGCCGCACACAGCTGGGGAAAGGAAGGGAGCACCGACGCCTGCCGCAACGTCAGGGAACCCTGACAGCACGACGCTGTGTGGCAGACACCAGACACAAAGGCCACACGCTTTATGATTCCATTGATATGAAACGTCCAGAATACATAAATCCATACAGACGGAAAGCAGACCGATGGTCACCACGAGCTGGCAGGAGGGAGGAGGGGGTGACTGCGTAATGGATGTAGGGCTCCCATTTGGGGTGATGCACATGTTCCGGAACTACGGAGTGCTGACGGTTGCACAGCCTGTGAATGTGCTTAATGGCACTGAACTTTATGACAACTTTTAAAAAATGGTTAAAAGGGTAAATTTACATTATGCGAATTTTACCACATACACACAGAAGGTAAATTAAAGGGTAAACGTTGGAGGCAGAAAAAACATTCTTGCATTCATTCAGCAAATGCTGAGTGCCTCCCCTGAGTTGAAAAAGGCCAGGAGGGACCCCTGCCTCACAGGCATCGCCATGGGGGCCTCAGTCTCTTCTTTTGTGGAGTGATGCAAGAAACATCTGCCTGGCTTCACCCGCCGCCCACCTCCAGGTGTGGGGAGAACGTGAGAGGGAGACGCGGGCTTCGAAGGGAACGGAACTTTCCACAGCGTTCAGTGTCTGTCCCAACATGTTCCAATTCTTTTTTTTTTTTTCTTTTTCTTGAGGAAGATTAGCCTGAGCTAACTACTGCCAGTCCTCCTCTTTTTTGCTGAGGAAGCCTGGCCCTGAGCTAACATCATGCTCATCTTCCTCTACTTTATATGTGGGACGCCTACCACAGCATGGCGTGCCAAGCAGTGCCATGTCCACACCTAGGATCCAAACTGGCAAACCCCCGGCCGCCGAGAAGCGAACGTGCGAACTTAACCGCTGTGCCACCAGGCCGGCTCCCCAACATGTTCCAATTCTGAAGGACAGATGTAGGCTGAGTCTGGCCAGCCCCTCTGAACCCCACGGCCCAGCCCTGAGGGGGACGAGCAGGGGTCAGAAAGCACGAGCCAAGCCTCAGGGGAAAGCAGGAGGCCCAGGGACAGGAGGGAAGCCCGCAGCCCCTGGTCAGCCCAGTTCCCAAACGGAGCCATTTCGGGGCCCCTGCTGCAGGCGTCCTCCCGGACCAGAATAAGCCAGCCCCTGCTAGAGCCGATTTCCCTTCTGGAAGCAGAGAGAAACAGCCCTTGCCTCTCCCATCGCTGACTTTGTTCCAGGGTAAAATAGAAAAAAATTATTTTGGTCTTTTTTTCACTCTCATGTGGCTTAGGGAAACAACACAGGCCGAACGACCCCGCACTCCTGCGCTCAGCGCTGTCCTCTGCGGCTGCGACAGGAACGGAAACCTGGTATTAAGGCGTTGGGGTTGAAATCCCAAACCCTCAATTTCAGGAGCAGGAGAAGGAGCAGCTTCCTTCCAGCTGCAGGGGGCGGCCCCCTCTCCTGGCTGGGCCCCCCAGGCCACGTGGCTTGGGGCTGGCGCCCTGAGCGGGGACCCCCCCAGAGACTCTCATACTGAAAGAAGACTGTCGTGACAGAGGTAGAGATGTTTATTCACTCACTCAGCAATCAGTTCTTAGCACCTACTGTGTGCAGGGAGTGTAGTTGGGAGTGTGGCGGACACGTCTCCGCTCTCAGTCACGGAGGAGCGATGCTCTGCGGAGAGGCAGGCTTTCCAGAAATCGCCCAGCTGGATGCTGGTTACAAGTGGAGAGAGGCCCTCTGCGGGGAAACAGAGGGGGCCTGAGACCCCTGGGGCCAGGGAGGCGTGATGGAGGACTGGGAGACGGCGGAGCGCACGCTTCCCCTGAGCCCCGAAGCCTGGGCAGGAGGGAGTGTTCCAGGCAGAGGGGCATGTTTGCCACGGGCTCAGGGTGGGAGAGGGTCTGTAGCATTCCGGGAATTGAGGAGGGTCAGCATGGCTCGTGTATAGCAAGAGGGGTCGCTTGGCAAGAGAGGAGGCGCTAGAAGGTCATCTCTGGGCAGTGGGAGGTCACGGAAGGTTCTGAGTGTTGGGTGGGAGGGGGATGCAACCACATTTGTAGGAGGGCTCAGAGGGGAAGCGAGGAGGCCACCTCGGAGCAGGGGGTGTGGGTTCAGGGGTTTGGTCTCTGCTGGCAGAATCAGCATACAAGAAGATTCTGGAATCTCTTTCCTGGGTGCCATCTCCACCCATTCCCATGGTTTGAGGCAGCCAAGGTGACATAATATATGGCTAACTGCTGTCACTTCTCACACGGGATGGCACAACCAAGGGAGAGCATGTGGGCTGTGTCAGGCCTCTGTGGAACTGCAGACGGCCGGGGTAGCTGAGCCAGGGGAGGACAGGCCTGAAGGTCGAGGAGCTCCACCTCTATCACCTGCTCGCTGTGGCCAGGCCCTGGCCAAGGCCCTTTACACAGTCTCTCACAGAATGCTCTCGCTGTCACTCTGGGGTGGAGAACGTGGCCACCCCTGTTTTAGCACTAAGGCCGAGGCTCAGCAGGAGTGAGAGGAGCGTCCAGGGTCCAAGCACACGGCGGAGCCAGGAGCCGGCCCAGGACTGGCGGGCCCCCACCATGCCTGGCCCTCTGCCACCAGGCCCGGCCGTCTTTGCCAGGCGAGGATTTGGAATTAACCAGCTTCGCTGCAGATTCTCAGCATTCTTCTTTGTGACATGACTCTCCTCAGAAATAGTGCGGCCTTGTGAACGGGCAGCTTCAGGGCCTGAGGATTCCTTCAGAGAGGCCAGGGTTGGGCTGAGGCCTTGCAGTTCTGTCTGTCTCTCTTTAACTGAGGTAAGATTCACGTAACTTAGCGAATCATTTTAAAATGAACGATTCAGTGGCACGCACTTAGCGCCTTCACAATGTTGTGCAGACATCAGCGCTGTCTAGTTCCATAATGTCTGCATCCCCCCAAAGGAGACCCAGCAGCCGTCAGACAATAGCCCCCCCAGCCCCCCAGCCCCCGACCACCACTGATCAGCTTTGTCTCTAGATTTGCCTGTTCTGGACATTTCACATACATGGAATCATGGCCTTGTGTGTCTGGCTTCTCTCACTGAGCATGACGTTTTCTGGGTTCATCCACGTTGTAGCAGGTGTCAGTGCTCCATTCCTTTTTATGGCTAATACTCAGTCTGTTTTTATATCTCTGTGCCTTGGTTTTAGACCAGATGGGTGCTCAGATCCCTTTAGCTCTAAAATAAAACCAAGGGTGAAGAAAGAAAAGGAAAAAAGCCCACCAGAGGCTTGACTCTTGATTAAGCTACTGAATTTGGACATGTGTGAAAACTTCATTACAAAGCAATTTGCTGTGCAATTCTCACAATAAACCGTGTCATCGAATACTGTAACTACTGAAATGATTAGCAACAAGTTGAAATGGTCAAAAGGTTCAACAGTCCGTTCTTACACAGGCCTGAACTGAATTTCGAGCTGAAGCTGCAGACACTGCCAGGATGATGGCAGAGTAACTTTCAGAGGTCAGGACCCCTCCACGGAGGGCGTGAGTGGCAAGGCCCTGGGGGAGCAACTGCTGCTCCAGAGTTTCCCAGGGAAGAGCAGGGTCGCACAGTGTGCTTTGGGACTCCTCGCGGTGCTGCCGTTTCTACCACCACCATGTCATCCCCGTGGTCTCCCTGAACCTTGTCGCCTCCACCCCGCCATGAGTGCCCTCACGAACGTCACCACCCCCCCACCGCCACTGCTGAGACCACCCACTCGCTCCACCCTGGTCCCTCCGCCCTCCTCGGCCGGCAGGTCGTGAGATTGTCATTCCCATGGCACCTCTTCTCAGTGTCCCACCTGAGTCGGGGCAGGTATTTCACGGCTCCAGAGAGAAGCGGTTCCCAGAGCACAGTAGACATTGCCGTAACCCAACTGCCTGGAGAAGGGAGTCCCCGGAGCTCCTTCCACCACTCAGACCTCTGAGCCTGGATGTTTTCATCACTTATTGAGCCTCTGTGCTGGGTGTACTCTGGCAAGAGGAATCCCCAGATCTAAAAAAATAAAAGCTCGTAGAATCTTTTTTATTATTTTTTGCCACCTAGGGATTAGCAGTTTGGTTTGAGAAATGCTGGGAAACAGTGAACAAGTTAAAAAAAAAAAGATGAGTGGTGACCGAGGGTCAGTCAATGGGCTGTACAGAGCAGCTCTGGGGGGACAGGCACCGCCTGGGGGCCAACAGGCCCGGAAGGCGGCAGGAAGGGGGGGCTTCTGTGAGACGATGGCCCCCAGTGGGCTCCCCTGTGGGGCTGGGGCAGCTGGAAGTGGGCTCCCATCCTTGGCCCCTTTCCCCAGTGGTTTCACCCACGTGTTTCCAACCCAGCCCTGAGAGACGGAAGGAGGGGCCTGTTTCGGTCTCACAGTTTCTGCCCCTTCCCTTGGTCCGCAGGTCATCATCATTTGCCTGGTCATTCTGGACGCTCTCCTGGTGCTCGCCGAGCTCATTCTGGACCTGAAGATCATCGAGGCCGACAAGAATAACTATGTCCCGAGGGTAGGTGCCGGCCCCCTCTGGGATTTTCACTAATACGGTCGCCTCTGTTATCTGCACTGGGGCGGGCAGAGGGGCAGACAGCACCTGCTTTGGAGTGGCGAGGCCTCGTTAGAGAGCAGTTTGATGGGTGCTTTTAGCTGACGAGCAGAGACAACGTCTTCCTTTCCGAATTACAGATGAGCATTCACTACAAGCAGAAACAGCTTCTCGTTTCACTTGACGGCTTGAATCTTTAGCTGTGCTGGACCGCTGAGCTGCAGCAGGTCAGGATCCCGGAGGGGGCGTCTGACCGGGAGAATACTTTCCCGTCCCCTGGAGGCAGATGAGCTTCTGCTCCGCTAATGTGCCGACGTGGTTCCTATGCTGGAGCCATCTGGGCGAGGCGCCCACTGTTTCTCCTCCAGTTCAGTTACTGCCTGAGCCCATCCCGGACACTGGCCCAAGGCACCAAAAATGCACACGTGTGGCCCCTGTCATCGATAACGTGGGAGAAGGCCAGGGGCTTAAAGGCATCTCCCCGTGCCCTTTAAAAAGAATTCAATTGATAATGCAAAACTGTCAAGTGGTGAGAGGGCAGGAAGAAAATACCAACCCTCCTCCCTCCTCCTGGCCCCTTCCCCAAGCAGCCCGTACATTTTCTCCTGCGGCCAGCCCGGGGCCTTGCAGAGATGGAGGATTAGCTTTCCTCTCCCTCGATTTTTTAATAGAATCAGTAACACACCTGCTACACTCACTGTCTTGTGCCTTTCTTTTTCCTCAACTTTTTATGAAAAATGGCAAATATACATTTCACTGTATTTGCTTTATCTCTCTATATATACCCACAAACACATGGATATATTTTTGAACTTTTGAAAGTAAGTTAGACCTCACAACACTTCACCCCTAAATACTCCAACATGCCTAAGAGTAAGGCCTTTCTCCTACAGACCCATGATAGCATTGTCACACTAAAATATCAATGATTCCAGTATCTAATAACCAGTTTGTATTCAAATTTCCTTATTCATCCCAAGAATGTCTTTTTCTAGTGTTTTTTTCAAAGTAGGACCCAGATGTCTGATACTATGTTTGGCTATATCTCCTCAGGTTATTTTAATCTAGAAGGGTCCTCGCACCTTTTTTCCCCCATGACACTGACTTTTTGAAGAGTCCAGCCAGTCATCTCATAGGATGTCGATGTTCTGGATTTGCCTGTTTCCTCAGAGGTCCTTTAACGTGATCCTTTATTCCCTGTATTTCCTGTACACGGAGGTTAAGTCCAGAGGCTCGATGAGCAAGAGTTCTTCACCGGGGGCTGTCTTCCTCAGGTGGCCGCACATCACCCGGGCCCGCTGTCAGTAACACTCTGTAGGATCCCTCGATTAAGGTGGCACGTGCTGCGCAGCTCCTCTGGCCAGGGCACTGCTCCCTCTGCAGCTATGTGGTCTGCTCAGGGATGCTTAGGACCAGCCGAAACCCTCTTCCTGGTCAGCGTCCTCTGACGCAGTGCCTGTGCCAGTGAGCACACAGGAGGACGCAACTGGGGACTTCTGATTCTGTCTCCCCCTGCATCTGGTAGTTGGCCTGCTTTTATAAAGAGCTTTCCCTTTTCTCCCATGTCTGTGTGTGTATCATGATGGACTCACGGATTTTTTTGTATTCAGTGTATTACATAGTCATTCTTTTCAACGTTCAAATTGTCTCAAATTCGGTCACTATGAGCCTCTTCAAGCTGACTGCTGTGTCCTCTGACATGACTCTACAGTCTTTGACCGTTTCTTCCCTTTCCAGCCCAAGGTGGTGTCGCAGCTCACTTCGTACTTAACTTGCCCCAGAATGGAAATGGTAACCTTAGTGAAGACTAGTGTTAATAAATCAAGACCTGGGAACTCTCCACTTACCCTGGCGATCATTCTGGTCCGTACATATAGGTCAGCCTTGGTCTTTGTAACAGTGGCGCAGTGCTCCGACTGGAGGTGCCATAATGCATTTGACCAGTGTCCTGTGATGGAGATTTCTATTGTTCTACAGACAGTGTAGAGAATCCTTTGTTCTGCCAATGATGCTGCAGTAAATATCCCACCAACACGCACATGCGAGCTCAGCTGCAGGATGAATTCCTAGCAGTGGAAGTGCTGGGCCAAGGGGCATGGTGGATGGCCTCAATTCTGCCATTGCCCAGTTGCCCTTCAAAGAGAGCAGAGCCTTTGTGGTGCCCCGAAAACAGCGCCCAGTGCCGGCAGGAGTTCGGGACGGGTCAAAGGGGTGAATTCTCTCTCTGGTGAGCAGGCAGGTGCACTCTGCCCCAGCCTGTGGCGAGCCTGGACCCACCCTCACTGTGCCTCCTTGTCCCCTGCAGGTGTTCCACTACATGAGCCTTGCTATCCTGACCTTTTTTATGACGGAAGTTTCCTTAAAGATATTTGTCTTCCGCTTGGAGTTCTTTCATCACAAGTTTGAAATCCTGGACGCCGTTGTCGTGGTGGTTTCCTTCGTCCTCGACATGGTCCTCATCTTCCGGGAGCACGAGTTTGAGGCTCTTGGCCTGCTGATTCTGCTCCGGCTGTGGCGGGTGGCCCGGATCATCAACGGTATGTCCCCTGTGCTCTGGGGCGCTGAGGGCATGGGGGAGCGGGTGGCGCCTGGGATGGGCACAGAGGCCCGCGGCTGTGGTTTCCATTTCAGTCTCCCCCACCCAGCAGTCGAGAGGGCAGTGGAGTCCAACTTGGGGCCCACCGCCACTGCTATGGCTACAAACCGACAGCAGGCATGTGCTCTGGGAGAGGGATCTTCCTCCTCTCGGCCCAGTTTTCATGATCATTAGAAGATACTCAGGGAGAGGGTCAGACTAACGCTGACCAGGCCCTCCGCGTGCCGTTTCCAGAGAGCCTTTGTCTTTAATTGGGTGTTTCCTGGAAAGTGTGCCACCAAAACACAGGAGGGGCGCCGTCCCAAAGGGGTGCAGGTAGGCTGAGAAACGCTGGGCACTGGATCCGCCCTTCGAGAAAGCCGCAACACGGCCGGGCACAACAAGGCTCTGAGAACTGGAATCGTTTTCCACATTGACTAGTTTGACGCTTTGGGGGAAACAGCACCTAGTAACGTTTACGTCGCAAACTCTGGCTTCAGGGAACACACCTGAGGAAATCCTGCTTCACCATCTTTCAGGTAAAAATCCCATCCCTCGCACACACCCTGTTGGTGCAAGGAGCTTGTTTCTGAGAAGCCGTGTTTCTGCTGTGATTTTAGGCGGACACGGTGATCGCCAGCTGGTTAATTGTCCAGCTGCCAGTGGACTAGTCTTGGTTGCCTGTGTGTGAAGCTGCTGTGTCAGAATCCCCTTCCTTCAGTGCTGCTTTCAGTGGAGTCTGACGCAGAGGTCTGGGGTGGGGCCCAGCCCGCTCAGCCGCAGCGTGACCTGGCAGGCGAAGGGCCACGTCTGCTCGGATGAGGGGCTGTGACAGCTCTGCCTGTGGGCACTGCAGGCTCTCGTTGGCTTCAGGGGCCAGCTCCGATCTAGTGATTAAAATAAAGCCCACTAAGAACGTCCATTTGGGTTCTGTCAGAGGATATACAGGAAGCTTTTCAGATACTACTGAAGATGTGTATGCTCGTTGATGGTTTCGTTAATCGAAGAGAAAGATACTCTGTACAAAGACTATGCACAATTGAGGTAGAGAAACTATCATTGATCATAATTGACTCACGAGCCAGTTCTCACCCATTCCTCTCGCGCCACACCGCTGTGTGATTTGCTTCAGCAGAGGAAGCCAGAAGAATGAGATGTGTTCACTTTCTCAGTCTAAATGGGAGCAGGACGTGGAAGAATCGCTAGTGCCCCTTATCACCTTGCTGTAAGATTTAGCAGCATGACACAAAAGGGCTGAAAACGCAACACAAGGCTACACTGGATTCAGCGGGACAGCCAAGGTGGCCACGGCCTAGGGCCCGGTGCTCCCAGGCCTCCTGGCACCGTGTGTGGGTACCACCTCCAGACAGTTACTCTCACCTGGAAAGGGCGGAGTACTGCCAGTTGCAGCCTAGTGTTTTGAGGCCATGTCCTCACTGTGTGGGCATTTGTGAGCCATGAGATGAGGCCGATGACCCCTCCATCAGCCAAAATTTAGGTTTTTGCCTGACAACTGTGGGAGGCAGAAAGTTGGGAAAGTGACAGTCCCAACCCCAAGCTTGAGCATTTCCAGCTTTGCACTTCCGCGGCTTTTGTGCACACTCCTTAGCAGGAAAACTACTTAGCAGCAGAAATACTGTCACAAACAAGCTCTGTATTAAGGAGCTTAATGCTCCTCTGGTCAGTTTTTTTTTTTTTTTTGGCAAGGAAGATTGGCCCTCAGCTACCATCTGTTACCAACTTTCCTCTTTTTGCTGAGGAAGATTGGCCCTGAGCTACCATCTGTGTCAATCTTCCTCTATTTTGTATGTGGGATGCCACCACAGTGTGGCTTGATGAGCAGTGTGTAGATCTGCACCCAGAATCTGAACTGCAAACCTCAGGCCACCAAAGCAAAGTATGCGAACTTAACCACTATGCCACTGGGTCAGCTCCTGGATTATTTTTAAGGATTTCTCAGCCCATGCAAGCGGAAGAGAAATATTTTACAACTGAGTACTAAGTAGGTCAGAAATGAAAAACCTGACCCTCCTCGTTCCAACGCCTTTAAGCAATTACTGTTTCCTGTCACCACTCTTCCCACCTGTAGACATTTATAAGGAATGTGGATTTTTTTTCAAGTGGTTAAACTAGAAACCAGTATCATTGAGACCCTCAATTATTTTCCAGGGATCATTATCTCGGTTAAGACACGTTCAGAACGGCAGCTGTTAAGGCTGAAACAGATGAATATACAATTGGCCGCCAAGGTCCAACACCTGGAGTTCAGCTGCTCTGAGAAGGTAAGGAGGCTTCGGGGAGCGGGCCGTCCGTCTGCGGCTCTGCCTTCCGCAGGGGCGTCTCGCCGCCAGGTCTTTGCTTACGCGGCGCCCTGGGCTCCGTCTCCCGTCCTTCCAGACACAGCCTGCGCCGCCTCCCTCCCAGAGCTCTGGCAGGCGCCCCTCCTCGGAGTCCACTGGACCCCAGCTGCCTGCCAGTCTCCTTCCGAGGCTGACTCCACAGGGAGCGGAGCTTCCATTCAGCTGTCCCCCTGTGCCCGGGCTCACTGAAGGACTGTCACGTCCCCGGTGAGGCTCAGAAGGTAAAGCCGCTTATCTGTCTGCTTTTGTAATCACAGGAACAAGAAATTGAAAGACTGAACAAGCTCCTGCAACAGCACGGACTTCTTGGTGATGTGATCTAGACGGGGACGGGCCTGTGCCTGTGATGAGAAGGACACCAGCCGCTCCTGGGCTGCCTCGGGGAGAGGCTTGTTCGACGCCTTTGCCTCACTCCCGCCCGGCTTGGATTCCGGGGTTCCCGGTTTTCTGGAACGCTCTGTTCCTCCCTTGGTACGACCTTGAGCTCCCCCTCCCATTCCTGCCCCACACCGTGCCCAAAATGTACCAAACTGTCTTTCCTCATGCTGGACACTTTACTCTTGCCTGAAAATGAACAGAGCTGGACACTTACTAGTTGTATATAAAATTTAATCTCAGCGAATGTATAGTTCTCACGTTTGGCGTGTACATTGAGGAACCAGTGCATCTTTCACGTGAGCACACTAAAAGACAAAACAGGAAGCTACCTTAGCCACCAGCCCATTCTAGAAAACTCTTGCGTTTCCAAGCTGTTCTAAACAGCTCCTCTTATCACATTTTCCCCCAGGGAGTTGTTCTTGGGTACCCAGCCCCTCCTCTGCATCAAGCTTCTAGCTGGCTCCACCTCGTTCTGCCAAATGGCAACATTTTTCTCAATTACTGTACAATTAATGTATAAAATAAACTCTCTCCTTCCTTTGGGCCCTCCTACCATATTCTTTCCAGCTTCGACTGCTTGGAACTGCTCTGTGGCATCCCACACCAGCCCACCAGTCAGAGAGCTAGCTAGCTACAGTGCCTGGTACAGAAACGGCAATTAGACCCAAGACTCCACTATAATTACTGTGACATTTGGGGGAAGAGCCCCTCGTGAGGCCTGGTACTCGCAAAATTTTAACAATATTTTGCTATTTTTGTATTCAACGGGACCTGAAAAGAAAACCTGAACTAAAAACAGTGAATATTTTTACAATAACACCTTAAAGCAGGGGGTGAATAAACTGGATAACCCTCTGCGCCCGAGCTGCATCAAGGGCTGTCTGCTTTACTGACTTCCCAAAGGCACAACTTGCCTCCAAACATGATCTATGTGTTGAGAGGACGGGAAATGACCACGACCAGGTGGTGCCCCACTCTGAAGTCAAACCAAGTAGACCAAGATTTCCAAAAGGAAAAAAAGGAGGGAAGTGGGTGGAGACAGGAGGTGTGTTGGTTTGGGGGCGACCTCGAGGGTTGGAAATACAATAAAAAGGGGTGCCTCTGAGAGAGCCAGGGCCCCACACGCACTCTAGTCCAGCAGTGTGGTGCGGTTTCCTTAATTAACGACTTACGTCAAACAAACGGGAAGAAGAAATTGAAGGGCAGCTTGGCATTGATGGTTGGCTGGGCCCTGAAGCCTGCCTCTGCAGGTGCAGACACGTCCACAAAAGTCACCGCAGTGGAAATGAGAACCGTCCTCTCACTTCCTGAGCTGGTCTGAAAGGAAGCATGATGTGAGCCCTGCCCTCCAGCGTCGCCAGGATAACCAAGATGGCACAGCTTTCACTCCCCTCCCCCGACCACAGCGCTCACAAGTCTGACAGGTCCAGCCGTGAACTCGGAGGAGGGACACGGCTTTACTCAGGTTGTCCTGACACATCAATGTCAACCACGGCCCCACTTTCACAAGAATTTTAAAGGTCAAATCTAAACAAGAAGGCTAATATGAATAAAGCCATTATCAGTGGGGTTTCTCTAAGTAAAAGATAATGACTGTTAAATTGTTTTAAGAATCCAGATTGTTTAAATTTTAATTATGATCTTTTTCACAAAATAATAAATGCCGCCTATCACACAAGTTTTGTCTGGCCTTGTGTCGTAACCTCTCCGCTCATGGTCGGGCCCACCTCAGGAAACGCGGATGCAATCAGACGAGCGGTCACGTTCACGATTCTAGCCTGTGGGTTCAGCAAGGAGCCGTACTTAGTCCACTCCACCTCCACAGCCAAAGCCACCGGGAGCTGGCAGGCATCCTGCACAACAAAGGCCATTAATCAGCCTGAGTATTACACAACCTCAAGTCAGACTTAATCTGCAGTTCAGAGATTTAATTATAAAACGTTTCACATATTACAAAATGTTCTGAACAAGAGAATGAACAGACTCTAGAAGTTCAGATAAAAACAGCTGAGAGAAAGCACATATTTTAAAGTACTCAATGCTCCAAAAATATTTTAATGCCTGAAGCGTCATTTTTCCACTCCCGCCTATTTCTGAAGAGGCAGCATTACCTGGGAGCTGTGGTAATGCCAAGGCCCCGCTGTGGCCCCTTCGGGGCCCTGGCCGCACTAAGTCATCTCCCTGTTTAATCGCCCTCAGACACTTCGGGAGGAAACTGGCATGGGGCAGGGAGAGAGAAAATGGTAGTATTAACAGACAGAAATTAAACCTGACTGCAAATCATATGAAATGCTCTTAGAGGAAATTTAAGTGCTTTCTTTTCATTTATCCGATTTCATCAGTTGGCAATGAAGATGTTACACTGGGGTATACAACATAAGTTGTCAAAGATACTAACAACTCTCCCTCTGACCCGTGAGCAATGGCGCCACAATGGAGCTGCCTGCATCCGGGCTAGATGCCGTGGGAGCTGAGTCTGAGGCCTCTGCCCCAGGACTTTGCTCGGTCGGCTCCAAGGAAAAGTGGGCGAGCGGGCCTTCGAGAGCTCTTTCCTGCCCTTAGAGGCTCTGCAGTCGGCAAATGCTGAGTGGTGAGGCTGCGTGAGGAGCAGATGAGATTCCACTGTAGGGCTCTACTTCTCTGTGAGACAAATCTTTGCACAATGAAAAGTTTTTAAAAATACGTCTCTTGGGGGCATGAAAAGCTAGCAGGCCTGCTACATTGGTTACCTGCCAAAAAGGCACTGGTGGAGTTCCCTGGCTTGGAACTGCCTCTGAAGAAGTGTGCAGGCTGGAAACTCCTTGAGAACATCCTGTCATTAGGAGAAGACGCACAGGTGGCTGGTGCCCACTTCTACCCACAAGGTTAGCACAAACCCGCTCCAGGCCTCAGAGCTCCCCGCACCGGCACAGACCCTGGCGATGCTAATGTCCGCACTTCTGCCTCTCCTCCCAGCCAATGCTCTCTCCTCTGAGGGGGAGTAATAACTGGATGTCTTCACCCATCTCCGAGAAGCCAGAAGCAATCTGCCCGGTTCACTGAGGCAGCAGAGCTGAGCCAAGACTCAGCAGCCGACCAGCAGGGGCTGAGTCATCACACCGCGGGCCTCTGCTGGGGACTGGTGGGGAGGGCGGAGCAGAGCTGCGAGCAGTCCTCAGCCCCTGGGTCCCCGTGCTATAAATATGCTAAGCAGATAATGAGACGCCTGAAGAAACTGTGACAAGAAAAAGCTGGGCAATTAATGGATAAGATGGAGAGCACGCCTCCGCTGATGGGGACCGGCTCACACTCCGGCTGAGACAAAAGAAAAAGGTGGGCAGAAGAGTCACATGTGATCAGGAATCTATTTGTAGGCTGTCAACTTCCATTAAACTCTTTGGGGAACTTTGGAATTGAAAGCTTTCACATACGGGCTGCCTGTAGAGACCTGGGAACAATGGATGGGACAGCTACGTGGACTGGATGATGTCCCCATCTTCTGAGACAGTACTCACAGTCATCTACCATACCGATGTCTAGAGAAGGTCTCGTGCAACCCAACAATGACGGCAGGAGTAGTCAGGACGGTGGTCAGCAGTTCCTATTTCTGGAGTGACCACTAGGTACCCCAAATGTTACCCCATTTAACCTTCTCAGCAAATCCATGAGGTCGGTACTATGACTGTCACTCCCAAAGGCTCGAATCCACAAAATTGCTGGCCAAAGGCCAGAGTGCCAATGAGGGGCTGCATCAGTATTCGAGATCCAGGCTCCCCTGACAACAAAGCCCAAGCTCCTACCAGCCACCCACCTCCTCACCAGGGAGCTCCCCCAGCTGCCTGTCTCCCCCAGGGGAGGAAGAGCAGGTGGAAGCAGGAGAGACTGCAAGCCTGTGGCCTTCAACTCTCCCCCATTACCTTCACGTGGGATGCCTGGGTGACAAAGTGGACAGGCACCCAGTCCAGCACATCCTGGGCCTGGGAATTTCCAAAAGGGGCCACATAATCTGGGAAGCCCTGGCCCTTCAGCAGGCTCTTCACCTTCTGCACCACAAGCTGACATGTGACAGCTCCAGTCAGCCTTTGGGGAAGGAAAAAGAGGTCAACTGATTGAGGCTACTGTTCACACCTGCTGTTTTTACAGACCTCAACAACGCACATGCTCTCCCCAGTTTATCTTCTCATTCTTGAAAGGGGGATTTGACAGAAGCCAAAGTGTCTCTAACTTTGCAAAATCTTGGTTGGCAAGAGAGTTGAATCCAGAACAATGTTTCCCAAACTGTGTTCCATTGAGAGGTTCTGTACAAGAAGGGTTTCATGGCCCAAAGTTCAGGAAACACTGCATAGCCATGTCCCTCCTGAGGCACACTGGCATAGTCAAGGCTCTGACAAGTCCTACAGTAAGGAATCACGTTTTTAACTTTAACTCAGCATTTCCCAAACACATTAGACCACAGACCTATCCTTACTGACATCTTGTGGAAATGTATGCCATGGAACCCCTTTGAGAAATGCTGGTCTAAAGTGATCAGAACTAATAATGTAAATGGTGAATATTGGTCTAACCAAAATAATGATATAATTACCCTGGGGAGATGTACGGACGGGAAGTGAAGTGGGTGATGGGGTAGGAGACGGAAGGGGAAAGAGCCAAATCTTCAATAGTGGGAACTCAATAATTCATAAAACCAAAAAATCAAGAATCAGCATGCAGGTTACTTAAAGATTTGGGGGTAAATTTCCAAACAATCAGCTACAAGAGCTGAAAGTGGTTGCCTGGGGGGCCGCGGGGCGGGGGGCGGGGAGGGGGTGGAAATGAGAGCAAGAATCGCTGTCTTTGTATCAAGCCTGCAGAGCTGTCTGACCTTTGACATGTGTTCACGTTTGATGATAAAAAGGTAACTGAGAAACACAGATCACATTCGGGCCCCTCGCTGGGGCCGCTGTGCTGCATCTATTAAAATTCAGAAACACAGGAAGGACTTTCAGGGAAAACACTTTTGCTGTGAACTCAAGCGCTATGAAACCTTAAAACATCCAGAGCCTTGAGATTTTTACTCTGCCATATTTGATAAGGAAAATGATTATAATAGTTTTCTTTTGAATAATGACAAATAGTTTATGGTTATGAGAATTAAAATTAGAAAATGAGAAAACCGCACCATTATAAAGTATTCTCACTATTGCTACTATTCATTACTAACGGTAACACGGTGATTGTGGCTTTCATATGCTCTCGCCAGCGGACGCCAAGGTCTGACTAAGATGGGGAAGGTAAGAATGCTTGTGTTCTGATCAACACAAATGAGTTCAAGTAGAAACAAGTTACTCTCTGACCTTAGTTTACAGCCAGACTGCATATTGTAACCAAATAATACCGGGGCTCGGACCCCCTCTATCGCTAAGCAGTCTTGCTCAGCTGTGCTGCGAAGGATAGTAAACTGTCCATGTCTGTTCGTGGTCTGAATAATCCCGGACATTCACAGGAAGTTAAGGGACAATCACCCAGTACTAACGCAGCCTGATTCTCAGGACACAGTGTCTCATGTGTGACATGAAACATCCCTTTACAAACAGCCCTTCTCTGGGCCTCTGGGATTTTGACAGTTATTTCCCAGGAGAGGGCAAAAAGCAGTTATAACTATTTGCCTTGGTTAGTAGATCCTAAGAAGGAAAGTACTCAGAAACTGGCCCTTCAAAATTAATTCCAAGTTTTCAAAACCATGCAATTTGTTTAAGAGTCTCTGTTTAAGAGTGAAATTAAATACATCTAAATGTCCTAAGATTTTCCTTATACAACACTGACATTCTTCTGGGCCATGCTGTTTCACCCCAACCGCCAGTCTCCACACAGTCCCGCCTGCTGTGCAGCCAGACCCACCACATGGCGGACGCTCTGGCGGAGACTGGCCGCTCCAGCCCACAGGACCCTCAGCCATAAAGAGAAGGACGGCCCATGCCCACGGACAGGGAAGGCAACCTCCTTGACAGAACCAAAAAGGATATCCCTTCCGAGGCCGAAATCCAGCAGCTAACGGGAGCCCCGCAACATAACCAGGGTTTCCACTGAGAAGGACTGGCTTGGTATTTTGCTGGAAGACAATAGAGAAATGCTCCCAAATAATTCTCATTTGAATAAGGAAATGGCAGGGTAAAATGAAATACTTTTCATAATAAAATCTGGGATTGCCAACCAATAAAAGAATATAGTCAGAACTATAAATCTATCTGCTGAGTGTGGGAGCGCATCATGCGGTCAAAGGACAAGCTCATGTGGAAGAGCAGCTTATCACGAATGGAAGAGAGACAAGGACCCTCCTGGCTTCTTTACCAGCTCCACAGGCACCAGGCAAGCCCTTTGTCAGCACAAAGGGTTAGATGTGGTAACAGTTCTAAATCGAAATTTTTTTTTCACTTAGAAGTTATGATTTCTTTTTACTTGGCAATTAAATACTTGTACATAAGTGATGAAACTTACCTGAATAAAACGAATTTCAAACTTTTGCTGGAATGGAACCACTGCACTGCTGACTGTCCCCAGGAGGAGAGAGACAGCAGCCTTGGTTACATCACCTGCGTCTGTATATGTGAGGCTGTACTGGACCTACAAACAGAGCGACACTCCCAATCATCCGTTCCCATGACATTCCTGTAGCCGCACTAATAACTCAAATACCCATCTTCCCCTTGTGGGAGCTTCTCTTTCCTGCCCAGTCAGATGACTGAGGGGTGATCTCGGCATCACCCCGCAGCTGACAGACAGGGTCATTTTAGCCTCTCTGTACCCAATTACCAAGTTCCAAATCGGCTGGTCTGAGCAGACTGTAATCAGTCTATCTCTGCTAAGGAAACGTGTAAAAATCAAACAACAGCAACAATAACCAATTTTGGTGTATTCTTGTAAGTCACTGGGTTTGTGGAGAAAAATCACACGATCACTTCAGAGACAAGTAAAGAAGCGTCCTCTGCTGAGACAGCACAGAGGCAAGCAGGAGGCCAAGGCAAGGCAGGCCACACCACAGGATGGGCCAGAGCCTGTGGAGGGTGTCCAGGGCCCCTCAGGACCACAGAGCTGGAGTCTGCCAAACAGATGTAGCTTTCACAGCCAAACTGGGCACCTACCTCAAGAACCACGTTAGAGCAGATCCTTATATCCCCAACCTCGGCAAGAGCCTGCTTCAACACGGCAGTGTCTTCCCGTCGGGTGAGCGTCTTATTTAGAGACTGAATGACGACAGACTGAACAGTGATGGGGACCTGCAAGGTAAAGAAGTCCTGGATCACTAAAGACACACTACAACAGAGGTGACCAGGTTAAATAATGAAACATTTGAAACAAACCTCCACTGATACACTGCCAAGTAGGGAAAAACACATGCTAGAGAACGTGCCCGCTCTAATTCCACATTTACAAAAACACAGGTATTTATATGTAGATACACATATCCACTCACATAGAAAATGCTTGAGAAGGGTCTCAACAAAACTTTAAAAGTGGCTACCTCTGAAAACATATGTTCACACAAAAACTTGTACACAAATAATCATAGCAGCATTCTAGCAGCCAAAAACCGAAAACAACCTAAATGTTCATCAACTGATGAATGGATAAATAAAATATGGCATATCCACACAAAAGATTATTACTCATCCACAAAAAGGAATGAAGCACTGACACCTGCTACAACATAAATCAATCTTGAAAACATGCTAAGCGAAGAAGCCAGACACAAAAGGTCACATATTATATGATTCCATTTATAGGAAATGTCCAGAATAAGCAAATCCATAGAGACAGAAAATAAAACTGGTGGTTGCCAGGGGCTGGGGGAGGGTTGGGGAAGAATGAGGAGTGACGCTGATGAGCACAGGCTTTCTTTTTGAGGTGATGGAAACGTTCTGGAATTAGATACTGACAACTGCACAACCCTGTGAATACACTAAAAACCACACAACTGTGCACTTTATAATGAGTTTTATGGTATGTGAATTATGTCACACACACAGTACTCCATCACACCATCAAACGTATACTCTCACTGCTACAGCACAGCTCCTACTGACAAATCACCAGCTCTGTACTCACACATGCGCATTCTCCACACAGTCCCAGCGCACAACCTCCCTGAATATCCACCTGACCCAACTGATACACACACACACACATACACACAGAGTGGTTATCTACGGGTCTGGCTGGTGGGATTATGGGTAAGAGAAAACAAGAGACAGACAAATCTTTTAAGCAGTATCGGGAAGCCCTGGTTAGCCCAATGCCATTAAAGGACATTTTTCATTTGTGGCCATTGCCAGCAGAGTGACGAAGCAGCAAGCAATCCTTTAAATGTCTCAAATCTCTAGATAGCTGGGCCTCTTCGTACTGTGTGACGAATCTGACGTTTGCTCTAAATGTCAGCTCTTAGAAACCACTGTTTAGGAAGAAGCCTAACTTGTATCTAGTTGTTTATATTGCTTTGAACTTTGCCCTCAATCATGTACCATGCTGTTTATAATTCAAAATCACCAAGAATTTAAGCTGTCTTTTTATAAATAAATAAGTAGTCCTTATGTGTCTGCTCCCATGACCAAGATGACCTTCAACTGTCCTCATGAGTCAAACCTCTCACATAAGAATGTGACACGGTTCAGAAGCAAAGATGAGCCGTCCTGTGAGAGCGGCAGAAGGGCAAAACCAACCGCAATGCCCTCTGCACCAGTCGCACCTGTGGGCTGAAGAGTCACGCAGGGAGTCCCATCTCCGAGTTAATTAGCTCTTGTTTAAGCAGCAAAAGACGACCCTGGCTTCCTTTATCTGAACATACTGACCCCAGACTCGGCAGTGATACTGGGTTCCACGAAAGTGCACACCCTTCCATACCCAGCCTCTGACGGAGCCGCTCCCATGGCGTGTGGGTGTGGTTGGCAGAAACCAGAGGGTCAGTCTAAACAAGCAGTGGAAAGATGGACAGACGAGTGTAAATGGCAAGAGCTGCACTAGTCTATCAGGCTCCACTGGAACAGCCACAGGAATGAAAATGGTAGGGCTGTTCTGGTTTCCTGACTGTCCTACTCAATCATAGCCCAGCCCCAAATGCCCACGGGCAAAGAGCTAAAGCATAATTACCAAGGAACTATGGGGCCATCACAGTCTGTCACTGAAGGTTCGACAGGTAGTGACAGAGATCCCAGGCGATCGTAGCGGGCTGCACTGACTGAGGACACTGGACGCACTGTTTTACTTCTGATCCTCTAACAGACCCTGGAAGCTGTTTTTAAAAGTTTAAATCTCTCATTAGTTCATATGTTTGCCCTTTAGAGCACAAACTTTGGTGTCACACAGGTCTGAGTGGAAGCCCCAGTCTGCCTCCTCCTGACGGCTGGCCACAGCATACCACGAGAGAATGTGTGTGAAGCTTCTAACTCTGGGCCTGGCACAGCAGAGCTAGTCCAGTGTCGTGGTTGAGAATAAGGTCTCTGGGGCCAGAGGGCCTGGATTCCTGTCCCAGCTCTGCCACTTGCCCGCTCTGCAGCCTTGGGCAAGCGAATTCATCTCTCTGTGACTCAGGCGCCAGAGAGCGACAACACCAGGACCTGCCTCCTGGATCACTGAGACGACTGAAGGACGTCAGACAGGTACAGCACTTGGAAGAGCGCTTGGCGCATAGTGCGTGCCTCTCAGTGACAGCCCGCTACTTCTCAGAATAGGTATTCCCTAATTATTTGAGCCAATCCCTAGACATTCATTTGCTGAACACATAACCCACTGAGCGCCCTGCACGCATTAGGCACCACCCTAGTACTAAGGATACGTCGTGGACAGGGCCACTGCCCGCCCCGCACGGTCCCAGCTTTAAATGGTAGAATCAAAGCCCTTTCTGGTGGCTAGAGGTGTTTCAGAGCTAGTCTACTACATGACTTTCAAACTGGGTTCCCAGGAACCATAGGGTTCCTCGGAGGAACCAAACAGGAGGGAGACGAGGGCACCGGGCAGGTGGAGGGCTTCTGGCCTCGGGTTCAATCCAGGTTACACGCTAGGGAGAGTTCTGCTTGACATCTCACTTCAAGAAGCTCTACAACTAAAACAAGTTTGAAAACACCTTCACAGATGAGGAAACCCTGAAGTCCAAAGGGACACAACTACTTCCCTTTGAATGACTACCTCAAACACACGTTTGTGTCCAGAAACTTCATGAAACCAATCACTGTGGGCGTCACTGTCCCCAGTGCTGAGTGCTTCCTGTGTGCCCAGTGCTACGCCAAGCTCCTCGTGTGCATTCTCCCACTCGAGCCTCACATCAGGCCTCTGGGGCACTCACCATCTGCTTGACCATCAGGGAGACTGAGGCACGTGTTATATGAGAAAATAATGGCAAAGCTGAGTTGTGAACCAAGACAGACCGATCCAAGGCTCTGGGAGACTATGACAAGGCCATCGCCTTGGGCCTCTTTGGGGACTGTATTCACAGAAAGGCATAGGGTGCAGACTCAAGAATAAGGGGCAGATCCACGTTCCTTCTCTCTGACGTATCCACAAAGAGATGATGGCCTCCTGACCACAGCCGGACAGAGCCCCTGGGCTGGGGGCGAGAAGGCTTTGAACAGAACCCCCCTGCCACCCAACCCTGGAAGCGACACTGAGAGTGCTCCCCTCGTACACAGGCGCCCACTCTCTGGGCACGACGTTCACCTCGTGTGCACTGGGCAGACAGCGTCCTGGGAGCCAGCCAGCCCTCCTGCCCAGAGATGCCCTGAAAGCACAGAGGCCAGTCGCACCCGCTGTCAGTCAAGACAGCTATGCCAGTAAACACGAAAACGTGTGGAACTACAAAACTGAGGGAATTTGAAAATCTGGCCCTTTTGTGACTACAAAAACATCATCTACTAAGGTGCTTCCCTATTTCATTTCTGCTTGCTTGCTTTTCGGCAAATGTTTTTGTTATTGGCAGTAAGGTACCTTCTGATCATAAGTGTATTCATTTCAAAGGGGTCAGAAATAGGACAGTGTGTTACAAACTTTCCACAAGAAATACTCTTACCTCTGTCTTTGAATTCGGCACCTAGACAAAACAAAAACAAAAACAAATTTTGTTAAGTACATCAAAAAGAAGCATTTTCATTGCTTTCTCAGACCGAGGCTTAAAGGACAATTTCATCTACTTCATAGGCATAGTCTTCACAAAGAGGAAAACAGAATATCCTTAATCAAGACTTGCCATGCACATATTTCTATCTATGTGACAATCAAAGAGGTAACTTTACATTTCTCTTCTAGACGCATTTCCTTCAGACTGGAACCTTAACAGAGCTGGTCTCAGGAAGCCTCGGTGCTCAGTGTCATCACTCCGTATTTTCCACACGGACATCAGTGACACAGCACGTGGGGAAGACATGGCCCCCATCCTCCAGGGCACTCGTGCTGTGCCTGTCCTCACCAGAAGGACACTATTGCTTGCCCAGGCGATTTCCACAGCCTAAGTGGTCTTCCTGCCTCCAGCCCCAGCCCCCTTGACGCCATGCTCCTGCCTCCCTGACACTGCCAGAGCTCTGTCTGAAGGGCTGGACCTCCCTGCATTTCCCATCCCCATCTCCCTCAACCTCACTTCTCTCATCACAACACACCCTATCAGGTCAGTGGGAGCTTTGGGGAGGGAGACAAGTAGACATGTTTGGGGAGGCCTGTGCTGAAAGAGAACTGCGCCTGCGGGCCCGAGGGACGACCTCCAGGACAACTGCGAGAAGTCAGACCAACTGGGAGAATTCACAGGCCGACACGGCTGATTTATGAGAAGAGAGGGAGAGGAAAAGGGAGCAGAGAGGAAAAGGTTAAACTTGGTCCTGAAAATTGAAGCTCAGAGGAATACTGGTGCCACGGACCACCCTGCCCCATGCTCCCCACTCCAAAAATAAAGGAAATCAGGAGGGGGGCTTTCACAATAACATGGTTTTTAATGACTGAAAAAGTCTTCTCCCTTTGTGACCCTCCATGTCATCCACCAAGTGGGCCAGTGGGCTGGCTCATTTATTCAGTTCAGGCTTCAGCCACTGCAACCAGAGGGAGGGGGCCTCTCCACACCGCCGCCTCGCCTCCCTTCTCCAGCGATCCTAGTTCCTGTCCTTTCCTGGGCGCCTGTTTCACCTCCAGCCAGAAAGGGGACTTTCTATTCTTTTCTGGTCAGTTTCTCAGAGAGGCATATTTCTGGTGTGAATATGATTATTTCTGTCACAGACATTAAGATGTTTTTCTAATTTCTAAAGTTTTTGGTTATTAAATAGTTTGTTTTCAGGAGACAGACATTATTGGTTACCATGAAAATGAATGAAAGCAAAATATGAACTAACTACATAAAAATAAAAATTATTTTAAGTGATTATTTCAATAGCTTTGGTATCAGTATACCAAAGAACTGGAGAAGAAAAATTTAAATTTGTGCATCAATCACGTACTGAAATTATTCTATACTCATCATATTTTTAAAAGGTACAAAGAACAGAAACAAGCCTAGCAAATCAGTTTCACTTCAAAATAATTCTTACCCTCAAAATTTTGGGGCTGCTGTAATAAGCCATGCTCAGGGCCTCAATTTCTTCACACTGTTCCAAATTTATCCTTCTGGTGCACTTAACAGCTTGGTTAACCAGAAATGCTGGAAATCATAACATTCCCAAGGAAAAAAAACAATAACAAAGAGAAGACAATTTTCAACTGTCCAATGGTAACTAAAACATTGTAATCTAAGTAAAACCGCAAAATAAATTATGGCATGGATATACAACACGCTTAAAATAGGGCTTAAAAATTATTTTTCAAATAGGTAACACATTCACACAGTTCAAAATTCAAAAGGTACAAAGAAGTCCCCCCCCACCCCCTCCCCCGGCCCCCGCTGCCACCAGTTCCCTTCCCCAGAGACATCAGCTGAAGTTCTTGAGTATCTTTCTGGAAATAGCCTATGCAAATAAAAGCGTATGTACAGCGATTTTTAGTGTTTCTTTCCTCTTTTGGAAACAAATGCACGATATATATTCCACTCTTTGGTTTTTTTCACTGAACAATCTACCTTGGAGTTCAGTCTATCTCAGTACATGAAGAACTTCCTCCTCTTCTTTTCAGGGATAATCTGTATTCTGTTAGATACACCATCATTTATTCAACCAGTTCCCCATTAACGGACACTTCAGTTGTCTCTAGCTTTGCTATCACAAACAATGCTGCAATCTATTATTTTGCAAGTGGGCCAGAGTTTCTGTAGGACCAACTCCTAGAAGTGGAACAGCTGGGTCAAAGGGCATATTCATCTGCGATTTTGATACATATTGCTAAACTGCTCTTCACAGAGCTTGGACCAATTTACAGTCCCAACTATGTAGATGAGCGCCTGCTTCCTCACAGCCTTAAATTTCTCCAGCTTTGCCAATCCATTAGGTGGAAATGGTATCTCAGTTTGGTTTAAATTTACACTGTTCCTATCGAGAGCAAGGTTAAGCATCTTCTCAACAGAACACATTTTCCTTCATGTACAAATGATGCTTCATTAAGCCACAGGCTCTCATGCCCTACTTGGCTAGCTTCTTCTTAGTGAAGCTGGCTTAAGGACTGGAGGGTCACTCCACGGGTTCTGTGACGCTCCTGAAAGGAGCAGCAGCGACGGGAGGCAGTTGCGTGGCCTGCATCCCTGCCCTATCAAGCCCGAGTGAGCCGGAGCAAGAAACTGAATGTTTCGCAGTCTCCACATTTGAAAAATGAAGATAACCCCGCCTCAGAGCATCGTGATAAGGATCAAATGGAAAAACACACACAGGCACTTAACACAATACCAGCACACAGTAAGCGCTTAATAAATGTTAGCTATGGATAAACTTCAGCTCCGGTGAAGAAAGAACTTTCCAACAACCAGAAGTGTTAAACAACTGACTGGGCTGGTTTCAGGTAGTGAGTTCCCCATCACTACAAGTGCTCAAGCAGTGACTGCATGTAGTAAAGATTCTGGCCCTGGGTGGGAAACTGAACTACGTTACCTTTGAGGCCTCTTTCAACTCGAAGACTGTTTATCTAGTTATGAAGCCTGTTTAACTATGCCTACTACAAAGTTAAACTAATAGCAAATTCTGTTAACAGAGAGAAAGAAAAACGCCCTCTCTCTTACCTGCAGGGTTATCATCGGTGCATAGAGATGACGTGAGGGGAGAAGGAAATCTCAAAAATGAATCTGAAGTCTGCAGATGAGCCCCATACTGCAAAGAGAACAGCAGCTGTTACGGTGCTATTAAGGCACTCGCTCGCTCCTCGCTTACTAGATGCCCACCAAGCGCCGGGCAGCAGTGCAGCCATCAGGAACTTACTGTGCACTGGGTACTGTGTTAAGCACTGGCACGTGTTTTCCCATTTGATCCTTACAATGATCCTCTAAGGAAGAGTTATCTTCATTTTTCAGATGCAGATACTGATGAGCAAAAAAGAGATGTGGTCTTTGCCTGCATGGAGTTTATATCAAGCTGCCCCACACTATTCTTTTAAGGATGTTTGTTTCTGGGGCTGGCCCTGTGGCCGAGTGGTTAAGTTCACGTGCTCCCCTTTAGCGGCCCAGGGTTCATTGGTTCAGATCCTGGGTGCAGACCTATGCACCGCTCATCATGCCATGCTGTGGCAGCATCCCACATAAAAGAACTAGAATATACAACTACAACTAGGATATACAACTGTGTACTGGGGCTTTGGGGAGAAAAAAAAAAGAGGAAGATTGGCAACAGATGCTAGCTCAGGGCCAATCTTAAAAAAAAAAAGGATGTATGTTTCTATGTATGCATGTTACTGTATTTGCAGGCTTTTCATTACAGAATTCCTCTGGAAAGGTGTTTAAGAAGCTGACAGAAGCATCTGCCTCTGCAGACAGGAACTGGGTGGCCAGGGACAGGGGTGAGAGAAGTAATCATTTTCCACTAGCAGTAATTATTTAAATGACAGGTAACAGTATACATTAAAATCATAACGCTGATATGCCTTCTTTCCCAAAACCAAACCTCATGAAATTTTCCACAATATTCAAAACAAAATTTACAGTTCTTGGGCATACAGCTAATTTTCTTGAATTTAAAAGTATCCAAATGCCTTGGTGCCAGCAAGGATATGGGGAAAGGAACCTCCTCCCTCACGGGAGCTGGGAGTATAAACTCCTGCAGTCTTTCTGGAGGGCAAGCTGGTATTAATATTTAAAATTTCCGTTCATTTTGACCAAGTTAACCCATTTATAGGAATGTAGCCTAAGGATTTAATCAGACCTAGATATATGTATCTATAAGAAAGCTCACTGTGGGGGCCGCCCCATGGCTGAGTGGTTAAGTTCACACACTCTGCTTCAGTGGCCCAGGGTTTCACCGGTTCAAATCCTGGGCACTGACATGGCAACGCTCATCAAGCCACGCTGAGGTGGCATTCCACATGCCACAGCTAGAAGGACCCACAACTGAAAATATACAACTATGTACCGGGGGGCTTTGGGGAGAAAAAGGAAAAATAAAATCTTAAAAAAAAAAAGAATGTTCACTGTGGATTATTTATAATAGCAAAAACTGGAAACAAATGTCTGTTAATAGTGGAATGGCTCAATAATAAACGACAATACACACACAGAAGGAGTATTTTGTATCAGTAAAACGTAGCTGCAACGCTAGCTTGGACAAGTCGCTTTCCTACACCTGCTTTCCTCGTCAGTTAGGTGGGGACAATGATGTGTCTCTCGCAGGGCTGTGTGAGGTGATACCTGGAGAGCTCCGCACAGGGCCCAGCACGTGGAAAATGCTCAGGATACAGTAACTTTTATATTGACATGGGAAGACGCCTAAGATTTCTCACTGAATTAAAAAGGAAGTTTATAGAACAATGTGGATAACTATAAATGCCACTTCTGTACAACAGTGTATGTATATTTTTATAGATGCATTTAAAAATCAGGAATCCACATCAATCTGTTAAGAGTGGTTTGCAGTGTGCATTTTGATGGAGACATGGGGCCTTTCCATTCTTACTTCAGAATCTCTACACTTCTGACTTTCAGAACTCGCACATGTTGCTTCTATACTTCTCTTTTAAAAAAGATGCTTCTGAAAAATTTGAACTTTTTCAAAGTTACCGTATGTCACACTGAGAAGTTTACTAGCTAACAGATAATAAAATAGCACGCATCTCCCCAAAGTCTGTAGAACTCGATACAACTTTGAGCAGAAGACCAGGCATCCAACCCAGCTACTCTGTGCTCCCAGCAGCCGCCTCAAGGACTTGCTGCGTCTTTTGAGCTTGAGGAGAACAAAGAATTCTACAGGGACAAACGCAAGCTTCCCACAGAATAAACGTCCTTAAAACCTATGTTAGAATTCAACTACTCAATTTCGATTTTCATGTTCTTTGATTTACGGGCACAGACATTAAGTTTTTCCATCTATAATGTGAATTCTATGTCTTACGGAAGCTGGCTTTTCTGGGAACAGACTGAAAAATCAATCAGAAGGACAGGATATTTGCAACGGGATGAGTTAAGTTCCTAACTCACCTCATATTTAGCAGCACTTGGAGCATCCAATTTGGTTGTCAAAGAAATATCTGATTCTGCAGTCGATGAAAAACCGTCAGATGTTTTCATCAATTTATCAAAATTGTTTTCATCAGGCACTTCTGGATTAATAAAGGATAATGCAGGCTTATCTGTTTTTAGAAAAAGTATTTAAGTCAGTATAAAATATGTGTATTATACATATCATATACCATATTTTGGAAACAGTTTTTAGCAGTATTAAGGCTGATATGAAAAAATAAGCGTCTCCTTCTGTATTCACTTTCCCCAAGATCTCTTGACTCTTATTAAATAAACAGGATCCCCAGACTTGGCCTGTTTCTCTAACAGTGTGGAAGCAATGGTTTCTAAAGCCGATAGGTAAACGGCTCAACAGAGGCCAATTATCATCAATCTCTTTCTCCAGCCTATGGACTGAGGAGTCTGCTGCTAAACCTCTCAAGGAAAGCTCTCTCCACATGGCTAGCGGAATGAAAAATTCTGGTTCTGTCCTCACACAGCCACCTCCAAGGCCCGGGAAAATAAAGTGTGGTGTACGGAAGAGAGAGAAGAAGGGAACGGGCTGTATGTTCACCGGGCTGGTGTTACGTCAGAGAGCACGACAATGACTGACCACTCAGTGCTTTAGATTACAAATCGCAGAGCATTCGCCTAAGTTTTAAATGGCAAAGGAATAAAACCAAAGTATGAAAACATTCTGAAAAGATGATGAAGTTTAATTGATAAAACTATAAATATGTCTCCTGTCTTTAATGTCTTAACATTTTTGTACTTGCATGTACCCTGTATATAGACATCTATTTGAACTAAATGGTCAAATAAAAATAAAGATCCTGTTTTCATGCAAATATTCTGCGTAAAAATAAAAGAGAAAAAAGGAAATTGAAACCAAAGCTGAACCTGATTCTCAACCATTACACGAGGAGGAAATAAAGTAAAAAAACACATATACTTAAATACATCTAGATTCCTACGCATGCCTACATATTACAAACACCTTTGAAATAAAGTATGAGCTTTCAAAAGACAACTACATGAGCACAATTCCTCTTAAAGAACACGTGCGTGGGGCCAGCCTGGTGGCACAGCCGTTAAGTGCACATGTTCCGCTTCGGCAGCCTGGGGTTCGCCAGTTCGGATCCCGGGTGCGGACATGGCACCACTTGGCACACCATGCTGTGGTAGGCATCCCACATATCAAGTAGAGGAAGATGGGCATGGATGTTAGCTCAGGGTCAGTCTTCCTCAGAAAAAAAGAGAAGGATTGGCAGAGTTAGCTCAGGGCTAATCTTCCTCAAAAAAAAAAACACACGCATGCGCACAGGCCTATAAAGTTACTGTGGCTGCCTGTGAAATGGCCTCAAAGATACACCCTGGTCAAACCAGAGAATGACTGCTTTCGATCTAACTGAATGGGACATTTTTCTACAAAAGAACTTGTAACAGAAAAACTTTTCAGAGTTTCACAAAGTATATCACCACTAAATACTTACGGTTTGTAATATGAATGCAGAAAATAGATGGATTGATCTGGTCGACAAGTTTAAATACCCTTTGAGGTGGGTCTGCTGTAAAATTCAATGAATAGAGGGCTGCTTTTTGACTACAAAACTGCCTGTCACCCCTGAAAATTAAAAGAATAATACAAAATTTTAAGGCATATGCACACAATCTTAGCAAGATTATTTTAAAACTGTCAGATGCTTATCCTATACTATGTTCACGGCTACTGGAGGATATTTATGAAAGCGTGATGTTAGAATTGAACCCATCTTTATTTAGTTTGTTCAGTGTTAAAATGTTTGGCATTTGAAATTTTTTCCTCTACTAGGGCAAATATTAAGATAAGTAGAGTAACCTTTAAGGAAATCTTGTCAAGTGTGGAATATAGATCAGAGTGTAATTTTGATGTAAATGAACCTTGTAAACGCTGGTAGAATCAATTATAGAAAATTTTGCAGAACTTCAGATTGTTTGTAAGTATCCAGAATAGATCCAAAATTCCTTATTTTTAGAATAAAGCTGTCTTCAAAGGATTGAGAAAATGTGAAGTCACGTGGAAGTTTTGGGGCTGAGAAGTTAGGGTGCAGTCTTCAGCCAATCCCAGACTTGACACACCCTATTCAATTTGACACAGACACAGATATGGTTGGGAGCTATAACCAAAATGAGATCATATTCTGCATACTGCTTCAAGGTCTTTTCTCACTAAACATATATTGCCCACTATTTCCTATATCATCAAATATGTTTTTGTGATATTACACTAAATGGCTTCACTGTATACCTACTTATTGAGACACCCCAATTTTTTTAAGCAATCCTCCACCGTCGGTTTGGGTTGTTACTAATTTTCCCCCATTACATAAAATGCTATCATGACACCCTCGTACATGCATCTTTATGACTGCCTCCAGTTATTTCCTTAGGCTGCATCCTCTGAAGTGGAATTGCTGGGTCAAAAGGTAGCTACATCATTTAAGGCTTCTGAGACATGTTGCCAGACCTCCATCCAGACAGGCAAGGCGACCCCCACCCACACTGCAGCAAGAGTGCCTGTCCCCCTGTGCTCTTGCCAAGATTGGATGTTATCGTTCAGTTTTTACCCTTTGCTAATTTCAGGGGCAAAAATCTGTTATCTCGTTTTAATTTGAATTTTCTCATTTATTAGTGAGGTTAAACACTTTTCCATATGGTTATTGCTCACTGGTATTTCTTCTTCAGTAAGTTGCTCATTCATATCCATTCATCATTTTTTATTGGAATGTTTGTCTTATTGATTTGTAAGAATCTTTATTTTTAAGAATCTCCTTTGAGTGTCATGTGTTGTAAATATTTTTTCCCAGTTTGTTACCTTCAATTTTACAGTGTTTTTTGTCACATAGAAGTTTTGATTTTTTAAATAATGAAATTATCAATCTTTTCCTTTCGGCTTTGCCTGTGAGTTTATGCGTAAAAGACTTTCCCTAACCCAAGATTAACAAATCACCGATCTTCTTCATTCTTTCATTAATTTTTTTTAACACTAATCTTCAATCTAATGGTAATTTAACTTAGTATAATGCTATGAAGCAGAACTCTAATGTTTTTTGTTTTTAATAGTTAATCATCCTGGGGGCCAGCCCCGTGGCCGAGTGGTTAAGTTCTCGAGTTCCGCTTCAGCAGCCCAGGGTTTCACCGGTTCCGATCCTGGGTGCAAACGTGGCACCACTCATCAGGCCATGCTGAGGCGGCATCCCACATGCCACAACTAGAAGGACCCACAACTAAAAATACACAACTATGTACCAGGGGACTTTGGGGAGAAAAGGGAAAAAGAAAATCTTAAAAAAAAAAAAGTTAATCATCCTACATCATTTACTGAATGATCTAAGCTTTACTCTACAGATGTGAAATGTCATATTTACCATATATCAACAGGAAAAAATACATGATTTCTTTTTTAAAGATTAGCTCTGGGCTAACATCTGTTGCCAATCATTTTTTTCCTTCTTCTTCTTCTCCCCAAAGCCCCCCAGTACATAGTTGTATATTCTAGTTGTAGGTCCTTCTAATTCTGCTATGTGGGACACCACCTCAGCATGGCTCAATGAACGGTGCTAGGTCCACACCCAGGATCCGAACCGGTGAAATCCTCCTGAGCCACTGAAGCAGAGCGCACGAACTTAACCACTCAGCCACGGGGCCGGCCCCCCCATAATACATTTAATCGGCTATGTGTAAAATCAGTACACACAACTGATTTTTGGCCTTTCTATTCTCTTCCACTGATCTACCTATCTGTCTTGACTCAATACACATTATTTTCATTATAGTAGTGTTATAACATGTTTGAAACCTCGTAGCTTGCTCTTCTCATTCAATAACATCTTGGCTGTTCTCATCTGTTTATTCTTCCAGATGAATTTTAGAATATATTATCCCTCTCCCATCTGACTGGAATTACATTTATAAATTTTTATAAATTAATTGAAGTGTTTACATAATGATTCTTCCCATCCCATTACATAAACTCTCTCTCCATTTATTCAATATTTTTCTCTCACTATATTTTGAAGTTTTCTTCACATAAATACTGAATAGTTAAATTTATTTCTAATTTATGTTGTATTTCTATTGGCGTTATGAATAGAAGCCATTTCCATTATATTTTTTGAATGGTTATTGCTGGGGTATAAAGAAGCTATTGATTTATTTTATAATTGGCACTTTTCCAAATGCTCTGTATAGTTCTAATGGTATATCACTTGTTATTGTAGGCAAAGAATATTTTTGAAAAACCATGAGTAGTATTTATGAGAAAAGATCCAACACTGAAAATTTACAAGTCCTACTGGCCTTAAAGGATGAGTAGGAGTCAGACAGAGAGGGAACAGGAAGCTAACCCAAGCGCAAGGACAGCACTGGCCAAGGAAGGGCACTGTCCTGATGGTGTCTGGGAAACTCTGAGTACCAAAGCTGGGCTAGAGGGAGGACTCGAGATGAGGTTAGTAGGAAATAGGGTCTGAAAGAGGTTGGCAAATGGATCTGAATCCAGGCTAAGGGATCTTAGGTACAGATACAGGTAAGGAAAGCTTCGAAGGGTTTTCAGCAATTGAGTGACAAGATAGGGTGCGAGCTTATAAAGTGGAAGGAGCAGGAAGGGACAAGCACAGGGGCTGTCATGAAGACAGACTCAGCAGAATGGGGCTCCCTACTGCTCCCTCCAATCAACTAGCTCTCTAATCTTGTACAATAGATCAGTGTCACTAATAGATCTGTATATTTCTCTCTAGTGCCACTGTCACAACCTTTGGGGTGGGGGGATACCTATTAACCCATCTGCAATAACTTCTTACTCGGTTCCCTGCCACCAGGCTGGCCCTGTAATCCACTGTCCATGCTGCTACAGAATTTCATAAGATGGGACTCTGATCTCCTCACACCCCAGCCTCCTGCAGAATTCAGGACAAAATCCAAACCCCTCAGCACACACAGAAGGCCCATGGGGATAGGAGCCCTGCCACCTCACCACACCCTTCTCTGGCCACAGAGTTACCTGCAGTTAAGCCAATAGACCATACTCCTTCATCCCCAGCACTCTGCCAGTGGCTGCCTCGGCCTGGAGGCCCCTCCCCTGATTCCATGCTGGCCAACTTCCACTCGTCCTTCCGGACCCAGCTCAGCTCTGACCATCTGTTCGAGAAAGCCTTCCCTAGTCCAACTGTCTGGCTTAGATGCCACTCCTCAGAGTTCTCCTAGTGCCTCGCAGAAACTGTCATCCACTCCTCTGTCTCCCATACTCAATGAGCTCTTTGAAGGCAAGATGGAGTCTAACTCATCTTTACATCCCTGTGCTGGCACACAAGACATGCTCAAGAAAGGCATGCTGACATGAGAAGGGAAGAAAGAGGCAGGAGTCAGGACAGCCTCCAGGTTTCTGGCCTGAGTGTCTGCCCGAAAGAACAACAGTAGAGAAAGTCAAAAGGTGATACAATGGGGCCGGCCCAGTGACGTAGTGGTTGGGTTTTCGCACTCCACTTTGGCAGCCCAGGGTTCGCAGGTTCAGATCCCAGGTGTGGACCTGCACACTGCTCATTGGGCCATGCTGTGGTGGTGTTCCACGTGAAAAATGGAGGAAGACTGGCAGAGATGCCGGCTCAGGGACAGTCTTCCTCTGGCAAAAGGAGGAAGACTGGCAACAGATGTTAGCTAGGGGCCAATCTTCCTCACCAAAAAAAGAAAAAGGTAATACAAAAGGGTCAATTAGCGTGTGAAGGGGAGAAATTCATTCATCCATTCAACCCGTTTGCAATAAGAGCCAACTATGTGGCAGGAGCTGTGCTAGGGACTAGTGAGATATAGTTTATAAAAGAGATAATTCTTCTTACTTTTATGAGGCTTACATCTAATGGGGAAAAGAGATATTAATCGAACAATCTTAACAATAAACTTACAATTTATTAGGTGATAGGATTAGTTGTTGGCAGTTTAGCAAATGTAAATAAACCTTTTATGAATTGAACCTATAGAACAAGAACACTCAATTAATTAGAATTATTAGTTTTCATTTCATTATTTCTACACTTCATATTTAGAAGAAAGTGACAAGCAAAACTAACTCAAAAAACTCTGAGGTTCTTTCCTGAGGGCATATAGATTCAGCTCTAACTTCTAAACCAGGGTCCACAAATCCCGCCTGACTTTGTAAATACAGTTTCGTTGAAAGTCACGCCCACTCATTTACTCGTTGTCTGTGGCTGCTTTTGCTCAACAACAGTAGAGTTGAGAAGTTGCAACAAAGACCATATGGCCTGCAAACCTTAAAATATTTACTATGTGACCCTTTATGGAAAAAGCTTGCTGATCCCCATCCCAAATGGTCTATATTTAAAATTACAGTATTGGCTAATAAAAAAGTGACATTCTAAATAATGTCTCAAATTGGAGCAGAAATCTCAGTCTCAGGCTCCTGGTAGGTACTAAGAAAGGAAAGCTGAATGGTTTTCAACAAAGACTGAACCACGCTGTAGTCTGCAGCCAGAAAAATAGTCTGACCACATCTCATTCTCCAAGCATTTTTACAATATTAGAAGTAGATTCAATTCCCCATTGGTCAATAAAATAGTTTCTCATGGGAAAAACATATTGTACTTCCAAAAAGCATTCAACCTATCAAGTATCAACTGCTGCAACTTGCTACAAGGCTAAATTTAAATTAGCTATCTCTGAATAATAAGTTGGTCCCATCCTGAATAAATTAACCTCTTAGAGGTGCTATTTTATCAAAAAGCTTTGAAATCGGAATTATGAGAAACAGATCATTCACAAGAGATTATTTCTTTGCCTTGTAATCCACTGGGAACGTCATTTTCCATTATTCTCCGGTACAATGTGAACTGTGAGAATTCCCAGTAGATTTACCTATCAGAAAGGTGTAAACAAAGCTTTCCTGACTATCTATTTAATTTTTTGGTACAAGTACCATGTCCACAACAAAAGCTGTAAAATTAAACTGCACTTTTCATCTTGGCTAAACATGAGACTAAGTCATTGATAGAAAAATGTGACATATTATCTGTTTACAAATCAAAGTGACATGATATTCAACCTCCAAACACAGAGATTTCATTATACTCTTTTTAAAACGTACACTCTCTCTTCTCTTTCCCCTGCACCAACATCTGGCTGGATGCAAATAAGGGGTACTCTTCTACACATTGGTTTAGACACCGTGGCCTCTGAATGACGCAAAATTCAGGAAATCAGATTTGGGTTCTTCAGCCTGGGTGAGTTTTCACTTTCTGTCCCCAAATTTTATAATCTTGGTCCAATTTTATCAAAACCGCATGTGTCACAAACTTACGTGACAACGGGAACTGAGCACGCAGAAAAGACACTGAAATCCATGGAGCTACAATCGGGATCACAGCAGCAGTTGACGTCACACCGTGCTGGAGACAAGTCACAGACACACAGAGCAGCCACTACGGAAACAAGAGGCGAGATGCAGGGTGTCACCATCAGCAGGCGGTGACTGCCCCCTGCCACTGCAAGGTACCAAAAACCCATTTCATACAAAAGGTCCACTTTCTTTTTCCTATTGTACTTTGGGGAAAATTTGTGAAGTGAGAATGAGTCAGTGTGAGCATGCCTCAATCTGAGGTTTCCCCAAAGCGGCTCGTCATCTGACTCGTGGAAAGGTCTGTTTGTTTGTGCTTTACCTACAAAGACTCTGATTTGGTAAGCTGACTATGAACCCAGACCTCTGTGTTTTTCAAAAACTTTCCAGGTGATGCTGATAATTAAGACAGGGTGAAGAACTAGCTTGCTGGGGGCCGGCCTGGAGGCAGAGTGGTTAAGTTCACATGCTCTGCTTCCATGGCCCGGGACTGCTGGTTTGGATCCTGGGTGCGGACCTACACAACACTCATCAAGCCATGCTGTGGCAGCATCCCACACAGAAGAACTAGAATGACCTACAACTAGGATATACAATTAGGCACTGGGGCTTTGGGGAGAAAAAAAAAAAAGAAGATTGGCAACAGATGTTAGCTCAGAGCCAAACTTCCTCACCAAAAAAGCATACTTAAAAAAAAGGAAAAAAGAACCAGCATACTAAATCACTTGCCTGACCGTAAGAAACACCAGTTTAATATTGCAGATTCTCAAGCTCCTCCTCTGGAGACTGATTCAGAGGAAGGGTCACTAAAGGCTGCCAAGAATCAGTGTTCTCAACCTTGTTCTTTTCCTCAAACATCACCTGCAGCTTTGAAGCTAAGCCCACATTCGCACGCTATTGGCCAAGAATCAAACCAGCTCAAGTGCTTTGTACTTGGGGTCCTAGCAACATCTTTGGTAATTTAGACAATAAAGCATGGAGAGGAGTAGGACTCTCCCTACACAGCACTTTTAATTTTTAATGATGATGACTATCTGGATTTTTAATTCTCTATTTTATTCTGGCAAATAGGGAAAAAAAACTCTTTTAAAGAAATAATAGAGCATGAGAATGGTAAACACTGAATTCATGGCAGTCATTATTGCTGGGAGGGAGGGAATAAGATCAGCGCACCAATGTAATTTTTTTCTCTTTTCAAAAAAGGATTTCATGCAAAAACAAGGATCTCGAGCAAATGCTGGTAGAGAGTCCATACAACATTCTTATTTGCTTGTATGAATGATTTCACAATAAAAGTGAGTTTTAGAAAAATGTAGCTCAGAAAAGGTACAATAACATACTCGGGAAAGAAGCGTGTGAGGAGAAGGGGAATGTTTTGTCAAGAAATACACAAACCTTTCTCAGTCTGAGATACAAAAGTTGTCCCCCTTAAGTTTACGTGCTTCTCTGTAGCCAGGCCTCCTCCATGTGCTTAGTAAAATAACACAACGTAACACACACTAACGTAAAAAATAGTGTTCTGGCTCCCTGCCTCATGCGTTTAAAATTGTAATCTTGATTTGTTTTCTAAAACTTCAAACCCTTGTAGGTAGCTATAAGACCACTAAGGACAAAGCAATAGTGTTTAATAACCCCACTTAGGAAAGAAAGATCTCTATCCAGGAAACGAGTGTATTTAATCAGCCAACAAGCATCTGTCCAGCAGTTGCAGGGTCTAAGTAGCACTCAGCCGCTCTTGCACACCTCTTATGTCTACACTCCTGGCTCACAGAGCAGAGTACTAATGAACAAAGCTGATTCAAGATGAAAGTTATCACTCTTCTCTTCCCTTTGCAACCCATTCTGCAAATGGCTGTCCAGTTCTCCACTCAGAGCCAGCCTCCTGCTCCAACACATACCAGGGCTGTGACCCAAAATCAGGCAGATAATTCACCTACCTGAAAAATGGGGATAACCCACACCATACAGTTATGAGGATTAGGTGAGATACATCACAGATGACATGCTTAGCACAGTGCCTGCTACACAGCAAGCAATTAATAAATGCCAGCTGTCGCTTATTACCATTACTTTCACAGGCGTAAGGAGGGATCCTTTAAAAAAGATGAAGCTAAGTGAAAATTGACCCCCCCCCCCACACTGGAAAAAAGCCCTGAACACATGCCCTAATAATGATGCTTCAAGAATAGCTTCCTTCTGGGGATAAAGTGGATTAACAGATGGAATATTTACATGGATAAAAGACAACCCAGTCCAAAAACCTTAGAGAATTTTGGGCCCTGAAAGACTCTGCTATTTTCTGTCCAATTTATTACTGATTTAACTTCCCTACTAATCCATCAAATGAAGTTTAAATATAAAACAGAGTTTTGTTAATGTCTATATTGAAATAGTGAATATATTTCTCTGTACTTTTTCTTTCAGACTACTCATAATTTATAAAGGAGCTCCTTTGGAGAAACAATGGTTCAGTAACTCAGGTTAAGTCCCACAGTTCAGGACGTCAGCCAATAACGACTTTCTATTTACTAATACTGAGCTTCATTCAATTCTTTTTTTTTGTAAAGATTGGCACCTGGGCTAACAACTTGTTGCCAATCTTCCTCTTTTTTTTTTTTTAAAGATTGGCACCTGGGCTAACAACTGCTACCAATCTTTTTTTTTTTCTTTTCTGCTTTATTTCCCCAAACCCCCCGTGTACACAGTTGTATATCTTAGTTGCAGGTCCTTCTAGTTGTGGGATGCTCAACGTGGCCTGACGAGCGGTGCCATGTCCGCGCCCGGGATCCAAACCCTGGGCCGCCGCAGCGGAGCACGCGAACTTAACCACTCAGCCACAGAGCCGGCCCCAGCTTCATTCAATTTAAGAAAAGATCTCTTTCTCGTAAGAAGCAATAAAAAATACTGCATACCTACTGAGGTTACAGTCAGTGGACTTAGAATTTTTAAGATCACAAACTCTTTCGAGAAACTGC
This sequence comes from Equus quagga, assembly GCF_021613505.1. Taxonomy (NCBI): domain Eukaryota; kingdom Metazoa; phylum Chordata; class Mammalia; order Perissodactyla; family Equidae; genus Equus; species Equus quagga. The sequence goes on along the minus strand of NC_060281.1, from coordinate 72,144,909 downwards.
TGACTGCTATGAACCCTCACCTCAGAAAAATGCATATTCACAGAATTTTGCACTCAATCTCAGGGTCACAGACAGACATCGCTGGAAGTCAGCAATGTCAAATCAGACTATATTCATTAAATGCGTAACTCCAGGTTTAGATCACTTTCCGAGAAATATGTTAATTATCCCTAAAGATGAATCCTAAGAAGTGGGCACAACACCTTACCCCATACCTTCCCACTTTCAACTCAGCACAGGCAGAATCCTGAGTTTTCATAACTCAAGTCAACAGACAAGGGCCTTATCTAGTCACATTTTGTAAGCTAGACTTCTGGCACTTCTTTTTTGGTAAGTGAAAAGTTTAATGCATCCTATGCATTTAATTTCCACAACTGTCTAGAAACTTTCGATTCAATTTTGTCTTCGGCTGCAAAGCTGCAAGGATTCATTCATTATTACCTTTAGCATGAATGTCGTCCAGGACCACTGCAAGTACGTTCAAAGAACTGATATTGTCCCACTTACACTCTCTGGGCCTCAGTTTTCTCATTTGTATGCCAGGGATAATAATATCTACCTCTCAGAGTTGTTGAGAGAATTCATGCCTATGAAACACTTAGCGTGTGCACGTAAGTGTTCAATAAATGTTAACTATCATTATTATTACATCCTCACCCGGGCTACCCACTCCAGGTTGGATTACTGTGGATCCTCAGGAGTTGGCACTTGGTACCCACCGTCCGTGACCGGGGTGGGCCTGGGGCCAGAGGAGGGCCGAGGGGCTCTGGGGGTCTCGGGAGGCCCAGGCGACAAGGCGGGCCGGAGAGTCGTCGCGGCTGGCTCCGCAGAGTTGAAGCCCTCCGTCGTCACCGCGGAGGTGGCCCCGGCCTGGGCGCTCCCAGAGGCCCAGCAGTCCAGGAGCACGAGCAAGAGCGGCGGGAGGCCCCGCGACCCCATCACCTCGCCGAAACCTGCGTGCCCAGATGCAGGGGAACCGCGCGTTGCCAGGTAACCGCGGCGGCCGGGCGCGGGGCATTACGGGAAGGCTCCCTCGAGGCCTCGCGAGACCGCAGGGGCTGGGGGCGGGGCCTGGGCGAAGTGGGCAGAAAGAGACGGCCGGTGAGGGGGCGGGGCCTGGGCGAGACCGGTCACGAGGGGCGGAGACGAGGGCCCGGGATGAGGGAGTGGGATCATGCGCAGTGTGAGTCCAGTGGAGACCGAGGGTTGTGAAATCCTCTGGTGCAACGCTCGCGGACTGCGACGCTTGTTTAAAAAGTGCGAATGTGCAGGTTACATCTCAGGGGATTCTGATTCACTGAGTCTTACAGCAGGATCCAGGAATCAATGTTTTTAACAAATGTCCTGACGCAACCGGTGGGGGGACGGAAATTTGGGAACTCCTCTCCTAAAGCTACTAAATAGGGTCTTTTGAAGAAGCACAGAGATGACATCACCATCCTTGAATTTTCTCTGTCCCACACCCTGTCCACGCTGGCTTTGTCTTTTTTGTTTTAAGATGCATCGCAGGAGGCGGCCAGATAACTTCTGTTCACCGTGTTGTGATAAAGGGGACAAATGAACACTTTTTTACAGACAAAAACATTGACAAAAATTAAGTAGAATGATTTATACGTCTTAAAAGGAAAAAACAAAGCAAATCTACTGTAACTCTACAAAATGACACGGAGACCACAAGACTTAGTAGGGAAGCACTTCCATTCTAAACTGGCTAATTTATAAGGTACTCCAGCTCAGGGATGTTGGCTATACCTTTGACAGTTAATCTCCTTACAATTCAGAAGTAGATGTTAAAATACTTAAACATATCATGATATTTATTTAAGAAACACATTTACACAATTCAGAAGAATGCCAAAACAGTATATATACCTAATTTATTAAATTTATATAGCAAATCTAAATCATCAAAGTGACATCTTTAGCATCTTCCTGTGGCACTCCAGAGAAAATGTATAAAAATATAATTGGATCACTCAAACGACTAATACAGATATTTCCAAATTTTTTTCTCCAAAGGATTGCTTTAACGTCTGATTGAAATTTTGGACCACTTTTAGTAAGTAATACAATGCTTCCCTTAAAATATATATACATATATATTTTTTCCAAACCTTCATCTCATAACTTCTAAATCCAGGACTTACTGTTGTTGTTTTAAACCTTCTCTTTACTTCCAGGCCTCTACTTTCTTTTGTATTCCTTAATATCTGTGAATCACTTTGTCCTATTTTCTGTTGTGAAATTTTAGGCTGTTGGACTCAATCTTGATAAAGTGTCCTTCACTCCAACATTTTCATCTTTGTGGTTTGGGAAATCTCACCACCCTTTTCATCCAATCTCAAACACTGGGTAGATGGCCCAAAAGTAATTTTACGACATCTTATGAAATGCACATGAGGATTGCATCGACTCAGATCGGTTTTGCAATCCTTGGGAAGACTGAAACTTTTCATTTCACAGGTGATCCATTTTCACCAGCCTTTTTTCACCTTTCAAGCCAGGGGATTCTTTCACTCTCTTCTCCCTCGGCCTTGGCCATTTCCCTCGTTAGGATGGAACGATACAAGGAGAGGCTGAGATCTATTTCCATATTTTGTCCAAAACCACAGCATTTGGATTGTGAGTGAATGTTTGTGATTAAAAATGTCCATCTGTTTCTTTAGGATTATTGGCATTCTCATTTCCTTATAGTCTGTGCCAACAATGGGAGGAATCAAGACAATTCAGCATTTTAGAATTCTGCTCTTGGACACTGCTGCCTATGAGGAGTCTGAAAAACCAAAGATAGGAGTAGTTGGGTGGAAAAATAGCTAAGGCTGACTTTACAAGGGAGTATTAGCCACTCTGTCTTAGTCTTTGGTGTGGTTTGGGGTGAATTGGTTATTATTGTTGTTATTATTGCTAATAAAGTCATGGCTTCTAACCTGTCTAAAATTAGGTATCCAATTTTTCTATAATTAAGTATATGCATCCATCTTTATTCATCTGAGCCAAATATTTTACACATAGGGAGGCAGAATCATCAAGCTTTATGAAGGAATTGCTCAGCGCCGCAGGGAGGGGAGACCGAGGCTATGCGAGGACCAAGGATGGACTCTGCTGTTTTGACTGAAGTGACGAGTCCAGTAACTGATTTGTAAATCAACACCCAGAAGAAAATAGCCCTGGACTTCTCTCCTCCTCCCGTCCCCGTATGCCTGGCCCACCACCAGGCACTGTATTCTTCGTCAAAGGTTTTCTGAAACTTTATGGGGGCAGGAGGGCTATTTGAGCAGACTACACATTCTTCAACAGTCTCAAATTTACAAGCTTGACCTTTTCTGAAAATGAAGTACTAAATACAGTCACTGACATATGCTGACAGGAGTGAAATAAGAATTCTTTGTTTACCAGACAACTGTAAACTTGCAGCCTATTATTGGATCATACTGCGGTTTGAATAAACCAGTTGGCTTTTTAACAATCAGTCTTGGTTTTGTTATTTTCAGATTGAAACATTTCACTCACAATGAAGGGTACAAAAAAGAAGGCTACTGTGCACTGCACCAAGATTCTTCAGATGCTAACAATTTGCTCATTTGCTCCACGTTTCTTTTTAGTCAGCTTTATTAACGGATAATTTATATACAGTATAATTTTTGTGTATGGTTTTTGGTGTGCATGTTTTTCTCATGCATCAATGTACATATTTTTTGGTGTACACTTCTATGAGTTTTAACAAATACATACAGTCATGTAACCACAGCCACAATCAAGATATAGAACAATTTTACCACTCCGTGCTCCTTCTTAGTCAACCCTCCGCCTGTCCCAGCTCCTGACAACACTGATCTATTTTCTGTTTCTATAGTTTTCCTTTTTTTGCAGAATGTCACATCAATGGAATCACACAATATGCAGTCTTTTGAGCCTGGCTTCTTGCACTTAAGCCTAATGCCTTTGAGATTCATCCATGTTGCATGTATCAACAGTTGGTTCCTTTTATTATTATTAATTATTATGGTAAAAAAATAACATTAAGCTTACCATCTTAATCCTTTTTTTTTTTTTGAAGAAGAAGATTAGCCCTGAGCTAACATCTGCCATCAATCCTCCTCTTTTTGCTGAGGAAGACTGGCCCTGAGCTAACATCCGTGCCCATCTTCTTCTTTCTATGTGGGACACCTGCCACAGCATGGCTTGACAAGCGGTGCTATGTCCACATCCAGGATCTGAACCGGCAAACCCCAGGCTGCCAAAGCAGAACATGCACACTTAACCGCTGCGCCACCAGGCCAGCCCCATCAGGCCGGCCCCATCTTAATCCTTTTTAAGTGTACAGTTCAACAGTGTTAAGTGTTTTCACATTGTTGTGCAAAAAATTTCTAGAACTTTTTCATCGTGCAACACGGAAGCTCTATACCCACTAAACCCTAATTCCCCCATTCCCTGTCCCCAGCTGTTGGCAACCACCTTTCTATTTTATGTTCCTATGATTTTGACTACGTTAGATACTTCATATGAGTAGAATCACAGTATTTATCCTTTTGTGACTGGCTTATCTCACTTAGCATAACGTCCTCAAGGTTCATCCATGTTGTAGCACGTGACAGGATTTCCTTCTTTTTTAAGGCTGCATAATATTCCATTGTATGTATATATCACATTTTCTTTCTCCATTCATCTGTCAAAGGATATGTGGGTTGCTTCCACCTTTTGACTATTGTGAATAACACTGCTATGAACACGGATGTGCAAACGTCTCTTCAAGACCCTGCTTTCAATGCTTTTGGATATATACCAGAAGGGGGATTGCCAGATCATATGTAATTCTATTTTTAGGTTTTTTTAGGAACCTCCATACTGTTTTCCATAATAGTTGCACCATTTATATTCCCACCAACAGTGATAAGAATGCCAACTTCTCCACATCCTTGTCAACACTTGTTATTTTCTATTCTTTTGACAATGGCCACCCTGATGGGTGTGAGGTCATATCTCATTGTAGTTCTGATTTGCATTTCCCTAATGATTAGTGATGCTGAGCATCTTTTCTCTGCTTATTGGCCATTTGTATATCTTCTTTGGAGAAATGTCTATTCAAGTCCTTTGCCTATTTTTTAATTGGGTTATTTGTTTTTTTGTTGTTGAGTTGTACAAGTTCCTTATATATTCTGGATATTAACCCCTTATCAGATATACGATTTGCAATTATTTTCTCCCATTCCACAGGCTGCCTTTTCACTCTGTTGATTGTTTCCTTTGACGCACAGAAGTTTTTAAGTTTGACGTAGCCCCATTTGTCTATTTTTTCTTTTCTTGCCTGTGCTTTTGGTGTCATATCCAAGACAACGTCACTAAATCCAATGTCTGGAAGTTTTCCCCCTCTGTTTTCTTCTAGGAGCTTAATAGTTTTAGGTCTTACATTTAGGTCTTTAATCCATCTTGAGTTAACTTTTGTATGTGATGTCAGGTAAGGGTCCAACTTCAATCTTGTGCATGTGGATACCCAGTTTTCCCAACACCATTCGCTGAATAGACTGTCCTTTCCCCGTAGTGTCGTCTTGGCACGCTTGTCAAAAAATCATTTGGCCATATATTCAAGAGTTGATTTCAAGCCATTCCTTTTTATTGCTGACAAATAGTCCATAATGGAGATACCACAATTTCTTCATCTACTCACCAGTTGAAGTAATTTGGGTTTTGCCAGTTTTTGGTAATTACAAATAAAACCACTATAAACATTCATATACATATTTTGTGTGAATATACATTTTCATTTCTCCCGGGTACATACCCAGCAGTGAGATTTCCAGGTTGTATGGTGGATGCATGCTTAATTTTACAAGAAACTGCCCAATTTTTTTCCAAAGTGACTGTACGTTTTGCATTTCCACCAACAATGTTTGCGAATTCCAGTTGATCCAAATGCTGATGAAAACTCGGTATGGTCAGTTTTGTTTTCATTTTTGTTTTTAGCTACGCTAGTAAGTGTGTGGTGGTGTCTTATTGTGGCTTTATTAGTTGGCTTTTAATAAATCCAATCATCTTGTAATGGTACATTTTAATTACATTTTAACCTTGGGATGCCAAAAGAATTTGTTAAATATTAAATGAAGAAATGAAGTCTTCGTTTTTTTGTAGACAAATAGCCTCAAAAAATGGAAGTGGGCGGGCCTCTTGGTTCCACCTAGGGCACTGCTCTCTCCTCCCCCACTTCTGTTTCTGTTTCTGTCTCGTAAACATGTTTTCATCGTCGTCCTCAGGACCTGCAGGTAGTTCTGCTTTCATTCTCCCCTTACTGGCAGCCTGTTAGTGAATTCTTTGGAGGCCTGAACCTGCTTCATTTCGCCCTGTCACAGGGTCAGGCATTTCTGCTACAGCTTGTTTCAAGGCATGTACCTTTTGTTGACCAAATTTGTTGGAAAGAATGTGGAGACCAAAGAAAAGCAAATACAAGACTGGGTAAGTTTATGTCAAAAGCATTGACCTCACGTGGTTGGAGCATGTTTTTCATACGCCAAATCAGGACCCACGGTGTGAGAAGTATGCATACAGTTACAAAGACAATGAAAAAACTGGAATGTCCTGGGAACTTCAGACTCACCATGGCCATAGTTATGAAAAGTCTGGATGGAACCAACCCTAATTCCAAACCCCCAGATTCCCCGTCTCTACATCGTTGTCAGTTTATTAGGGGGGAGAAATGACGGCTAGATACGTTTGGATAAAGACTCAACTTGATGCCTCTTTTTTATGGAGAATCATTTGTGAATTCCTTAAAACAAATAATGAGAGTCCCTCCAATCTGAATTCAGCCACAAGTTCTGCCCTCAGAGGGCAGCTGCTTCCCATAGTTGGATTATAAGATATCAGTCGTATTTTAACTTTTGTCCCCTCCCAAAGGGAATCGACCTAAAAGTTTTTTCTTCAAATGTTTTCTGCAAGACATAAGAAGCTGGTAATTGTAACAGTTTCTGGGGAGAAGGGGGGCAGGAGGGTCACTCTTCAATATATTGTGCATGGATTAAGTTTCAATTAAAAGCTAATTGATTTTTAAATTAAATAACCACAACAATAAAACATTTAAAAAACATTTGTTCCCTCGCTTCATCATAGCATTCCTCTGTTCCATGAGGGGGAGCATTCAGAAAATAAGGCAAAAATCCTTTCCTCCTGCCACCATCTGCTTAAACTAGACTTGAAAGCAAATTTAAAAACTTGTAAACATTTTTCAAGTCTAAAAAATAATAAGATTAGACTCAAACAAATACTGTAGTCTCCTCTGCTTGTACTATAAGAAGTGCTTACTTTGAGGAATTAGCGAAAATGCATCTCAGGGCTCTTAAAATTGTTTAAAGGGATGGCACAGAGGGAGATCAGCTGGCTGTGGGGTAACTTCTGTTGGTCGTTGGTCACCGTGATTTGGTGGTGGCCCTCAGTTTTCACATTTCAGAGACAAAATCTTTCCAGATCAGCCCAGGATTACGGGGTTGTGGTAAGCAGACCTTCCAGAGATTAAGAGATGTCCTACTTATCCTTCAGATTTCACCTCCTCCAGGAAGCCCTCCTGCCCTGATCCACCAAGGAGTCGGACCCTCACAAATTTTGGAACAAGACCAGTCTGGGTTAATCCTGTTCCATCTCTTATTAGCTGGGTGATATTGAGCTATTGAGATATTGAGCTTAAACCTCCCTGATAAAAACCATCATACTGGGGCTGGCCCAGTGGTGCAGCAGTTAAATGCGCACGTTCCACTTTGGTGGCCTGGAGTTTGCTGGTTCAGATCCCAGGTGCGGACATGGCACCGCTTGGCACGCCATGCTGTGGTAGGCATCCCACATATAAAGTAGAGGAAGATGGGCATGGATGTTAGCTCAGGGCCAGTCTTCCTCAGCAAAAAGAGGAGGATTGGCGGCAGATGTTAGCTCAGGGCTGACATTCCTCAAAAAAAAAAAAAAAATCCATCATACTGACGTTTCCAGTTAAAATCAAAACTAGAGGGGTTTTACTTAACCATATTAATCTTACATATATATTTCTTTTCTCTTACACCTAAAGCTTGGTTCTCAACAATTCCAACATATTTTATTTTTGCTTATCTCAAAATACACATTTAGCATAGTAGTAAGTTTCAGAATAACAATATCAATACTATCACTAAGCACATGATTATTAAAAAACAGGTTAAGTTTCTTTTTTTAGCTGCACACGTGCATTTAATCTGTGTTTAGCATGCTGCCTCAGCTCCACGTTTTTCTCTGACTGCTGTCTCTCAAGCTAGAGCTGCTCTGTTTCAAGTTCTCCAAAGAAGAAACACTTAATCTTCTGCAGGGATCGGGCAAGGGGTCACAGGAGGGAAATCTGGCAGTAATGTGCCTAGTAGATATGTATAATTAACGATCTGTCTTCGGTCCCTCCTCTCACCCCAGGGGGCCTGACCTTCAATCCCTGAGCCTCTCTGGGGTTCAGCCACTGCGACTTCCTTGCTCCTCATCGCATCTCCTTCTGCAAGACACAGGAGTTTCTCCACTCAGCCAAATCATCCATCCTCTTTCTATGATCTAGAAAGGATTTGACATCTCTCATGAGCAGCCAGCTTATCTCTCATCCTCTGTGAGTTTAGACCTTTCTGATTCCTTTTCTATCATTTTAGCAGTGTTTCAGGAGACAGCAGAGAGAACTGCGTGGGTTCCATTCGCCGTGTTTCTATAAGTTTCATGTAAACATTTTCCGTATCAGGCATAGAGAGTGGTATCGTGCCATGATTAAAAAGCACAATCTGGAGCCACGGTGTTTGGGTTCAGATCCATAGTTTTGCCACTGGCTAGCAGCGTAACCTCGGGCATGCATTCTGTGCTCGGATTCCTCATTTACAAAATGGGGGTAACAGTAGTACCCATCGCAAAGTTGTATGTGTGGCACAGCACTGGGCACTCATTAAGCACTCCAAGAGCTCCAAAATGTTATTAAAGGAAGAATGCAGGCTTCTGTAGTTGGAAAGGATAAAGTGACATTGATTAACTCCACCTAAAGCTAAAGGAGAAAAATTGCTTCACCAGCTTTCTTGCTCTGAAGTTGGCTGTATTTTCCTCAGGGCTTAGCATTTCTGAAACATGCAGTTTCACTTTCTCCCTGCAGGTGGCAGCCTTTGTCACCAAAACTTTGTTCCTCACACAGGGCTGACCCTGAGGGGAAAACAAACTATTCTTTCATCGGTTCTATCATTCACTCAACAAACATTTACTGAGCACCTACTATGTGCCAAGGACCAGGGGAACAGCCGTGGTTAGGCACACAGCATGAGCCTTCTCAGAACTTAGAGTTTGCACCAGCTGTAGAACTTAATTCAAAGAAGCTAAGAGGACCTCCCAAGAAAACCTTCCGTGTGAATGTACACCTAGGAAGCACAAGCCCTAACCGGAGTCCTGACTCAGAGACAGAATGCCCTCCTGAGCGAAAATGACGCTCTAAAGGGCGTTACTTAACACCAGTGATTTTTCAGGCCTACTTGTCCTTCAAAGGAGATTTCCATCAGCTCCACCCACAGAGAAAAGGGTTGGGAGGCTAAAGGACATTGAGATAGTCGCCAACGCAGAAAGGGCGTGTTGGGGTGTTGGAGTGGGTGGACGGGAGGATTAGGAATTAAAGGCCCGAGATAACAACTCAAAATGTCCCCCAATTTTTAAGCCAAATATCTCCTTTTTAAGAAAAATTATCCAAAATTTCGAAATAAGATCAAGAGAGGGCAACATAGTTCTTCCCACGTCATCTAGGAGATGGTTTAACAAGCCCACCCAAGGATTAATTCTCTAGCAGGGGTCGGCAAACTTTTTCGGTCAAGGAACAAGATAGTAAATATTTCAGGCTTTCAGTCTCTACGCTGTGTCAGCTATTCAACCCTGTTGTCATGGCACTCTGTCGCTGTAGAGCAAAAGCAGCCTTAGACGGGATGGGAACAAATGGGTGTGGCTGTGTTCCAATAAAACTTTATTGGAAACCTAAGCAGCAGGACCACGTTTGGTCCACCAGCCGCGTGTGTCGGCCAAGGAATGTACCTTGGGTGGCCCAGCTATTTGCTATTGATGAAAGACTCAGAATTTTGTCTGGTAGAGTTTCAAATTATTTCTCTCCAGTAGAAAAAAGAACCCCTTGGCTTATAGTTTTTATTACGCTGTGGAGATTAACCAGTTTCGTCTCTAAGTTTCCTACTTCCTCAAATGTCTACTTCCTTAAAATGCTCTTTGAACCAGCTTTACCGTCTTACTGTTTCCTCTTTAACAAGCTGAATACATTTTCGAAGCGTGCTCATTCTTTGTTTGAATGAGTCACGTCTTAACCTTTTGACGTTGTTTGTTATGCTTTCGTTGTTCCCTAGTAATTAGCAGTAAAACCCATTTCTAAGGGCCCTGTGTGACCATGGAGGGTAGCGAAGACAGCAGGATCTGTACCCCATTCTCTTGTCAGACTCAGAGGAGAGAAACCCCCTGGGGTGGGGACAGAGTTTTTGTGCCATTGGCAAGAAATAAAAAGAAAAGCCCATATAATTCCCCCCATATTCCCCTCCCCTCAGCCCAAATAAGGCATGATTCTTTACATTTCCAAAGATAGCCTTTGGGAGAAATCATTCCATCTTATCCAGTCTCACAGTTGATCTCTAGGATTTCACTCCCACATTTCAGTCCTGAACTCTGGCCTCCTCAAATCCATTTTTTTTTTTTTTTTTGAGGAAGATTAGCCCTGAGCTAAAACCTGCCGCCAATCCTCCTCTTTTCGCTGAGGAAGACTGGCCTTGAGCTAACATCCGTGCCCATCTTCCTCTGCTTTATGCATGGGATGCCTACCACAGCATGGCTTTTGCCAAGCAGTGCCATGTCACCTGGGATTCAAACCGGCGAACCCCGCACCGCCAAGAATCGGAATGTGTGACCTTAACTGCTGCACCACCAGGCCAGCCCTTCAAATCCACTTTTTAAAGCAAGCCCTCACCAACCGTTATGGACTGAATGTTTGTGTCCCTCAAAATTCATAGGTTCAAGCCCTAACGCCCATATGACTGGAACTGGAGACCAGCTTCCAGGAGGTAAAGTTAAAAGAGGTCATAAGGATGGAGCCCTAATCCAAAAGGACTGTGGCCTTATATGAAGAGGAAGCCATGTAGGACACAGTGAGAAGGCAGCCCTCCGAAAACCAGGAAGAGAGCCCTCGCCAGAACCCAACCCTGCTGCACCCTGATCTCAGACTTCCAGCCTCCAGAACTGTGAGAAAGTAAGTTTCTGTCGTTTAAGCCCCTAGTTTACAGCATTTTGTTATGGCAGCCTGAGCTAAGACATCACCAAACATATTCTCAGCCCGGGACATTTACACTTGCAGTTCCCTCTGCCTGGAATGCCCTTCCTCCAGAATTTTGAATGGCTGGTTGTTTTTCTCAAACTTTGATTTAGGTCTCAGATCAAATGACACCTTTTCAAGAGAGGCCTTCTCTGCCCACCCTAATATAGGCTCCCCACTCATTTCCCTGATTACTAGTGAGACTGGGTATCTCTTCATATGTCTATTGGGCATTTGGGTTTCCTCTTCTGAAATGCCCTTGTTAAAAAATAAATGGAAGGGGCCGGCCCAGTGGTGTAGCGGTTAAGTTCGCGTGCTCCACTGTGGTGGCCCAGGGTTCAAGGGTTTGGATCCCGGGCACGGACCTACACACAGCTCATCAAGCCATGCTGTGGTGGCATCCCACATGTAAAGTAGAGGAAGACTGGCATAGATGTTAGGTCAGAGACAATCTTCCTCAAGCAAAAAGAGGAAGATTGGCAACAGGTGTTAGCTCAGGGCCAATCTTCCCTACCAAAAAACAAAGAAACTTAGGCATATTCAAAATTTTAAGAGTTTATTTCAGCAAAAATGGATTCAAATCCAGCAGTGCCAAACTGGAAGTGGTCAGCAGCGTTCCACCATCAGGAGCTGGGGCTAAGATTTTTATAGAGAAGACCTGAAAGCAAAGCAAGGAAATTATTTCATTGGCTGTAGCTTAAGTAGTTGCCTTATGTGGGAAAGCCTGTGATTGGTTGACCCTAGGTTTCGAGTTCTTAACCTCGAGACATCTATAGGCTCAGCTTTTGGTTTGCTTATGTAGGCTGCTAGGGCATTAAAGCCACTTCAGTCTAACGGCCTCCTTGTTTAATTAATTTAACACCCTTTTGAACATTTTTTATATTTTTCTACTGAGTTGTTTCTTTTTCTTTATTAATGTGAATAAGTTCTTTATGTGCTCTGGCTACTAATCCTTTCTCAGCTGTATGCGTTACAAATCTCTTCTCTCAGGCTGTGGCTTATCATTTCATTTAAATATTTTTTTAATAGTGTCTTTAGTTGTGCAGAAACTCTAGCCTTTTTTAAAAATTTGTTTATTCTGGTAAAATATGCATAACATAAAATTGAAGACATCGTTTTAAAATGCACAGTTCAGTGGCTTTCAGTACATTCACATTGTTGTGCAACCATCCCCACCATCCACCTCCAGAACCCTTTCCATCTTGCAAAACTGAAACTCTATACCCGTTAAACACCAATTCCCTGCTCCCTCTGCCCCTCAGCCTCTGGCAACCACCATTCTACTTTCTTCTCTATGAATTTGGTTTCCCCAGGTAACCTATAAACAGAATCATACAGTATTTGTCTTTTTGTGTCAGGCTTATCTCACTTAACATAATGTCCTCAATTCACACATGTTGTAGCATGTGTCAGAATCTCCTTCCTTTTTAAGGCTGAACAATATTCCATCATATGTACATGTCACATTTTGTTTATCAACTCATCCATCAGTGGCCGCCTGCATTGCTTCCACCTTTCGGCTATTGTGGATAATGCTATTATGAACGTGGGGGAACAAATAATTGAGTCCCACTTTTCAATTCTCTTGCATATACACTCAGAAGTGGATCATACAGTAATTCTGTTTCATTTTTGAGGAAGGACTATACTTACCTCCACAATGTCTGCACCATTTTACATTCCCACCAATAGTGCACAAGAGTTCCAATTTTTCCACATCTTGGGTTAACATTTGTTATTTTCTGTTGTTTTTTTTTAAAACAGTAACCTGACGGGTGTGAGGAGGTATCTCATGGTGAGATCTTTTCTTATGCTTATTGGCCATTTGTGTATCTTCTTTGGAGAAATGTCTATTCAAGTCCTTTGCCCATTTTTAAATTTTTTTTGCTTTTGTTAAGTTGTAGGAGTTCCTTATATATTCTAGATATAAACCCCTTATCAGATATATCATTTGCATACATTTTCTCCCACTCCAATGGATTGTCTTTTCATTCTGTTGATAGTGTTCTTTGATGAATGGAAGTTTTAAATTTTAATGTAGTCCAATTTATCTTTCTTTTTTGCCTATGCTTTTGGTGTCATATCCATGAAATCATTGCCAAATGCAATGAAATAAAGTTTTTCTCCTACGTTTTCTTCTAAGAGTTTTATAGTTTTAGTTCTCATATATATGTCTTTGATCCATTTTGAAGAACTTTTAACTTTTAATGTAGTCAAACCGATTAAAATTTTCCTTAACAGCTTGTACGTTGTTATATATGATTGAAGCCACCATTTCTTTTTTTTTTTTAAAGATTGGCACCTGAGCTAACAACTGTTGCCAATCTTCTTTTTTTTTTCTTTCTGCTTTTTCTTCCCAAATCTCCCCCAGTACATAGTTGTATATTTTAGTTGTGGGTCCTTCTAGTTGTGGCATGTGGGATGTCACCTCAGCATGGCTTGATGAGCGGTGCCATGTCCACGCCCAGGATCCAAACCAGCGAAACCCTGGGCCGCCGCAGCAGAGTGCACGAACTTAACCACTTGGCCAGGGGGCCAGCCCCTGAAGCCATCATTTCTTCTCCCAGTACTCTATATTATCTTCTAAGAGTTTTAAAGATTTCCTTTTAAGCCCCGGAATGTATTCTTGTATAGGGTGTGAGTTAGGGATCCAACTTAATTTTTTTTCCCAGAGGGATAACCAATGTCCTCACAGCATTTCTTAAATAATTAATTTTTTCCCACTCCTCTGTAATATTACCTCAGCTTGCTCTCAAGTTTCCAGATAGGCATGAGTCTCTCCTCTCTCTTAATGTTTACCTGGCTGAGCCTTCAAAAACTCCTTTCCCTTTCATATCTGTCTGGGTGTCTACTAAGATCACAGTTTTAGCTTTAAAAGATCTCTGCCTTCCTCCAGTTTACTCAGCCGGCCTCCCTGTATTTGTCTTTCACTCCTCCACTGGTTCTGTTCTGGTAGCATGACAGAAGCATGATTTTTTAATTGAGGTATATTTGACATATAACATTATATTCGTTTCAGGTGTATAACAAAATGATTGGATGTTTGTATATATTGTGAAATGATCACCACAATAAGTCTAGTTAACATCTGTCTCCATACATAATTACCACAAAAAATTTTTTTCAGGCCAGCCCTGTGGCCGAGTGGTTAACTTCGCGGGCTCCGCTGCCACGGCCCAGGGTTTCACTGGTTCGGATCCTGGGCGCCGACATGGCACTACTCATCAAGCCATGCTGAGGCGGCATCCCACATGCCACAACTAGAGGGACCCACAACTAAACATACACAACTATGTATCAGGGGGCTTTGGGGAGAAAAAGGAAAAGTAAAATCTTAATAAAAATAATTTTGAAAAAGGAAATAAAATCTTTAAAACAAAAATCTAGTTCCTCCTTAATTTCCTGAGCAAACTTGTTTCCCAAAGACAAAGCCTTTTAGGCATAAGCTTCATTAACTGCCTTCTTAGTTTTTAGGTTTTCATCAGCTTTCTCTACCTCAACCCACAAAAAAGCATATTTCTTATATAATAAAGACCTTGTTCTTTTCATTCATTTTCATTAATAAAATATACCCCTATTCTGTGAGTAAAGTCAGAGTCTGGGCTCCCCAAATCCATAGCAATGATCAAGGCTTATGCAATTAACAAATGAGAGCCAACTTGAGATGCCAGTGGTGGGGTGAGCCTTACCAGCGTGTGACAAGCCAACTGCAGTCAAGAGATCAGCCCCTCCCCGGGTCCTGCTCATGACCACGAATGAAGATCAGAACAATCTGCAGAAGAAGATTGGGGGCTGCTGACTTGGCAGCACCCACCTACACCCTGTGTTCATGCTGTAAAAAGGTTACAACCCCACAAACAAGAGCTCTGTCAACCCCGTAGAATTTAGCTGCCTTTGCTGTTTAAAATCAAGCCTGGAGCTTTGCTGAAAGATGTAATACAAGAAGCAAAAATCTACCCACCAGAGCCTAAACGTTTGTAAGCTAAAGCTCTGTCGTCTTTAAAGTAAGCAATCCCGAGGAGAGAAAGGCTCCCCCCCCCCCCCCCCCCCCCCCCCATAACCTAATCCCTGTCCCAGCCACCTGCTGAGGTCAAAGCCGTGCTCACGTGGGTAAGGTCAAGGCCTGCCCCAGAGGTCCTTGTATTCAGGCCCCTGCCAGGTGAAATCTTGCTGAACAACTGTAGCTGTCACAAACTACCCAGGTCAAGAACCCACTTGACTCATAATTACCTTTAAGCCTGGAGCCCTGATCACACTGGAAACCTGATCTCCAAGTGTTATTTCAGCCCCCAGATGTCAGTCCTCATGGCTCTCCAAATTTTCTGAAGAGAAAATTAACATGTTGGGGTTTACAAGGTGATAATTAATGACCCCCCCTCTTGGCCTTTCCAAATTCTAAACCCACGGAGAAGGAGAGGTATGAATCAGGCTGCTGGAGCTCAAAAGGGTCAGTTTTATTGGGAAGGCTGAGTGGAGAACGTGGTTTCGTTGTGCACGGGATGCCCTCTGGAGGACACTGATTTACCCGTCACAGGCTGGGCTACTGCAGACCTCCCCCAGAGGGCCCGACTCCCCATGGCGGAGGCAGAAACATGAGCATCTAAAGGTCAGGCCACTGAAAGAAAGAAAAGAGGGAAAGAGACTGGGCAGCATGCTCAGCACCTTCTCCCGAACCCACCAATGAGACCCACTCCCCTCGAGGAGGTATGAAAGGAGGAGGTTGGAAGTTTCCTTCACTAGTTCTACTGACAGTGGCAGTTCCCTCTTCTCCATGTAAATAAGCGGAGAAGTTCCCTTCGAACAGCTGTCTTTGGTTTGGGGACCTTTTTCTGGATTCAATAACTGTAGCCATGTTCACAGGATGTGTTAGTCAGGAATCCCTGTTTTGCAAGCCAAACTCAAAGTGGCTTAAGCAAAATAGGGAATTAATATGAGTTCAGGGACTGATCTTCTTTCAGGCAAAGCTGGATTCAGGGGTTTGGTGGATGCCATGAGGCCTCTGCTGCTTACCATCTCTAGGCTCTGCTTCTCTCTGTCTCGTCTTCATTCTCAGGCTGGCTCTTCCCAAGTAGTGGCAAAGATGGCCATCGGCAGTTCCAAGCCTGCATTCCACCAGCTTAGAAACCCTGCTGAGAATTTCTCCTTAATACTTTCAGCAAAATCCCAGAAGGGAGTTTCATTGGCTTTGCTTGAGTCAGGTACCTTCTCTCTGGACCCAACTGTGACCAAGAGAAAGCAATGCTCTGATTGGTCAGACCTGAGCCATGTGTCCACCTCCATCGAGCCAGTTCCACGGAAACTGCGTCAACCAAGAGGACGATGAGTTATTCCTCCATGGAAAATCAAAATACTACTCTCAGAGAATGGGGGGAGTGGATGCTAGATGGGAAAACACAACCATCACACACAATGCAAAGCATGATGAGTTCATGGAACAAACAGCCTACGGCTACTTCCTTCAAAAGGGCCTCCAGGGCAGGCACCAGGAGTCTCCAGGACACCTGTCCAGTTCAGCCCAGCTCCACCCACTGACTTGCTATGGAATGAACATGTCACTCACCTCCCTTTCCTCAGCTGTAAAATAAGTTGCTTGTTCTATGTGATCTCAGGTTCTCTTAATCAACAGCATTCACTTGTTAGGTATTTATTTAGCACCCATTATAGGCCCGGCACTGTTCTGGACACTTGAGATAAAGTAGTGAATAGAATACACAAAATCCCCTGTTCTTGGGGCTGGCCCAGTGGTGCAGCAGTTAAGTTCACATGTTCCGCTTCGGCGGCCAGGGGTTCAGATTCCGAGTGCAGACATGGCACCGCTTGGCAAGCCATGCTGTGGCAGGTGTCCCACATATAAAGTAGAGGAAGATGGGCACAGATGTGAGCTCAGGGCCAGTCTTCCTCAGCAAAAAGAGGAGGATTGGCAGCAGTTAGCTCAGGGCTAATCCTCCTCAAAAAAAAAAAAAAATCCCGTGCTCTTATGGAACTTACATTTTAGTCATGGGGAAGACAAACAATAAACAAAATAACAAGTCCTAGGGACTATCAACAACAATGCAGACGAGACTGTCAGGTGGTCATGTGTTTAAACAGGTGCTCAGGGCAGATGGTGCAGGTAATGCACATTAAGTGCTGTCTAAGGGAGCTATTGTTCTCACTTTCATTACTGTTCTTATTACTGCTATTATTATTTTATTTTTTATTTTAATTATTTTTTATTATCTTTTCATTATTACTGGCGTATTAAAAGCACTTGGTGACCGCTTGGTGTCTCCAGCATTAAGTGCCCTCAGCATAGCATATAGGGCCCTCTGTAGCAGGTCCTAAACTGCTTTTTTAATTGAGATGGAATTCACATACCACAACATTCACCCTCTTAAAGTGTACAATGTTTTCCAGCATATTTATAAGGTTGTGCAACTATCACCATTATCTAATTCCAGAACATTCTCATTACCCCCTCTCCCCCCCAGAAAACCCCATACCCGCACCCATTAGCAGTCACTTCCCATTCCCCCTCCCCCCTGCCTCTGGGAACCACTAATCTGCTTTCTGTCTCTATGGGCTTGCCTATTCTGGACATTTCACATAAACAGCCTCACACAATATGTGGTCTTTGAGACGGGTTGCTTTAATTTAGCATAGCATTTTCGTGGTTCATCTATGTTGAAGCGTGGATTAGCACGTCATTCCTTTTTATGGCCAAATAGCTCCTAAACTATTTCCCTAGCCCCACTTCTGTTATTCCTCGATTGAAACCCTCAGGTGGAGCTACACCAGACTGCCTGTTCTCCGCTCACACTGAGCCTTCATTCAGTTTCCGTTTCCTCCTCTTGGAACGGCTGTCCCCCCTCCTCAGACCTCTGTCTGTCCATTCAGGCCTCTCACAAACGTCACCTCTTCATGAAGTGCCCTGGGCGTTCTCCCCCCCACATCCCTCCTTTATTTCCATCGACGGTGTTTATTTTCTCTATATATTTACTTCCCTTTTAACCCTCCTACTACTCTGTGACTGCCATGAAGGCACCAACATTTTTTTTATCCTTAGCCCAGAGCCTTGAACAGAACAAGTGCTCACCGAATATTTGTTCACTTGCACGGCATTGGTATAACCCAGTGGTTCTAAACTGGGGGTGATTTTGCCCCCAGGGGACACATGGCAACTCTGGAGACAGTTTTGGTTGTCCCAGCTAGGGAGTGAGGTGTGCTACTGGTATCCAGTGGATAGAGGCGGGGATGCAGCTAACTAAGCCCACTCCAATGCACAGGATAGCTCCCCACAACCAAGAATTTTCTGGCCCCAAATGTCAATAGTGCCAAGGTTGAGAAACCTTGCCATAAACTAATTAGTGCTTCTTTTGAATAAGTTAGCAAAAAGAAATCAAAAGAGATCAGTTTACCAGTCCGACAGAAACTCTCATTAGGGAATTCATGCTTTTTTTTTTTTTTTTTTTGCTTTTTTTAGGAGCTGGGGTGACTCTAGTGCAAAGCTCTTTCCTAATGCCATGGAGGTGCCCTGGGAACACAGATGGTATTTTCACCACTTGTTTGCCTCTGAGAGTGACAAGTGACCTCCCAGGAATCCTTGAAGTGCTAGGAATGTAACTCTGTTAAGGAAGAAAACTCTTAGGGCCTTTTAAGTGTAGCAAAATGTCAAAATGTCAAAAGTGAATTGTGCTCCTGGGGGAGGGCAGGGGAAGGTGTTTTTTCAAAATACTCTCTCCTGGCGATGATGAAACGCCCCAGGATGGCGAAACTTTTCAGAGCTGGCTCTGGAATAAATGATTCAAGGGAACCTGAGGCCTTGTCTCCTCTCCTTTCCAAAAAGTGCAAAGGAGCTCTGAGAAAGGATTTGGTGCACATGGTGCTCTGGCGAGCAACTCATTTGCAGGAAACTCAAGACACCTGTATCATTTAACGCTGAAAGCGGCAGCCCCATGAGAGCAGACGTTAACAGCTTCAGAGTCACATCTTACGTTCCGGCTCATCTCATCCAACCGGTTCTTCTGAGTGACACAGAAATTAGGTAATACAGGCCCTGAAATGAAAGGTAGGGGCAGTCTGAAGGAGTCTGACAAGGCAAGGAATAGGGGTTGACATGCTATTTTAAAAAGTTTGTCCTTGGGGTAGAATTACCTGACAGCCCGGCTGGGATCTGGTAGTGGTGTGTGCTTGAAAGAACAACCTTTAGCACAGCTGGCGTGGACATAAATGCCAAGCAGAGGATCTTTGAGGCTGCACCCTCTCTTGTGGGTGCTCTCCAATTCTCGTGGGCCAGAAAAAATAGCAAGGTGTGACTGTGTTCTTGGGATCACTATATCCTTTATCCAATAAATGAACTTTTTTGGGGGATCTACATATTTGACAAAGTGCCACTCACTATATTAAGTGACTTAATCAGTCCAATTTTGATGAAAACCCTAAGGACACAAACATATAGAGTACTCGGTACACTGTGAACTGTTTAATGACAGTAATTAGGATAACAGAATACTACACTCTGAGTGGATAGTTGGCAGATGTATTAAGAAAGGTATAAAAATCTTTTCAAGAGTGAGATAAGAGTCCCCAGAATAAGTACAGACCTGTCAACAGTGAATGGGAAAGGACCAACGCTTCTGGGTGATACATATTTATGTTTCGATAAAACTAAAAATTACTCCAAATTAGATCACTTGCCTCAAATCTCAATTTTCTTTTATTTGTGAACCTCATTCATTCAATCATTACTTTACTCAACAGACATTATTTTTTATATTATTTATAGTTTGTATTCAATTATTCCTTGTTTTAATTCAATAAATATTTACAAACTCCCCTACTGTGTGCCAGGCATTGCATCAGATCCTAATAATAAAATGCCATATGATCCTTGCCTTTGGGGAACTTAGGATCTAGCGAAATATTCATTCATTCTTTCATTCATTTACTAAAGTATTTACAATTTGCCCATATGTTCTGGGGATACAGCCAGAAAGAGCACAGGACCCTCGGATAATGGAATAACATTCTAGTGAGTAGAAGGAAGAGCAAAAGCAAAGGCCATGAGGCAGCTGTGAGTATGGTTAGAGCCCAGTCAGCTCAGGGGACATGGCACCAAATGGGGTGGAGAGGTACGCAAGGGTTAGATTACATATAGCGCCACTGAGCATGATATGTAATCTGAATGTACATTCACACACAGATACAAATATATTACACATATTTGGTGAGCTAATCTTCCCATTAGATTACAAACTCCCTATTAAATTTAGTTATTATTCAACCTAAATAATTTCAGGAGAAGGTTTCTTATAATAATAGTCAAAATCTGGAGAAGGCTACTAATGTCTTTGTTAGGGGTGAGCTGAGAGCTTTAAAAAAAGGAGGGAAGCTGCCTTTCTTGCCAAGGGCTGTCCTTTTGAGGAGAAGAGGTGGCAGCTGTGGAAGGAGAGAGGAAGGGGCCTCATCTTTGCAAGTTTTTAGCATTGCATGACCTCTCTGGGCACCCAAGGCATTGGTCGGGAAAAGACCTGCTTAGCCAGCTGGACCCTCAAGAAAATTAAGGTTTGGGACAAAGAAATTTGGGGCCTGGACTTTTTTACTCCCAATTTGGCAGGACCATCTGCAAAGTCTGAAACACTTCTGTGTGACATATCTGCAGTGGCCGTGCCTGTATCTCCATCACTGTCTCCCCCACTCAACCCCCACCCCCAATCTAATAGGGACTTACAGCATATTCTTGAATGTTCCTAAATACTATGCAAAATGGCTCTTCTTTCCAAACAGATTGCTGCCCCTAAACCCTTCTAGTATATAAATTTTGGAGGCGTCACTAGATTTGTGTACTTCAGTTTCTTAATGTGTATACTACAGAATAATATTACGTGACCTATTATGCGACCTAGTTTCCTTCAGGTTGTTCTTTAAAGAGGTGGTGGCGTTACTTAAAAGAACAGCCTTTAAGAGATACAGTTAAAACAGGGGAGGAAACTCTCAAACAGCCCACTTGTAATTCTCAGTAACTTAACTGAGATCCAGCGTCTGGGGAATCCTCCTAGGTCCTGGACGTTAGGCAGTCAAGTAAAAAGCGACCACAACTCCCGGACTACAACTCCCAGGAGACATTGCGTCCACACCCTCTGCGCACGCTCGACCTCGGTGATGCATACGGCTGCGAGCCCGAGGGGGCGGGGCTTGGACCTGAGCCGCGAATCGTGGGCGGGACTATGGGCGTGGCCGCGGAGGGGGCGGCGCTGCCGGCGCGGCCCGGAACACGCTAGTGGAGCGGAAGATGGCGGCGGCAGCGGTGGCTGCAGCCGAGACCCCAGTCGGGCTGAAGCGGAGGAGCCGCTGGCTCTGACCTCGCTCTGGCTCCGGTGCGCGCGGCGGAGCGTGTGCGAGGCCCCGCGCGGCGGGCAGGGGCGGCGGCGGCGACTGCGCGCCGCCCTGAGGAGCGCGGCGGCGGCGCGGCGGCGGCGGAGGAGAGAGCCGGCTCCGGGCCTCTGCGTTCTCCTGCTCCCCGGGCCCCCCGCCTCCTCGGGGGGGCGGCGGCGGCGATGTTCTCGGTCCTCTCGTACGGGCGGCTGGTGGCCCGCGCCGTGCTGGGCGGCCTCTCGCAGACCGACCCCAGGGCCGGCGGCGGCGGCGGCGGCGGCGGCGACTACGGGCTGGTGACGGCCGGCTGCGGCTTCGGCAAGGACTTTCGGAAGGGCCTCCTCAAGAAGGGCGCGTGCTACGGGGACGACGCGTGCTTCGTGGCCCGGCACCGCTCGGCCGACGTGCTCGGTGAGTCCCCGGCCCGGCCCCCCGGCCCGGCCCCGGCCCCGGATCCGCCTCCCGGGGACTCCCCGCGCGGGGCTTCCCCGTGCCCGCGGGCGGGGAGCGGAGCCAGCGGCGGCCCGCTCGCAGCGAGCGCTTACGATGTGCCAGGCGCCGCGCCAAGCGCTCCGGGGTGCCTTTTCCGCTCGAACAACCCCCATTGGAGAGGTGAGGAAACCGAGGCGCAGGGCTGTCGAGACACGTGCTCAAGGTCACCCAGCCCGAGGATGTGACCAGTTTGTCCGAGTCCAGAACCGCACTCTGAGTCCCCTGGCCGCGGCAGCCCCGGACGACCTCGTCCCCTCCCCCGGCGGCACCTGCAGCTCCGGAGCCCGCTGCGTTTCCTCCCCCCTCCTCCCTCCGCGTGCCCCGGGGATCCCCGCTGCTCCGCAGGCTCCGGACGGCTCCGCCCGGCCCCGGGCTGCGGGATCCCGAGCGACCGCGCGGCGCGAGCCCCGGACACCCGGCCGCATCCCTTCGCCGCCTCGAGCGTGGCCGGGTCTCCATCCTTTCCGGAGTCTCGCGGCGGGGGCCGCTGGCCTGCTGAAAAAGCACTCGCAGCGCATTCTCCCGCGCTGATCTTGCCCACTCGAGGTCACTTGGGGTGGAGGAGAATCTCCTTGACCCAAAATAGAACGGTCGAACACTCTTCCAGACTGCAGCCAGGGAAGCCTTGAAAATTGGTTAAAGGTTTTTCAGGCCACAGGTGCTTCCGAAGGCCTCTTGCAGTCGGGGGCTGGGAGACGGGGCTAAATGTAGTTCCCAGGCGATCAGAAACTTTACCTAACGGACGCCTTTGGAGGCGATGTATGTATGCACCGTGCAGTAGTATGCCATTAAATCTCCTTTAATAAATAAAGCACTTCCTTTGAAATTGAAGGACATGCTGTCATTGAACTGGGAGGCAAATGTCACTTCGGTTTCACTTCTCGGGTGAGATTAAGTTTTTGGTCACTTTTAAATTTCATATGCTGAGGCAGAGTTTGGCATCGGAACAATTGGTCCTGTAACTTTTTATGACTATAATTATTTTTAAATTTGATCTCAGCATAACTGGGTGTTATCTTTGCTTCTCCTCCATGTAGTGTTTGTGAACACGGAACTGGAAAGGTTCTTCTCAGTTTAACTTTAGATGACCCCGTTACCTGCGTTGAGAAAATCCTTTAGTGTGTAGGCAACACTCTTAATGTTAACTTTAAGAGAGAGAGAGACTCCTCAGAAGGTCGAGGAGCTTGCAGATTAAAATCCCACGACTCTACTCTGAAGTCACCTTGACCCTGACTCAGTATCTTTGTTAAAGGGCTCTCAGTGGCTGTCTTTTTTCCAATACATTTAGGAGCGCTTCCCTCAGTGAGCTTGTGGCCTGTGCTGCTTTTTCAAGTTGCAGTCATAGTGCTACAGGATAGGGGACAGTGAGCCCCTCTGGTTCCCCCTTATACACCTGCTGTCTGCTATCATTTGTGATTTGGTTGATGAATTGGGGGATATTGGAATGTGTCAAGTCCCTATGCTGAAGCTTGATGTAAAAATTTTTGAAGGCCACCTTCTTATTGGAGTGGAATATTTATAAGGATATGGGACATTTTGGTCAAATGTATTCTGAAAAAAGTATCAGCATACCATCCTGGCAGGAACCTAGCCTGATTTGGTGCTCAGCTTCCCCACTTACCAGCTCTGGATCTGTGGTTTTGGGCGAGAGCCTCTCAGCTCCTTGTCCTCATCTAGCCCAGAGGATGAAGGGAGTGGACTACCCGACCCTCAAGGACTTCAGACCATCAGATCATATTTTCCTTTTGTTTGGAAAAGACAGCACTCTGTTATTTTGCCCCTCAAATAACGGGCATTACTTTCTATCTTATTCATGTGGGCACTTTCAGTGGATTTCTTCCGTTTTATATCTGGCACTAAGTCAGTGGTTCTTAACTTCCCTTGGTTCACAGGCTCTGAGAATTTTTGACTGCCCAAGGTCTCTCTCCCCAGAAAAATGTGCATAGACAAAATTTTGCGTAGGTGTCTGGGGACTTCACTGACCCCATGATGTCCATCCATGTACCACCTAGAGGGCCATGTGTGGGTACCAAGTTAATCTCTCTACCCTTCCCGAAAGGAATGTCACCAGGCATAATCCGACAGATTGTCACTTATGTGCCCTGGGGGTGGTCTTTGGCCCTCCCTTTGACAAAGAACCATTTTAAGAATGTGTGTGTGTGTGTTGTGCCCAAATCGGAGGAGACAGGTTCTCCAGGACTGTCCTGTTTTGGAGGAGCTCTTCCGGATGTCATCTTAACTTTCAGGAGCCACCTGAAACGACTGAGTTGGCCTCATTTGATCTCTGGCTTCCACAGACCAGTCCGTATGATAGCGACTTCTGTTTTATCACAGGCAGATCTGATTGTCTCTTGCTGTGAAAGAGGTGATGCATCTTGGTGAGCCTTTAATATTGCTTTTTACTCTGGAAGTTGGAGTTGTAAACTGAATTGCATTAAAAGGCTACTTTGAATAATGATGTTATGTTGAACCTCAGTGCTCTGAACATTCTAGTTCTATGGGTAATCCATTTTCTTTGGTTGACACTGTTTATTGCTGAGTATCTCTGCAAGTCACTGTGGTCATCTAGGACTCCTTGACTGTTTGGAATGAAAGCTGCTTATTTCTTTTTGTGATAGAAAGAGAAAGCTGTTTCATTTCTTTAATTTCGAATAGATCTGTCTTATTAGTCATGCAGTGACTAAGAGTACTTGGTGCTTTCCAACATTTTGTAGAGTCCCGACTGGATTTCTCTTAGGAAAAACCAACTATGGTGGGTGTGGTGAGACACAGGAACCACTCCTATCTCCTGGAAAATTGGCAAAGGTGCTTTCTCTTTATTAGGTCCAGCAGGAGTAAACCAGTACCAGCAGGAAATGTGTGCACTTTTTCTTTTTTCTCTGTGGCTAATCTTGGGTTCTCTTGTTACTTTCTATGGCATGGATACCTAAGTACACAAAAATATGAGAGCTGCCTAGTGTGTAATCGCTGGACCTCCCACAGCCCTAAGCTGCTTAACAATAGAATCCAAGACTGTTGAGAGTTGTAAGACTTAGAAATCTTGGAGTCCAGTTCTTTCATTTTACTGATGAGAAATGGAGGCCTCCAGAGGGTCAAATGACTTTGCTGAGGTTACTCTCCTAGTTAATGGCAGAACCAGGGCTAGCACCAAGGCTCCCCATTCCAGTCCTCTTTCCGTTACACCTCTGGTTAAGTTTTGTTGACAAGATAGATGAATTCAAAACCAGTCTGTCCTCTCATACTGTTTGTCTTTCTAATGCTTTTCCTGCTGAAGAGTGTGTGTGTTTTTACAACTTCTTTATTCACTCTATGACTCATAATTAAAATGCACCAAAACCTCTGCATCCTAAACCACAATTTACTGAAACCACTTCTTTAAAAAATGGCAGCATCGTCTATGCCATGTAAATTCTGACCTCTGAGTATTGTTTTAAAGTAATTCTTATAAAACTGAGAGATGTTTATTTAAGTTTGATTTAACTTGAAACCTCAAAAAGAAATGAAAACAATTTCATTTGGATCTGATTTTGCTTGTGGCCAGGATTTTGAAATGGTTTTGTGAGTAATGTGAGTCTTAAAATGTGTTGTCTTGAGGTATAAGGATTATATGAACAATATAAAGATCTGAATTTTATTTAGGAAGTGAATAGACTGAGTAGGATTTGATGTTTTCCAACAGTCATGATAGTTTCAGTATATTTGGTAAAACCTCGATATCTGAAAGTGTGTTGTCCTTTTAACAAAGCAGTCACCTTGGGAGAGGGTGTTTGTGTGCTAATTGCAGCCCTTCAAGATGTCCTGTTTAGAATTTCCCTCAGCTAGATTTCAAGCCTTGTCAAAAAAACCAGTCTTACATAGTTATAATTTTCTGAAAGTCAAAATCCAGCCTGATCTATCTATTGACAACAGACATGACCCTGGTTGAATTTTTGAAAATCAAAATATGTAATTCACCTGTCATAACATTCACCTTTTAAAATGAAAAATTCAGTGGCACTTAATACATTCACAAGGTTGTGCAACCACCACAACTAACTAGTTCCAGAGCATGTTCATCACCCCAAAAGAAACCCCCTGCCTTTTAGCAGTCACTCCCCAGTCTCCCCTCCCTCACTGCTTGGCAACGAAAAATAGATTTTGACTCTATATATTTGCCTGTTCTACACATTTCATATAAATGGAATCATACAATATGTGGTCTTTTGTGTCTGGCTTTTTTTCACTTAGTATTGTATTTTCAAGATTCACCCACATTGTAGTGTCAGTACTTCATCCCTTTTTAGGGCAGAATAATATTCCATTGTATGGATACTACATTTTGTTTATCCATTCATGTGTCGATGGACATTGGGTTGTTTCCACTTTTTGGCTGTTGTGAATAGTGCTGCTGTGACACATTCATGTACAGGCCTTTGTGTGAACATATATTTTCCATTTTCTTGGGTATATACGTAGGAATGGAATTATTGAATCATAGTGTAACTCTATAACTTTATGAGGAATATGGTTGTTTTTTATATATTTATTTTACTATAATTCTAATATAATTATTTTATACAAGGGAAAGCGTTTTTAAATGACAACAGTCAGATGTGTGGGTTCTAAGATCGGTCAGTAGTTTGAATATACCTGATACCATATGCCTGCTTTCAAGAGAAATTGGTAGAATGTAAAGGAAGTGTGAATTGTGGATTTAGTAAAATAGCCTTCAAGGACTCATAGAACACCAGGGTTTAAGAAGCCACTGACCCCCTCCCCTCCAGCCCCCCAAAAAAAGCCACTGACTAGTTGCTGTTTGACTTTTCTGACTGTTCCATCATTCTGAAATAAATAAGATTACAGGGTTGATGGGTAGAGGCATTTTGCTGTTTGTTTGTTTGTTTTTTAAAGATTTTATTTTTCCTTTTTCTCCCCAAAGCCCCCTGGTACATAGTTGCATATTCTTCGTTGTGGGTCCTTCTAGTTGTGGCATGTGGGACGCTGCCTCAGCGTGGTTTGATGAGCAGTGCCATGTCCGCGCCCAGGATTCGAACCAACGAAACACTGGGCCACCTGCAGCGGAGCGCGCGAACTTAACCACTCGGCCACGGGGCCAGCCCCATGCTGTTTGTTTTTTAAAGTCTGCTCTCTGATATTTTTCTCACTTAACTGTATAGAAATACTGTACTTTTCATAAGATTCTTAAAAGGCACATTATTTTTAAAGTCATTTCCTCATTTGTTATACTGTCAGAGCTACGTTTCCTTTGTTCACAGTCTTTAATCTAGAGATTCTCAAGCATAGTTTTAAATTTTCCTAACTTCCAGCTTCTCTCTCAATTTGTTAATAATCTCCTTAAAGGATTCTGGATGAATCTTTTTTTGTAGAGCAAGTGATTAAATTTTAAAAGCATGACTGTTTCTACTTTTTAGAAAATACGTTTTGTAAAGGAGTTTTAAGTTGTAGCAGAAGGTAGGCCGCAGGTTTTAGCTGGTTGGGTTGGGGGGTTGGAGGGGGACCTGGGCTGGGGGAGGCTGGTCCCTGAACTTTAGCACTGCTCTGTGAAACTGGGCAGTACATAACCTGAATGCTTGCAACACCATCCAGTGGAGTTTGTACTGCTGTGTGACTCGAGGCACTACACCGGGTCAGAGTATTTGACCTACAACCACGTTCTTTCAATAAACGCTTATGTCAAGTTCAAGCTAAATGCCAAATTCATGTTTTTGTACATCCCCATGCCTTTTAGAGAGGCCTTACCTGAAGCTTTAGGTTCAGAATTTTCAGAAAAATGCTTTGGAAAAGTAAGTTAACAGTTTTCTTTCTAAAGAAATTCTCTTTTCAAACCAGGCATTCTGGTTAGTTGACCACGATGTGCCTTGTGAGTTTGCCTTTCAAAATGGTATCATTTTAAGAAGTGGTGCCCTAGGTCCTAATCTTTATCGTTAGTAATAAAATTCAGTGACCTGTCTTGTTTGGGAGTTGTCAGATATTTTTAATATCTGATAGTTTTCCATCTCCCTGAGATCTAAAATCACTGTTTCCTATTGTTAAACAGTTCACCATAAATTGCATCATAAGCCAAGAGTTTTTGCAAAAGCTGACCCACGGCAGAGGGCCTGGGCTGATAGCACACACACGTTTAAACTTGAGTTGGCGGGTGGCACCGCTCTTTCAATTTAATTTAAAATGTTAAGGAAAAGATGCTCAATGCTTTTAAATAGATCCCAAAAGAAACTTGAGTGGATTGGGGACTGGAGCAGGAGTTTTCTTTACAGACTAAAAGTACTCTTCTCTGTTCCTCGTAAGCATTTATTCAATATCTGACACAAAATATGATTCATCTTACCGGGGCTTTATATAGTGCTTTAGATTTTCCAGCGCGTTTTTGTTTTACCTGATTTAATCTTTCAGCTATAAACGAGCTGGTCTTATCTGCACTTAGTCTGCATCTGACTCCCCATCTGTAAAGGTGACTCACCAGTGAGGTCGACACAGCTGGTATCAGAGCTGTGACTTGGGCCTAAGTTTCATGCTTGCATGTTTGGTGCTTTGAAGTAAATGGTATTGTTGTGTGCTTATAAAAGTAACGCATGTTCAGAAAAGCATAGTATAAAACACGTGTAATTCGTGACTCAGCTGTAGTCAGCCTGGTTTCCTCCAGCCTTTGTGTATAGATTGTATGTATATACATTATTAAAGAAAGTTAGATTAAGGTGTGTGCTGCTGTGTGATGAGATTTTTGTGTAATGTAAATTGAACATTTCTATACTGATAAGCATAACTACATCATATTTTACTGCCTGCACAGTCTGTAATTTATTTAACCAGTCCTCTCTTTTTAGTTATTTCAATTATTTCCAATTTTCTGTTACAAGTAGCACTAGAGTGAATATCTGTACATCTGAGTATTTCCTTAGCATAAATTCCTTGAAGAAGAGCTCCTGAGTCCAAGGCTGTGAACATCTACAAGGCCTCTGATATGAGTATTAGCACAGGTCCCTCCAGAAAGGTTATACTAATTTACACTTTTGCAGTTGCTGTGAAATCGCTCTCATCATTAAGCTCATTGTTGATCTTGACTCTGTCACATTTAACAATTTATAAATTTACCAGGTTCTTAAACATTGTTTTTGAGGTAAGTTTGTAGCTGGTGAATAGTTCTAGAATGATTGAGTTGGTGGTACGAATCCCAGAGACTACAAAATGACTGCAGAACCTTTGCCACAGACGACAAAAGTGACTTCCTACAAAGAGTACTTTCTGTTGAAGGCCCAGGACTATTTTGACTCAGGGCAGTTCCAACACATTTTTGCACTGATTTTTCTTTCGTTAACAGACTATTTTGAAAAGAAAGGGAATTTCTTTCTTTTTGTACTACTGCAACTGTACATTTTGGTCTTTTGAGGATGCCATCACCCAGCAAGTTTTCTGACTTCCCAGAATTAGTCTGTGCTGTCATTTGTGGTAGATGCAAAAGGTTAGCTGTGCTGAGTGGAGCAAACAAAAAAGTGCTTCTGTTTTCACTTGAGTGTTTGGAGAGCAGTTCTGGGTAAGAAAATGGATTTGAGCTATTTGCATAAGAGCTAGAAAACTGCCCATGGCCTCCAGGTTGACCACTAATTGGTAATATAGTCATCAGTGTTTCCATGAAATGAGATAGGTCTAAACAGGAATGTCCTGTACATGCACTGTTTTTAAAAATCCGCTTCTCTTGGTTCTTGAGTGGCAGCTTTGATCTTCTCATTGTTTTTCTTGTTCACGTACGCTGAATTCACTGAACAGTCAAGGGTCGTTGGATAACAAGGTTAGTGTGTTTTATGAATACATTGTACACATGCATATTTATTTACAGATCATTTGAATTCAGTGAAGTCTGTTAATACTAATCTGTAACATGTTTTATTCTTTTATCAGAATTTAAGTTGAAAAACGGTTGGCTTGACTTTTTTGTTAGTGGCTCAAAGGAGAAAAAGTTCTCTGACATTTTAGGTGGTTAAAACTAAAGTAAAAGGACATGGATCAGTGTTTTTATTCTCGGAATTGTTATTGAAACTCCTCTGAAAACATGCATGTGGTGGTGTGCTAAGGGGAAAGGATAAACTGGAAAGCCTGAAATGGGGCCTATGCTTCAAAGCTAGTTCATGCAGTACTGTAATATTGTATGTGAAAAGTAAAGTACAGCCGCATCCGTTAACCATTATTTCATAAAGAGTTCCTAAGACAGGCTCCCTTTTCTTGCAGTGTGACTTAGAATCTCAGAACCTTAGATCTTAGAAAAAGGAACTC
Organism: Equus quagga; assembly: GCF_021613505.1. Taxonomy (NCBI): domain Eukaryota; kingdom Metazoa; phylum Chordata; class Mammalia; order Perissodactyla; family Equidae; genus Equus; species Equus quagga. Next base: position 72,114,482 of record NC_060281.1, on the reverse strand, counting down.
TCGAGAGAATTTGTCCTCCTGCCCCTTATTTCACGGATGAGAAAACTAAAGCTTCGAGAAGTGATTAGCCAGTGTCCTACAGCCAGTTAGTGGCAAAGAAAGCTGGGAGTGGCGCCCTCTCCAGACTCCTTTTCAAGCCTCCTTCCCTCAAGCCTTCTTCTGAAGATGTTCTGTGAGAGGAGCGTCTTGTAGCCAGCTCTGACCCAGGGCACGACACCTTGTGCAACTCGACGATGAGATAATGGGTTCCTTCTCTTTTTGGTGTTCTTGGATGAAAGTTTGTATACCAGAGTGTTGGTATTTTAACTTTTCCGTACAGTCACCTGAACTCAGTGTTCACTGGTTGTCTCCTGTTAGTCCCTGACAGGTGCTGTGGAGAAGACCACGAACCAGACAGACTTGAGCCCTGAAGTTTCCATGTGGTGGGGAAGGCACACATATGAAAGGATCACACACGTTAGGTGTTGTGGAAGCCTGGAGTCAGGCCGTGAGAGATGGGTTTCTCGGTAAACCGAGGCAAGTGAGGAGAAGAATGGTAAGGCCGCAGAGGGAGGGCTCAGCAAAGGCACGGAAGAAGACAGCCCAAGCACAGCTGCTTTGTGGCTAGAGAGTAGTTTGGGCTGGCAGGGTGGGGATGGCAAGGGCGGTTGAGAAGCCGATGTTAGAAAACAGATTGAGACCAAATTGTTGGAGGTCACAATTGCCATGGTAAGGAGTTGGGTGTTGTTTGTTTTGTTTTTTGGTGGAAAGCTATAGAAGATGTTTTTGCTTTTGTTGTTTGAGTTTGGTCTGGTTGTTTTTGAAGAGGCAGCACATTCAGATGGTAGAAAATTGAAAAGAGCACACGGTGAAGTCTCCCTCTCACCCTTGTCTCCCTGGGAGGTGTCTCTCAAGAGGAAGCAGTGTTACCAGTTTCTTGTGTATCCTTCTAGAGAATGTTTTTACATATACAAGGAAGTAAGTATATATGTGGAAGGTATTTGACAAGAAGAGTAATATGGACATAGCGATCTTGTAGGGAAAAAAAATGATACAGAGGGTATAATGGGAGAGCAAGAGGCAAAAGACCAGTTAGGAAGCCACTGAAATAGTCTGAGCTAGAAAGGACTTTAACTAGGGCCCTGGAAAGTAGTTGGACTTCAGACACATTGCAGACATAGAATCAACAGGACTTAGTGACAATTGGACCAAGAAGGTGAGCAAGAAAGAAAAATTGCTTTGAGGTTTTGCATCTGGAAGCTTCCTTAAGGTTTCCAGCCTAACAGTGTGGGTGGGTTGGGTTAGGAAATGCGAGAGAAAGATCAAGTTTAGAAACAGAAAACGGGGATTGCGTGGTGCAAGAGGGACTTCAGAGGCAGAATCATCTGGCTGGCAGGATGCTTGCATCCAGTGGCCTTTATCGAGTTCTGAGTGCTCCAGCAATGAGTCTCATTAGAAGCACCTGTGCAGTTTGGCTTTTCTACTTTGCTGGAACGCCCACGCCCACCCTGACATACTGACTCAGGAGGTGGGGCTTGGGTTCCACGAGTAATCTCAATGCGCAGTAAGAATTGAGAACTGTTGTGCCAGGTCCGAGGCCAGCCCCTGTGGATGAAACGATGGTTAGCACTGTGAAAGGGCCTCATCCCTGAAGGGTCCCAATGTGAAGAGGGAGAACAGAGACAGGAAAGTCATGATAGAGGTGCTGCGGTTAGTGACCTCAGGACATGCTTAGGCCCATTTATGTATTACTAAGTGTCATAAGATTTCCCACTTAAAGTGAGAAATTTCTAATGAGCTGTGGCACATAGTAGACAGCAGGCACCTAAGAAATATTTATCAAATAAGGGTACTTCAGAGTTACGTCTGGAAAAAGAAAGCTTATTCATTTTCAAAGTATAGGTGAATCTTTTTTTCCTTGTGTGTTTTTTGGAAACAAATGTATGTTTGTTCTTTAGTGTTTGAAAATGTTACTGTTAAATGTTTAATGGAATATTGAATGGTGGTGGATGTGTGGCTCAAAAAGCTGAATGGACCACTCATCTTTCATACATCATCTGTGAGTGGGAATTGTCTTTTGGTTGTGACCACACACCAGTGTTTGTAGAGCTTTGTAGCCTACAAACACTGATCAAAGACTGTTTTCTGATTGCTACAGGCTAGACTGGTCTATGTGCTGTTATTTGGTCTTCCTCAAGAGAGGCATAACTTTTATTTACTGCATGTCGGCTGTGAGCTGACTATGGCAGGAGCTCTTTAACACGTTATCTCTGTTCCTCACACCGGCCCTGTGATGTCCATGATGTTATTCCCATTCACGGCTGAAGATACTGAAGTTCAGAGAGCTGCCCGAGGGCACCCTTAGTGCTCCTCATCCTAGTCTTGGAGGTGGGATTCAAACCAGGATCTGACCCCAAAGCCTGTGCCCTTGCCCCGCATGTGTACACTGCCTTTTAAGTCAGAAATGATCATTGAAAACCTTGAAGTGATCTTTGCTGAGTCTGAATACTACTTAGTTACTAGCTATTCCTAGGCTAATAGTTGAGCAAAGCCCCTTAATTAAAGCAAATAATGGCCTCAGCGAGCCTCGTTGCACTAGTCAGTGGGCTTCAAGGAGTTTGGTGGCCTGGGGCCAGCCCTTTTCTTCCCGGGACCTCCTGAATGCCTTCCCTCCCACGGTGGTTGTTGGGCTGGTGCCGCTTAGCGGTGCCTGGCAGAGGTGTAACAGCATTAGCTGCAGGTCGGGCTTCCCTGCTCTTAGAGCTCTCTCTGCTGCACCTTTATGACTTGCGCTTCATCCTTATTAGCCAGAGTCATAGGGACCTGCCCGAAGTGCCTCCGTCCTCAGCCTTCTCCCCTACAGCTCGTGTTTTCATCCTTCAGAGCTCTCAGACATGTCTTCTCTCCATGGATGCTTTTCTCATTCCTTCAGCTAGATGTAATCTGATCTTCCTTGCTTTTGTTTTTACTGGTGCATGTTTATTTTGTTTTATTATAGCCCTTTATCTTAAACCTCTTCAAGCCTCCTCCCTTACCACAGTCACTACCATTTGATTTGAAGTTGCTGTGGGCAGGAAATCTTTTGCTATTTGTAAATCCCTTTAGCTCCCTTTTGTCATCATGTCTTGCATATAGAAAATGTTTAATAAAATGTGTTGAATAACTTTAATATTAAATGTAAGTGTAAAATGTAGTTCTGACTGGATTTGTATAGTTTTTGTCATCCCTCCCATAAGGGTAACATGTACTTGGTAACATGGGAAAGCATGGAAAAGAAAAAGAAAAAATTGTCCTATTACTCAGAGATCATTACTTCATTGAACAACATGTAGGAAAAATATAACCAGTGTTCAGAAACTAAGGGACAGTTCTCCCCCGGCAGGCTTATTCAAAGGAATTATGTTCTCATTTTAAAAAAGGCGCTTTTGTGCCAGGGCTCCATGTGACTCCTGACCTCTCCCAGAGGGTGGTATTTTAGTAAAGGCCAGCTGTCATTTTTATGGAGGGGTGAAGAAAGCAGAGGGTAAATAGTATCCTCTTTGGGGTTAGGTCAAGGATATACGGTTTAATTGTCACAAATATTAGGTTAACCTTTAAGACCAGAATTCTAGATCTAATCTTATAAAGTTATAAACAGAAGGAAAAATTTTCTCTTAGCCTCAAAGGCAGTACAAGTAGGCACACATCAGATAGTTGGATTTTAATTGCTGTTCTTTCTTATTTAAACATTAAATTATTAGGTGTTCTACATATAACATTTCCTAATATCTAGAAACTAATAGAAGCCTTAGCTTTAATAGAAGCCCTTAATTCTGTAACACACTATGGGCCCTGTCTCTACGATTGGTAATTTACAGTGTGTGACCCCCCCACCCCGAGACGATTTGTCTGTTGCTTCCTCCTGTCCAAAAAGCTTTGCTACCAGCATTTAGCATTTGAGGAAGATACTGTTGCAGCCCAGAAAGGAGTGAAGTGACTTTTCTGTGACTTCACCTTCAACTCTGCAGTTGGTGTGGCAGGAAGGCAATGATTCATACCCAAGTCTATAAGATACCCATGGGCCCCAAGCCACAATTGAGCCAAAACACATCATTCCACATTAGGTATTTGGTATTTAAACAGAAGAGCTAAAGTTAGAAGAAGAACATTTTTATTTTAAAAAGGTGAACTTTGAGTTTCTTTGCCCTCACACTATCGTTTCCTAATCCTCTTAGCATTTTTCACTGCTTTTTGGGACAAAGCAACTGCTGGAAATTACCATCTCTAGTTAGTGGAGTGTTCTGGAAAATAGGTGTGTGTATGTATGCATGTGCATTTTAATTTGATTAGTTATTAAATGATTTCATGGGGCCGGCCCTGTAGCCGAGTGGTAAAGTTTGCCCCCTCCGCTTCAGCAGCCCGGGGTTTCACTGGTTCGGATCCTGGGTGCAGACATGGCACTGCTCATCAGGCCATGCTGAGGCGGCATCCCACATGCCACTACTAGAGAAGGACCCACAACTAAAATATATACAACTATGTACTGGGGGGATTTGGGGAGAAAAAGCAGGGAAAAAAAAGATTGGCAGCAGTTGTTAGCTCAGGTGCCAATCTTTAAAAAAAAAAAAAGATTTCATGTGTATTAAGCTAGAAAGGGAATAACTCTTTTGTTTGGAATTCTAAAACATAAAATTGACCATTTATTCCTGCTTTGAGGCCATATTTGAGTTTTGTTAACTGTCTTGGACAGTTCCATTTCTTTAGCATTTGGGTCCATTTTCACACATTTTATCACAGGGTTGAATCTTTCTTCCTTTCCATCCTTTGAGCTCCGTTGCCTCAGCTTTTGAGTTAGCAGTTCTGCTTAGAGACCTTGAGCTCTTGACGTAGACGAAGTCTCTGGAGAATCGGAAGACGCGAGTTTCGTTGTGATTAATGCAGAGTGGTTGCAAAGGGAATCTATCACTTGCTTGTTAAGGCAGGAAGAACATCATAATCTGTATAATTTCACCTCTAGAGAACTGAAAGGACTGTTAGTCAAAGCAAATTGTACTTTTCTGAATAACTCAACTATTGAATATATTTTTTCAGTAATCCTGCCTTTTGTTCCCTTTGGGATAATTATTTGCAGATACAACATTTCACAGTCCTGAATCACAGGGGAGTGTTCTTATTGCCCAAATAGTTGAGGTTTCAGAAATGTTGATACAAATGTGATCTGTTGCATTTGATAGAAATTGAGTTTATACTTCGGTCTCCTTTTTCTCTGGTTATCATGCTTCATGTTGTGATGTTGTAGACAGGCAAGGCTGGCTGTGCAAACGCTAGATGATAGTCTTTGAAGAAGAGCCTCTGCATCTAAACAGAAGCGGGCCGCAGCACCGAGCTGAATACCGCCTGATCGCTCGTCCTTAGGGGGGCGCTCGCTGCGGAGCGTGTGAAACCAGATCGCTCCTCGTGCACCGGGTCTCCTGCTGCTCTTCTTGCTCAGCCCTTGTGGTCCAGCCGGATTCTTACTTAGTTTCTTCTCCGGAGTTGCAATTCACTCTCAAGTACCCATGCTAGTAGATAGGAGATGTGTTTCATTGATGGAGAAAAATCCCTGTAGAACCATCTTGCTTCATTAGTGTGAAGCCCGATGTGGAGTGCTTCAGGACCATCAAAGATGCAAGGGATAAAGCTGTTACCTTTGGTTGCTGCTTAATGTTTGAAATTCTGCCAGAGCCTATGTTTGGATGAGATCTGCCAGATTTTTCTTCACTGATGCTTATATTAAAATTGAAATTTAGTATTTGCTTTTTGGGCATTACTTTCTCCTGGAGAATGTTTGCCTTGCCACTAATTGCATGTCAGTCTGAAAGTGAGTGTGGCAGGAAGGGTTTAGGAGGAATGGCAGCCTCATGCCGATGGCTGATAAACGGAGGACAGTGCTGGGGAGACTCAGGCTAGTGTTAGCTTAGTTCAGTGTCTTTCAAGGTGAGCCTTTTGCAACTCCACGGTTAAGTGGCCATATGCAATTGGAAACATAAGATTTTTAAGCTTCCACAATTTCAGCTTACCAAGCCTTTTTTCCTTGAACTTTTGGCCTAGAACAAAGCTATTAAGTAAAATTCTGTTAATAAAAAGCTAAGTGATTTCTTAAAGTACAGCAAAATTTTGTTTTCATATGATTATAACTAAGGCAAAGACAAAAATGTGTTAATTAGAAATGTGAAATTGGGTGTTACTTTAAGAATTTTCTTCTTATAAAAAGATACATTTAAATGATGGGATACACACCAGGATTATTCTTTCTCCTCTCTTAACCCTTCACTTTAGAAAAAGTCTATTGAAAACTTAAAATATTATAGCAAACAAAATTTATATAACAAAATATTGTATAAAATTATAAATATCATAAATATTTTCTAGTTGATTTCCCACTTCATAAAACTGACGTTTCCACATAAATGGTACAACTAAAGGAATTTTCTGTGCCCTGTAGACTCCTCTCAGCCTTTTGCTTAGCTATTTCAGATATGTAACCAACCATTATCTTAATCTGTTAATGGTTTTAATTGGATTTCGGGTCGAAGGAAACACTTAAGCTAGACCTGTGCTGACAGAATGTTATTAATGGAGACATAAGATGATTACAGTGAATTAAAGGAAATAGCTTCTATATTCAGTGCAAACTCTTTATCTTGGCGTTCAAAGCCTTTCCCGTTATTAACTGAGCCCACCTTTTCAGCTTCACCTCTAAAGAAATTATGTCATTCTGACAAACTAGATTACTTGGCTGTTCCTTAAACTTAATCAGTTATCATATCTGTGATTGTAATTTGATGCCTAGAGTAAGATGCGATTAACAAATGAGCTATTTGGCCAGGAATTCTCGTTCCTAAGATAAGATCCCCCTAAACTCCTTGAACTTATTACTTTCTATACTCTCCCTCAGCATCTCATCCACCCCTGTGGTGTCAATTCTGGGTCTTTGTCAAAGGTCTCTCCCCAGTTGCCTTCCCAGCTGCAGACTCAGAGTTCCTGATTTCATGCAGAACATTTCCACAAAAATGCCCTGCTAGCACCTGAAACTCAGCAAACCCAAGACAGAATTCCGTATCTTCTAAAGGCATTGCCAACTGGAGAATCATCTAATCAATACTCATTCCTGAAATCCAGGAACCTATTGATAGAGAGCCCAGGTGTCCGTATTCATCCCTTTGTATTTCTAGTGATTGTCTATTCTACTTTTCTCATTACCTCTAACCTCAAATCTTGGAGTTAATGCCTGACCTCTAACCTCTCCCAACCCATTCTCTCCACTGCTATCAGGATTATTTTTCTAAAATATAGATTGGATTATATCACTTGTACCCAGAAACCTTGTTGACTTTTTATTATCTATAGCAGTGCTGTTCAGGAGAAATATACTGTAAACTACATATGTAATCTTAAATTTTTTAGTAGCTACATTAAAGTAAAATGAAACAGATGCAGTTACTTTCAATTAATATAGTTATTTAACCCAGTATATCTAAAATATTTCAGCATGTTCAATATAAAACTATTACTGAGATAGTTTACCTTTTTTTTTGGTACTAGGTTTTTGGAATCCAGAGTGTACTTTACGTTTAACAGCACATCTCAATCCAAACTAGCCACATTTCAAACTCATAGCCACATGTGGCTAGTGGCTCCCATATGAGACAGTGCAGGTCTGTAGCAGAAAGCTTAAAGTTTTGGGACCGCAGTTCTGGGCCCTCCACAACTTCAGCTGCTGCCCTGCATATTTCAGCTCCTCCCCTCTCAGGCAAGCCCCAGCTGCACCTAGCCATCTGCCATCTTGTCCTTTCATTACTCTTCTCTGCCTGTGGAAATCTGACTTACCTTCCAGGGCCTAATTTGAATGCCACTTCCTGAGGGAAGGCTTGCTCCATTCTCGCAGAGCCCCATAAGCATTAACTGCTTGCTCTGTCGTAGCATTTCTGGGAGCTCTTAGTCCAGTTCTGTGTGAGTGAGTAGCCTGGCCACCCACCAGAAGGTGAGCTGCTCAGAGGCAGGATGGGTCTCCTCGGCCCTCAGTTTCCTAGTGTTCACTGTAGCCTCGGTTTGCTCTTAGGAATCATCTTACCCTTTGCTATTTGATCTCTTTGAGATCTTAAGCAGTCTCTCCTTTACCAGTTGTTTTCTTTACCCCTGAATGAAATTTCCCTTTATATCTGGGTTAATTCCACTGCTTGAAAGGTGCTTTCTCTCTCTGTGGATTCAAACTTTTGCTTATGCAAGAGACGAAATATTCATTTCCTTCTAGAAATAATTGCCTAATATGAATTAGATTAGCTTTTAAATGTACGTGTGGTAGGTTATTCTGGTTTTAGCCTGATTCTAATCCCAAATACGACTCTTCCTATTATATAACTTGTTCTTTGTAAGTAAATTATATATGTATACTTAGGCTTTTTTTCCTACAGCCTTATTGAAAAGTTTATATGCTTTTTGACTCTGTTTTTTCCCCTAAAGAGATTTGGCCAATGGAATTTTGCCTGGGTTCTTTTTCCCAGATAAAAGCAAACAGGTGCTTTCAGGCTTGCACTCCATTCTGGGAGAAGTCTGATTAAATGTTGAAGGGCGGTGTCAGGTCAGACTCTGTAACCTGCTGACAGATAACTTAGTGAGTGCCAGGATTGACTCTCACCGTATCTCAGGTTTTAATGGTTTTCTTGTGAAGGGTATTTGTAGATGAAACCAGTTGGTATTTAAAGTTAATTGTGGCTCTTAGGTCAGAGACTGGTTAAGAAGAAACTCTTCTCAAGCAGGCAGTAGTTTGGAAAGAAAGAATGATTCATCGGAGTTGCAAGGATTATAATTGCATTCTGGGTTTTAACACAAATTGTTGCATTTAAAATCGTGGTAAAATCTTACCCTTAGTGAAATAAGAATTCCTCAAAAGAAGTTCCTATCAAACTATCTTAAATTCTCTTAATTTCCAGATAGCCTCACAGCTGCTTAACAGCACAGAGAGAAGTGATCCTTCTTCCTGGCAGGGGGGAGCTCAGTGATCCCTGATGCTACCTTTTCCCTCCCCCGCCCCCTCCGCCCCGCCGCTGCTGTCCCCCGTCCAGTCCACCTGTGAGTCCTTTTGTCTCGCTGGATCTGAAACCCCTGTGCTCTGACTGCACTGCCACCATTTCACAGCTCAGCTACTGACACAGACTCCTGACTCATCCCTTTTTTCCACTCATGCCCTCCACACAGCAGGCAGAAGGATCCTTTTCCTTTCTTATTATCATTGTTACTATTTAAACTTTGTATACTGGAAAATTTCAAATATATATCAAAGTAGAGAGATGAGCGTACCTCTCATTCAACTTGTTATCCATTCTTGGCCAACCTTGTTTCATCTACTCCTCCATCACTCTTGCCCCCTATTATTTTGAAACAAATCCTAGATGTCATATCTTCTAATCAACTAATTTGGAATTGCCCCAAAGTGAAATTTTGCTTATTGGTTGATCACAAAAAGTGAGGAAAGTTGCTGCCCCAATAGTGATAAGTCATTTGTCACCCTCTTTACAGTCTTCCAATTCTATTCCTCTTATTTTTTCAGGATGTGTTCCATTTCTGTTTGATAAATGCCATCACCAGAAAAATAGAGTTTCATGCATCCACTTCACGTTCAGCCAGGTTTTCAGGGACGCATATATAGGCACTCTCCTACTTTTGTACCAAATATGTTCTTTAAAATGTGTGTGAAAGTTGAGTGTACAAAAGATGTAAATGTGTATGTGGGGAGGATGTTTCATGCTCAGAAAACCTTAAAAATTATAAGATCCCTGGGGCTGCCCCAGTGGCATGGTTGTTGGGTTTGCATGCTCTGCTTTGGCGGCCTGGAGTTTGCAGGATCAGATCCTGGGCACAGACCTACACACTGCTCATCAGGCCATGCTGTGGGGGCGTCCCACATACAAAATAGAGGAAGATGGGCACAGATGTTAGCTCAGGGCCAATCTTCCTCACCAAAAACTAAGTGAATAAATAAAATCCCTAATTTAATATTTTTATTATAAAATACATGCTCATTGTGAAAATAAAATTCAAATGATATAGAACAGTGTGAAATGTAAAAAGCTAAAATCTCCCATTTGCTCACAGATCACTTTCAGTCCTTTATTTCCAAAACAGTTGCTATTAACATTTCTTATAGAGTCTTCCAGAAAGGTTCATATATTGTCATTTAAGGCCTTAGTATATGTATTTGACATTTTCATCCTCTGTTTGTTTGAATTTACTGGACAGAAGTTGATTTTAATGTTGAATAACTAGCTTGGTGTTTTGCAGGGAGTTGAATAGGAGATGCTGTGGTGTTGACTTTGATGTCTTACTCACTTTCTTGAACACTAGTTTCCTCTTGAGAAAGGAGTCTCAGGCAGACTGTGAACTCACCAAGAGCTCTTTGGACCCGTGAAAAATCTCTGTACCAGCGCTGTCCAACAGAAATATAGTGTGAGCCACACATGGCGTTTACATTTCCTCGTATTCACATTAATTAAAAATAAAAAGAAACAGGTGAAATTAATTTCAATAGTGTATTATTCTCTTTAGCACATTATATCCAAAATATTGTTTCGATATGTATTCAATATAAAAATTAATGAGGTATTGTACCATTTTTTTCATACTAAGTTTTCAAAATCCAGTGTGTGTTTTTACTTAGAGCACCTCTCAGTGTGGATCAGCCCCAGTTCAGGTGCTCAGCGGCGCGTGTGGTAGGGCTGTCGCCTTGGGCAGCACAGCCCTGTACGGGACAGTGCTTGTCTCTGAGGAGGAGGAAAGGGGAGGGGATAAGCACTTCAGTGACCGGACAATATGTGATGCTTGCTGCTTTTGGTATTCTTAATCATTGCCAGCTCTGGCTCAGTTTTATCATCACAAGCATCAGCACTTTTTAAAAAAATCAATTTTCCTTCTTATAAAGTACAACAAAGATTAATAACTCAGATACTTCTATACAAAGATGATAATTCTGCTGAAGTTGAATTCTTGGCTGGTAGGCAATGCCACCCTGTGGCAGCTCACATGTTTATTCATCAGTATATGAAAGATCAAATTCTAAGTAGAGAAAGTGGAGTGTTAGTGTAAAATACAGTAAACTTGAGCATTTTTCGTTCGGAATTGCAGGGTAAATATATGTACTAATTTGTAGTAAAATTAACTGTTGGGAGGGGCCAGGGGTGAGTTCCTGAGAAGCTGGTAAGAACATCCTTTAAATGTGATTATTTTTTTAGGGGTCGCAGATGGTGTAGGAGGATGGAGAGACTATGGAGTTGATCCGTCTCAGTTCTCAGGGACTTTAATGCGGACGTGTGAACGGTTAGTAAAAGAAGGACGGTTTGTCCCGAGTAATCCCATTGGAATCCTCACCACGAGCTACTGTGAGTTGCTGCAAAATAAAGTACCTTTGCTCGGTAAGTAGATATCCTGTGTGTTTTCCTCTTTAAAGCCCAGAAGATGGTTAACAAGAAAATCACTTACTGGCTCAGCTTTTTTTCTCCAAGGCTCTTCCTATTAAGCAGAGTTTGATAGAGAAGCTATGGAGTAACCAGAATATTAATACTTCCTGGAGAGAATGTAAATAGGTACAACCACTTTGGGAAACAGTTTGGAATTACAGAGTAGAGTTAAACGTGAGCAGATCGTATGTCCCAGCAGTTCCACTTGTGAGTCTATACCCTAGACTAGAGAAACTCTTGCACATCTTTGTATCAAGAGATAGGTACAAGAATGTGCATAGTAGCATTGTTTATAATAGCAGAAAACTGGGAACAACCTAAAAGTCCATTTATAGCAGAAAACCACATTTTGAAAAGGAACAACCTAAAGCTGCATGCAGTGTTCAGGAACATGCTGAAGGAAGAGAGGACATTGCAGGCTACCACCTAACAGTCTGATGCCATATATTTCAAGTTCAGAAACATAAGAAAGTAAAACCAATTGTTGGGATTCTAAAATAAATGATAAAAAAAGAAAGAAAAGCAAGTGGTTGTATAATTCAGGATAGCAGTTCTTTCTGCGGGAGGAAGAATAGGGGTGGGTCCAGCAGGTAAAATTCATTGGATTACCTGTGGGGAGTTCACGATGCAGACAGGCACCCCAGGGTGCTGGTGGTTAGCTGATTAGTCCATGAAATAGCATGGCACCAAACAGATCCCTGTTAATCTTGCTTTAGAAAACTTACAAATACCCAGTGTTGGTTTATCTGGTATGCTAATGGAGCATCTTTTGGCCCAGCTTCTACATTTGTTTGTTAAATGGTTTCCTGGGAACTTGCCCAACAACTTACCCAGCCTTCTAAGCAGACTCACAGAAAGGGTGTTATTAAGTTTCTGCTAATTGCCAGCATCTTTCTGCTTACTAGAAGGCCTTCCTTGCAGTTGCCATCCACATTTAAAATCAGCCTCTGCTTAGTGTTGATGGAGATCCCCGCATTGTAGAATCTTGCCTGCAATTTAAATCCTTTGTAAGAAGGGGGGTTCTTTTCATCACGCTGCCGTCTTCTGTCTTCACTGTCTTCTGTCTTCTCCCTGCGGTGATTAATCATCTTGTTTTCCTTCTAAGTGAAGAGAAAACTTGTCTTGAGGTTTTACTATACCGCTTTGTCTTAATCCACTATTTTGGACATGTAATCTGGACTTGCCTGGCACAGTGAAACATCCTAGTTTCTATTTCTAGCACCTCTCGTCAATTTGCCATATGAGAAACCACTTAACCTCTGACCCCCTTGCTTCATATGTTAAACTGAGAGATCTTTTTTCCCCCTCTTCTTTTATTTATTTATTTATTTATTCTTCTCCCCAAAGCCCCCCAGAACATAGTTGTATATTCTAGTCATAGATCCTTCTGGTTCTGCTATGTGGGATGCCACCTCAGCATGGCCTAATGAGCGGTGCCATGTCTGCGCCCAGGATCCAAACCAGCAAAACCCCGGGCCACTGAAGTGGCGTGCACAAACTTAACCACTCGGCCACGGGGCGGCCCCTGGAGAGATCTTTTTTGTGAAAAGGAACAACTTAAAGCTTCATGTATTAACTCAGAAACATGTTGTTGGAAAGAGGAAAAGTAGACATTGCAGAATACTATCGAATAGCCTGACACCTAGCAGAGAGCCTGTCAGCACAGATTCCAGGGGCCTGACTCTTGCATGTTCCCATGAGCCTCCTGCCGACTCTGCCCCATGCATTTCCTGTGACTTGGAATAACCAGTTACAAAACAACTATCCTGATTTTGCACTTTGAAAGCTTTATTTTTTGCTGTGTTTCTTCTTTATCCCTGCTTCCCTTGTATTCACCCTCATCTAACTGGAAGATCTTAGTAAAATAAATGTAAGGACATAGAGGTTTCTTACACTGAGTATTATAATTACTTTTTTCTCCTAAAAGACACATTGAAATAATCCTTCTTTACCATGTTTGACACCCAAACACTTCTCTCTCACCTATCACACATCGCTAAGTTGTTTGTAACTAAACTCAAGCATATTTTGGCCAAGACAGGCTGCTGAATTTTACTGAAACGCAGATATAATTGTGAATAGTGATAACTTTACAAGATTAGGTAATCCTTTTTTTTTAAAATCCAGCGATTGCTAAAAAGCCTATAAGACAATTGTGAGATATAGTAAAGGGCAAGCTCATAGCTGGAACCACTTACTTCTTGAGAAGTTCTATCTGCGTTTAGATCTGGGTTGGCATCACCAGCTAATTGTGGACATATATTTCCTCAGAAACCCTTAAGTGGATTTACGTCTTAAGGAGCCAACATATCTTAAGAATTTGAGGGGTCAGTCCTAATAAGGTTATCCCTTTCTCTCTTTGCTGCACAAAAGGCTTAGTCGTAGTTTACAAAATGAGGGGCAGGGTGATAAAAATATCTCCATTTTCGCGTGAGGGATTTGCTTGTGCCTGTCCGGATTGGTCAGTCGTCTGAACATCCAGCAGGGTCCTTCTCAGCACTCTCTTCTCTTCTTTGCCTGCTTGTTCCTCTCCAAACACATAAGAATGATGAGCTTCCCTCCGCGTCAGGCTGTCGGGGCCTGCGCCACATGCACACGTCAGTAACTGAAGGGCAGAGGAGGAGCGTGCGCACTCCAAGCCCAGAGGATCCTGGAAGGCCGCGCTGGCCTCCAGTGGTGCTGCTTTGCATGGTAAAGCTCTGTCATTCTCGAGGACCATTCTGCTTCCAACTCAGCCAGTTACTGCCATAAGGGTAGCAAAATGATAGCTTGGGTTTGTCAGTGAGTAACGATGAGTCAACATGAGTCCTTCCTGCTGCACAATTTTCAAGGCTGTGCTACTCATCTGTCATTTTTCGTTTTCAGATTAATGCCAGCAGCTTTCAGAAGATCTTCTGTGTGGTGATTCTATTGATGACAATGATTGGAGTTTTTGTGCATTGAGTTAGCCAGAGTGATTGGTGACCTTAGCTCTAATGTATACCTTTGGAGCAGGTCATCTGACGGCATTGCCGGTTACATCACTGTTTTTCTTCTCTTTGACGTGTAATGGGTGGGGAGTAGACAGCTTAGCATTCTAAGGTCAGGTTAGTACCCATGCATGTACTGTAGACAGCAAGGAAACAGAATTTTGAACATTACGGTGAGACAAATGCTTATATTTAGGTGTTTTTAAATTAAGTTACACATTTTCATTAAGGAAAAAATAATAACAAAAGTTAAATTACCAATAATTCCACTTAGAAAACTCTGAATGTTTTAGTGATCGTGCACCCTGATTTTTCTGTGGCTGTTTGTGCACAGAGCAATGGTAACAGGAATTCACTCTACTGTGTGCTCACGACAGCCCCACGAGGTAGGTCTGTAGCTACTGTTACTCCCCGTTTTGTTAGGAAGACACGGAGTCCTAGAGAGAAGCAGCGACTTGCCAGCAACCAGCCAGCTAGAAAAGGACAGCGTGCTGGGTTTAACACAGCTGCTTCTACAGCCTGTTTATTTTGCTCCTTTTCCTTTTTAACTGTCAGCAGTTCAGATTTTCCTACTGTTGCTTTTTGGCACAGTAAATGTCGCCCTCTTTGATGTGCGGCTCTTTAAGTGCGACATTCTTTTTTGTTTTAAGGAAACTTTAATACTAGTTTGTCATCTGCTTGTTTCGCTTATGTGATAACTTAAGTGCCCTTTCCTTTTCAAATATATTTCTATAACACGATTTTAGTGGCTATCAGATAGCTAACCCGTATTACGTGTTATAAATGTTTGACATGATTTAACTAATTTTATCCTCACAAACAACTCAATGAAATAGTTACTGTTATCCCTATTTTTAGAGATAAGGAAACTGAGGCACAGAGAGGGTGAGTAATTTGCCCAAGGTCACACAGCTAGTAAGTGGCAGAGCCAGCATTCAGATGCAGGCAGGCTGACTCCAGAGTCTATACTCCTGAATATTATATGATAGATAGTGCATAGCCTTGCTTGTATGAATGTACTGTAATTTATTTAACCAATCCCTTAATTTCACATGTTGAGGTTGTTTCCAGTTCTTTCTGATCTTAAACAACTTTAGTTTTTGTCCTTAAGTCTTGTTTGCATCTCTAATTATTTTCTTAGAATAAATTCTCACAAGTGGAATTGCTAGATGGAGGGATATGTACATTTTTCAGGGTTCTAGTGCCCTTTAGGGAGATTGTTTAGTTTTACTCTCTCACCAGCACGGAATGAGAGTACCTGTGCTCCCTACACTCTTGCCCACGCCGTGCATTATCTTCTTCTGACTCTTTGTTAAACGAACAGGCAAAATGGTTACTAGTGTGATCATCATTGTTTCATATGCGTACAGGCCATTTACATGTATTTCTTGGTGAGCTGCTTATTCTTCTCTTTTGCCATTCTTCTGTGGATATAGGTTTAAATTTTAGTACTTGAAAGCAGCCTTCCTAGTTGTATGATCAGCCTTTCAGTCTGGGGCGGGTCGTGCAACTGTGCTGCAAAGGTACGTGGGAGCTTTTTGCTGTCTGCTTGGAATGTGGTTTTTTCCTCTGGACTTTAGTAGTCTCTGTAAAGTGAACAGGTTGATTTCACAAGCTACCTGGGAAAGTAGGTCTTGTTACTTCATAGTGAGTCAGTCTCCAGTAAAGTTCTTCATGACCTTAACAGATGGAAATCTGGTTAAAAATTATAGTTGTGTGCCCCGTCTTAAATGCTAGGGAATTTCGTGGAGAAGGCTTCCTGCCACTGACTAAGGAGAAGGACCAGGGAAATGTAACATTCTCACTCTGGCATTTAAGTGTTAAAACTTAATATCTCAACAACACGCTTCTGAGCTTTTGGCATAGATTATAGCACTGTTGAAATGAAATAGTGTGGTTATATAGCAGCCATTTTTATTGTTTTTTGCGTCTGCAGATGAAAGAATTCAGATCATTAGTGGCTCACTAAATGTCAGGTTACTGTTGACGTTCATTGGCAATGTGGAGCCTAACTAAGAAAGGTCCTGTTTAGACAAAAGAGATTCAAATTGTAGCATGTTTCTCTTTGAGGTGTTGTGATAAAAATGTGTGTACAGAGTAGACTAGGAAGAAGAACTAAGTGGAGATGGTTTTTGTTTCTAGGTAGCAGCACTGCCTGCATCGTGGTGCTGGACAGGACTAGCCACCGCTTACACACAGCAAACCTGGGCGATTCGGGCTTCCTGGTTGTGAGGGGCGGCGAAGTTGTGCACCGATCAGATGAGCAGCAGCACTACTTCAACACCCCATTCCAGCTCTCAATCGCACCCCCCGAAGCCGAGGGAGTCGTCTTGAGTGACAGGTAATCTCCCCTCTCGGCCACTCGGTGTGAGCAGCACATGGCTCACCCACAGCTTCCCCCCCGTGCCCCTTAACTACAGTGGGCATGGGCGTTTTTCATTCTCATGTGGGAAAAGAAGGCACATTGAGAACGTTCTCTCCAGGAAGACCTTCTAGTTTGACTTCAAAAGATATTTTGCTTAAACTTGATATTGCAGCCTAGTTGAATTCTGATAAACTCTCAGTAAGAGCAGACTATGAAAATACTGTTTCAAGCTTACAGATCATCAGTTTTTCATCCAAGGCTACATGGCACATACAGTTGTATTTGTTAACTTGTGCAGGAGAAATGCGTCATTGCTCACGTGTGCTATCGCTATACGAGACTTTGCATGTGTTACCAGGGAAGCGCGTGAACAGCCGGCTGCTAGATTTACCAGAGTAACTTCCTGGTTCCCCGGGCCTCCTATTGCATGCCTCCCATAGAGCAGCCCCTGCAGAAGCTGTCCGGGCAAAGTTAACTCGCATGAAAAGGAACCAGAAATGGTCTGCGATATGGTCTTTGGTGATGCTGTTGAGGCATTCTCTTTTTCTTCTGACACCTTCATTCAGTTCATTTTTAAATTGTCGAGAACCTTCCAAGATAATCAGTACTTTTTTGAATCAACTTTTACAGTTTCTCTTTTCTAAGATCCAAGTACAGAGTAAGGCTAAGACAGTCTCAGATTTCACTGCCTTTAGCAGCCTTACAGGACCTGGCGTGAGCATTGTTGGCGATTCATAAATGTTGTTAAACAGATAATGAACCTTTTGTAAAAAAGAGAAGCATTCCAGCAAGTGCCTGTTGTCTCTACTTAATAGTTCTTATTAAGCCAGATCTTAAAACTAAGATAAAATGATTATTACTGCCATCTTTTCAGCTAGAATGAGCATAAAATATAAGGCGGTATTCGGTATGGCCTATCTGAGGTCTACTGTGGACTCCCAGCGAGAGGGAAGCATTTTCCAGTTTCAGATTAAGGAAGACTGCTATAACTGGGGGACTGATTGATTGTAGGCTTCCTCAGTTGTCTGTGATGCACGTTAAGATCAGCCATATTGGAGTGGGGAGGACTCAAATCCCTGGGGCCTTGGTTGCTATCAAGCTCAGCTAACACCTTTGGAGAAGAGTATTTTACTTTTCCTGTGTTTGACTCTTGTAGTCTTGGCTTCTGAGCGCTAGAGTGGCCCTGCCGGATCGGGCCTGCTGTCTTTGGGTGGTCTGGTTAGGGCAGCACTTGGCCTGGCCTGCCAGCAAGGTGGAGGTGGCTTCCCCGGGAGCCCAGGGACAGCTTGCTAGCATGTGATTTCAGCTCGTGTTTCAGCGCAGTCAGAAGTTTCCAGCAGCACAGTGTGTTCAGTCAGAATGGGCAGAGCTGCAGCTGGCGGAGCACCAAGCTCAGGGGTGGGCGTGTGGGGAGAAGACGACGGACTGTCCAATGGCAGCGAGGCTCTCACAGGCGGAACAGCAGAGGACACTCCGGGGAAGAAAACCTCAGCATAAAATGGAGCTACAGTGCCAACCTGCTCACTGATCCCAACTTCTAGAATCTGATTTTTCCAAAGACGGAGCAAATGTGAAGTGTCTTGTATTTCCTTTTACTCCACAGAAGAAATCGACCTGGTTTCCATCAGTTTTTTAGTGTTCTTTTCCCCTGCTGTTTGTTATCTCTTTAGTTAGTTGTCTTTATTATCTATAAAATATTATTTTACCCATAACTTACAGGTTTTCCTTTAGTAGCTGTTTTTACAAAGTATTGATTGTATAATGTGTGAGAGCTCGCTTGTGCCTTGCCAGAGCCCATCACAGAACGCTTAGCTGTGCTGCTGCTTTCTTCAGCCAGGAGAAGATGAATGAGACATTTTCTCAGTGCCCCTGGTGTGAATCCCCAGCAGGCACGGCCGGGTTGTTTGTTTTTATATTTTCTCTTCGTAAATTTTATAACATGTTGCTTACGCAGGTTTTGAGGTTTCTCTGTCAAGTTTAGGGTGGTTTGGTTCTGGTCCCTCCCTCCGGGGTCAGTGTGTGAACTTTCTCCTGGCTCTCGTTCCTGATGACAGGTGAAGGCAGCGACGAGGAGCCCCCTCACCTTTCCCTCACTTTCCCCCCTTTCCTTGGAGGCCTGCACGCAGTGGAGCTGGCCTTGGAGTGGCTGGGAGCCAGCCTCTGAGGGGCCATAACTCTTTGAATACGTGGTCTTTCCTCTTCTCCCCACCTGGAGTTATTCTCCCTTCTTGTCTGTTTTCATCAGGTGTTGTCAGAGAAAAAAATCTATCTTTTTAAAAGTTTTACGCAAAAACATGTAGTGAAAAATCTACCTCTTGCCCCTGCCCCCAGCCGCACGTTTCTCCTCAGGGGCAGCCACCGTGACCTGTTTCTTTGAATCCTTCCAGTTTACTCTCTGCCTACAGAAGCATCTCTCTGGATCTTCCCTGCACGCTGTCTGCACCTTGCTCTTTTCATTAACAATATGTTAAAGAAGTTTTTCCCCCAATTTGGAGGGTCAGTTACTTTGTTTCTTCATTCCTTTAGTAATTCAACAGATATATCTTGAAGACCCACCATGTCCCAGGCACATTAATAAATAAATACCTGTGCATGATGAGCACTTTGTAAGCCCTGGGAGACACACTGTCTTTACTCTGCCAGAGTAAGTATTACTTAGTAATACTAATATGGTATTACTTGTAATTACTAGTATTACAGTAGGAAATACCACTGTTTAGGTATTTCATATGAATTAATTTTTACAGGATTTGCATGCTCTCCTGCATGGTGCTAGTTGTTCCACTATAACGCAGCCTCCTAAAAGCCAGATTCAAGCCTGCAGGGAAACTGATGAGTGGAGAATGACTAAGAGAGGAAGGAATTTGGCTCTAAAGAATTAGGAAATAAAGACTCATTTCCACTAGGATTTTTAGAGGCACGTTAGTATCTGACTCATAGAAGAACCCACCCTCCTTTAAAGCACGTGATTAATCAGCAAACTCAGTTTTACTTGGTAGTTTCAGTCGAGCTTTCTAAAATTTATATCAGAGTTTTCAATTAATTTTTGTCAAGGTTAGGAATTTCAGAATGACTTTTTTATTATTGACTCTGTTTCTATAAAGCAGTTTTTCTTTCAAGTCTCATTACATTGTAACAGAGTGCCCGTTGGAAACTTTGAACAGTATCTCTAAAGGGCTCTCTTAACTTTGCCCCTACCCTGTCCTTGTCACAGCCCAGATGCTGCTGATAGCACGTCTTTTGATGTCCAGTTAGGCGACATTATCCTGACGGCGACAGATGGACTCTTTGACAACATGCCTGATTATATGATCCTTCAGGAGCTAAAAAAGTTGAAGGTAATGAACTCAGAGGTTGGCCCTTGGAAACAGTGGCCCTCTCCGGGCAGCTCAGCTTTATGGATTTGATTGCATTACCTCTTTCTGTAGTTTTGGAAAGGACTGTCTTGTGAATTTAGGAAAATAATAATAGTTCTAATCTTTCAAGCAACTGTAAATGGAAATATTCACAGTGGGTGAACTCGAGAGTAAAAGAGGCTTCTCACTCAAGCCTTTAGTAGGGTGGTAAAGGTAGGAAAAGTCCAGATGAGGAAATTTCTTGTTTGTATTTTTAGTTGTATTTTCATGACGTTGGCTCCTGGTTGTCTTTTTCTCCTTTTATTCTCGTAACAAGCCCAGCAGGGGTTGAGGCTGGGAAAGATGGGAAATCGTCATACCAGAGCCAGCCAAGGGCAGCAGGCCACTAGGGGCCTTGACATGATCTGAGCTGTCACCAGTAATGACACAGTTCACACTCAGCCCATACAGAGAGTGGCAAGAACTGAAAACCAGCCTTTCTGTAGTCTGCTGGCTTTATAAAAGTACTAACTCTGGGAAAAATTAGTCTTTTCTCATGTTTTTACCACTAAGCAGTATGACTTTAAGTTCTAAACTTTTTTTTTTAAAGATTTTTTTTATTTTTTCCTTTTTCTCCCCAAAGCCCCCCGGTACATAGTTGTATATTCTTCGTTGTGGGTCCTTCTAGTTGTGGCATGTGGGACGCCGCCTCAGCATGGTTTGATGAGCAGTGCCATGTCCGCGCCCAGGATTCAAACCAATGAAACACTGGGCCGCCTGCAGCGGAGCGCGCGAACTTAACCGCTCGGCCACAGGGCCAGCCCCATAAGTTCTAAACTTTTTAAGCAATATTTTCCTTACCTGTAAAATGGGGCCAGGGGGTGGTTACAAAAGACCCTCTTTTATGGAGTTGTTGGTGAGAATTAACTAAGATGGTGCGTGTGAAATCTTGAGCACCGTGCCTCGTCTGTGGGGGTCAGTAAAGGTCAGGTGCTTACATGAACTGGCACTACGCGCTGTATCCCTGCCCTTATGGAGCTTACATTCTCGTGAAGGAAGACAGATAATACAGAGAAAGGAATGGATGCTATAATCTTGGTGGTAAATAAGAGGAAAAGCAGGGTGAAGGAATAGAGAATGGAGAGGGCTGCTATTTTAGAAAGATTGGTCAGAGAAGGCCTCTTTAAGGTGACATTGAAGCAGAGGCCTATTATTATTTATACTGAAACTATTCCATGTCTTAGAGTGTTAGAGCTAAAATGGACCTTGTTTCCCATCCCCGTTTTACAGATGAGGAAGTTGAAGCAGCAGGGATAAGGGTATGGCTCAAGAATACACAGCTAGACAAGAATCTTTCATCATGATATAAAATTCTAAAGGTATTTTCAGTAGGGCGACTGGCAGCTCTTACTTGGAGAGCAGACTGGGGTTGGCCAGGGGTGCGCTCCTAAGGAAGGAAACTTTTGCGGTCATCCCTGAAGTGCTAGCAAAATCCGCCTTTTCAGTCTCATCCCATTTTAGCAAGAATACCGTTAAGAATTTCAAATGGGAAAAAAAGCAAAATTGAAAATCGAGACTTCAGGGCCCAGGGCCACTCTGGCAAAGGACTTTCTGATTGACATCTTGTGCAGGCAGCACTGGTGGTCTCGTTCATTTTAGTCAAAGTGTAATGTTTTAATGTCTTCTCTATCTGGAGTAAAACTTAAGTAAGAAACTGTGGTTAGATCAATGTTACTGTCTTAAAAAGTGATGTTTGCAAATGTCCTTGCATGCAGAAGTCCTGTGAAGCAATGCAGTAAGAATAACTCCCTCGTCCTTTCCCTTAGAATTCAAATTATGAGAGCATACAACAGACAGCAAGAAGCATTGCTGAGCAAGCTCATGAGCTGGCCTATGACCCAAATTATATGTCACCTTTCGCACAGTTTGCATGTGACAATGGACTGAATGTGAGAGGTAAGCACTCTTTAGGGAAATCATAGGGACTAATTGGGCACATGGTAGGATGGGAGCCTTCCGGGCTTGGGCTGAGGTGAACTAGAGCACTGGGGTGAGACTGCCGGGGTGTCCTCTCCCAGCTGTGAGCCCACGGCAAGGTCAGCAGGCCTCAGCACTGGAGGACAAGAGCAAGTGCATGTCATCATGTCTTCCCCACAGAGGATGACCTTCAGAACTGAACTTCACTGGCTGCAGAGGCAGGCAGAACCTGAACCCTTTATTGCCACCGCTGCACTGCTTGGACCTGAGCCCAAAAGGCCTCCGAGTTCTGCCTGGAGGGCCTGGACATTCCTAACCGTTTAACATTCTGCCCTTCATGGGTCTGACATTTCACTTCTCCCTTCCTCTGGCTCCGGGGGACTTGTTGACAGTATTTGCCAGCCAGATTGCCTCAGCAGGTCTTGAAGAGGGAAGCAGTGTTAAATTGTCCTTGCCTAAAGAGGCCTTCTGTCTCCTGAGCGATGTGTAACTTTGGGAGCGGGCCAGTAGCTCAGTCTTAGGGCCGGGATGACATGTTGGTGCTAGCATATCGGAACTAGGAGAGTGGGTCAGTTTCTTGCTGATACAATATTATGACATGTAAAGCATTTCTTAGCCCTCCAGGAAATATTAAAATAGAAAAAAGCACATGCCATAGCTGTGTGACAGATTTAGAATACAAGGCTATTCCTAGTTTCAAAACACTGGATATGTTTGTCCAAATTAGGATTATGGGTAGAAGCATGTAACTTTCTCGTCCAGCAGAATTTGCCCTAACCAGATTTCGTCTTTACTGTGATTGCTGTAAACAGAGGATATGGTGGCCATTTAAATGGAGCGTCTGTTGTAAAGGAGCAGGGAAGAGTTTTCTTTTTAAAGCTTCAATTAAAATTACATGTAATTCCTTGGTGTTTTTTAAACTATTTCTCCTTATCAAATCTTTTTTTCTTTTTTCTTCTAGACTATACTGACAAACCAAACCTGTCTGAATTGCAAGCATTTGTCTCCTAGCACTTACTTAGGCTTGTGTCTTGTGTTTTTGATTGACTCTTCCTTTTGAGATACATGAATACATTTTCATTTTCATTTTAGGTGGAAAGCCAGATGACATCACCGTCCTTCTTTCAATAGTGGCTGAGTATACAGACTGAGTCGCCTAGGTGTCAACTCCTGCCTTTCCTTTCATCACCCCAAATTCTCCCCTGCCATGTGTGCTGATCCTGCTGGCGGGACCACGTTTCTTTGCCACTGATCTCAATGGCCAGTGATGTAAGCCTTTGCCTGTCTTTTTGAGACCCTGTTGAGATGTATGTTGAGAACCACTACTGTCACTCGCTGGCTCATGTCCGCCAGCAACATTTGAAGAGAATCAAGATCTGAAGATTGGCCTTTGCTTCTCATTGTCCTTTCCATGATGGGATGGAGGTTTTCAAAGCCAAAACGGGCAATTACTTTTCAAAAATGGTTGAGGTATTGAAAATGAGTGATGTTGGTAAAGTGAATTCAAAATCACAATGTGTAAAAGTGATTTTAAAAGTCTAACACAAATTGTATGTTATTGTACAACTACTAGAAACATTATTCATCAAAAGAAATGTTACACGTGTATTATACAAGTCTTTATGATTGGGTGTGGCTTTATGTTTTCATTATAAACTCCTATTTTTCAGGGGCTTATAATTCTGCTCTAAAACATTGCTCTGGATTATGAAATCTTGATCCCAGGAGCTTTTTTGTTAGACACTTGAAGAAAAATTCAGTTTATTTCTACGGAGGCAAACATTTCATGGTTTTTAAAGGATGCTCAATTGTGTGTGATTTCAGCGGTTTGATTAGTCCATATCACAGGCTGGTGGCCTGGTCTGCAGGAGGGGTAGGGAGATTCCTCACCAAAATGTTTTAATTGAAATACTACTCAAGATTGTAAAACTCCTCAAAGCCTAGACATTTCATGTTGTGGCTGAAATTCCTCCCAGCTGTCTGCAATGATGCCCCTGTGTGGGAGCTCTAGGCCCTCGGGCCTAAAATGGGTTGAGAATGGACAGCTGTAACTTTGAATTTTGTCGGCTTTTGATGGTCATGCTACCCCTGGTCTTACTCCCAGACCTTCTATTAGTAGCTTTGCTTGCTGTAGAGCATGCACCAAATTCAGGGCGTCCACATGGAAAGAGCACCGTGGGCAGTGGCAGCGGCATGAGAGCCCACGAGGAAGACTCCTGGTGATGATCTGACATTTGCATTTGCCCTCCACAGAAATTTAGCGGTTTCTGAATCAAGCTTAATGTTTACAGTTTCCAAATAGCCATCTTGCAGTGTGTAGTTCCTTATAAAACTACCCCACATTCAATTTTCCCATTATCTGCAAGCTCAAACTTATTTTTAAGGTTTGTGTACAAGTCGACTGCTGTAAAGATATATATTTTTGGGTCAGTTTTTTTCCTTCATTAACTTGTTGGTAGAAAAATATATATACTTAGAAATCTTTAAATTAAAGCCATGTTTTATATCTAAGTCAGGTAACGTTGGTTGTATAGATGAGAATGCAATTAAACCTGAGGAGAGTCTAGAAAGTCTCTTTCTCTAAAGGAGATACTTACTTCCTGGTTTATTGCATTAAGACTTATGTTTGAGGTTACCTCAACTTGTTTCAAAAGATTTTGTTTTGTGAATTTGTACTGTATATTTGAGTAACTGTCAAGCTTTTGTTTTATTTAAAATTGTTTAACATGTACCATGTACATGTCATTACTATATTTCAATGCATCATGCTTGTAACAGGCATTTCATTTATAATAAGAATGAGTTATTCATTTGTAAGCCGTTCAGTAATTTATCTACTATTCCTAAATTGGCATAATGTTAGATATCTATTTTAAATCACCTTTAATTACATGTCAGAATGCCTTAATTACCCTAACTTGACACAACAGAATTCTTTGGTAGAGCAGACGGGGGCGGGGCGGGAGGTGGAGGGAGACTTTAAATAATGCGAGCCCATTGTGCTACGAGAAAACACGGAAGCGTGAGTGGCAAGTGGCGGGGTATTTATTTTGCACAAACTATTTGCAGTCTCTGTGTATTTAAAAAGTAAAGAAAGTTGCATCCAGAAGGGTTTTGTGGGAACGAATACATTTATACTTGGGCTGACGACTTTAGTTCTTTTGCTTGGGTTTTGAATTATTTCTGGTCAGAGGTATATGTATCCTTATGACCTGGATATATTTTGCATTAATTTTCCAATGCCTACATTTAATTCCTGGTAAGAGCAGTGCTGGTCAAGTCACTGGCTTTTCTCTGCTCTCATCTAACCCATCAAACACAATCTTTGTAAAGCTAGATTGGTAGTGGTTTACACAACTCATTTAATCAACTTAATCTTTTTTGAGAAATGATTGTTAGAAATCAGCAATGTGTTTGTTCCAGTGACATTGAAAATAGTGGGACAAGAATTGAGTTTCACAATGGAACTGACTTTGGACCTGGCCTGTAGATTAGTGACACAAAATATTTTCTCTATTTTCTTTTTTCCTTGTCCTTTTTGTGTTATGCACTTAATTTTATAACCGCTGGGGGTCATGTGGAGTGCTACTTGACAAGTAACTCCTTCCACTCTCAGTGGTCAGAGGCTGTGTTTGGACCCATACTGGAATTTTCTAGATCACAGGACCCAAGTCTCTGTGGGGTGTGACTGAGATATACCACTTGGTGGGTCTGATTCTTAAACTTGATGTGTGTGTTAACTGTATTTTAAATCAAGCAGTATAAAAGACCACACACATTTGCCTCATGTAACGGACTTTTATAACAAAAGAGAATTTGGGTTTCTGATTTACAAATGGCAAATTATTTATCCCTCTCTGGATGCACCAAAGACCAGTAAAGTTTATAGCTTTTCCATCTATATTTATAAAGCAATACTGTATTATAAAAATCAATATTTTTATCACATGCTTGAAATTTTTATTTTGTTCTGTTTTAAAATGTGCACTCTAAACATATCAGAACCTTATTTCTTCCTGTGAACTTAAGCTGCCTGCGCACAAAAAAATTTATTGAACAGATATTCAGTAGAGGCCATAGGCTCTTAAAAACTGAAAGAAGAAATGAGGGGGGAAATTTGTCCCGAATTACTGTACTGGCTTGACATGGTTGATGGGTACTAAATCACAAAAGCATCCATTCCAGGTGTGCATGTCTGGGGGTTGGGCTGTGTCTAGATTAGAGACTAGATTTCAAGCTCTGCGTGATGGGAGGGCATGCTCTCCTCTCGGCTGCTTTTGTTCTGGGTAGAACAGTAGCCTTTAGTACCACCTGCAGTACCACCAACCTACCACAGCAAGTAACAAGGCAGGAATTGGGGGAATTCCGGAGTCAGTTTGGAGCGTTGTGGAGATTGTAAGCAGGATGGGCTAGAACTGTAAATGTTCGTACTTTGGAATAAGTTCATGTTCCTTGTCACCTTATACCAGCTCTTTGGCAGAAGCTACAACATCCAGTTTCCCTGGAAACTATCACATTTTTGCAATTAATACATTTTACAATATTAAAAAATCAAAATCTGCTTATAAAGCTGAGAATATGAAGCAGAAAACATTTGGATTCTGTTTGTAAAAAAAAATTAAATTCATTGCAAAATTGAACTTCTCAACTAAAAAGCGAAAGTGTCCATGTCAAAATTTTAACTGTTAGCAGGTCGTTTGTGGCAAAGATGGCTAAATATTGAAGTAAATTTGAATTGTGTATACTAATGAGCTGCTTTTTTTCTGTTGAGACTATCATTATTTGTCTTACCCAAGAGGCAATGACCTGAATTGGATGTCTGAAATATAACTTATGCAGGAATAGTTCTGTAAATACATTTAAATAAACTGTAAAGATATTTAATAAATATAGTATTTATACTAATCTGTGTCCTCCTTTTAATTCGAATATAACTAAATAAGATACCAGCCCTTGACACTGAGTTTGTTGGTCTCTGTCAAGTCCTCATTTCTCAGCCTCGTAGTGGAGCGGTGACCCCGTATCTCTTTGCCGTCATTTTCTGTCTTTCACTGGTTTATCCACCTTAGCTCTTTTTCACCAGCTGGTTTACTACATCAGTGCAGCTTCCTCAAAAGTTCATCATAATGGACTGATTATTGAATGTAAAATATATGTTTTCCCAGCTAAGGTGGCTTTTTGCATCTTCCAAATGCTATGAAGGGAAGCCACAAAAAAATCTGATGTCATTTAAATTTAGTATTCTGTATCCAAATTCTAAAATCCAAATTCTACACCATTTAACAATGTAACTATCTTTTACAGACCGGTGCTACATCCAAGGATTACTGATGATGCCTTCACAACCTAACTCCCCCTGCCTGTTTCAGTGAGTGAACCAGAAACTTGGTCCTCAGCAAGGAGACCCACAGTTACGCTTGTGTCTAGATGCTCTCTGTGTAGTCATCTGCGTTTGTTAGGAATGTGTGAAAGTCACTGTTAACCATCAGTGTAAGCATAAGATACATCAATTTTTAGTCTACAGTGTGAATGGACTTCTTGAAATTATGTGGGCATTGCCAATTTCCACAAAAAGCTTGGTGAAGGCCCATTTTTATTCACTGAGGAACATTTTGGGATGAACTTGAGTTTTTATTAGGTTATTGTGGGTAGTTCTGACTCATTACTAAGGTACAAGAGCCAAATTCGTTCTGGTTTTAGTTAGAACTCGTTCACAGTTCTAAAGTTTAGTAATCCACTCAGCCACCTTTGTTTATGAATTCCTCACAAATCTAAAGTACAGCTGCTTGCCAGTTAACGCTTCCTTGTGACTTGATGGTTTCACAGAGACAATGTTACAGAAGTCTAGTCTGTCAGGTTATAATTGACTATAAACAGGTTTGGGGGAGGGAGGGAGAGGCATGCATCATAAGATATTACATAACGATGTTTTTGTGCCAAATTTTTTAGTCTGTTTGTGCAGGTAAGAAGCTAATTCTTAAAGGGGAAAGAACAGAGAGTCATCTTCCACCTCACCCCACTCCAAACCCAGGCGCTCTTGGCAGTGGAGGTTGCCGCTCTGTATCAGATAACACAGAAATAAACTTTTGGCATCACTTAACATTAAATTCTTTTCTGATTCACACTGCAAAATTTAAAAATCACATCTGAAAATCAGAACCATTTAAAGCTATAAAATAAAATTTTACAATATATAAAAAAACTCCAAAGTGAAGGGGGGTAGCTATATATTTTTATTCTTGACCTTTTTTCCAAGGGTTATTTTACTTAAAATCTTAAAATAGAAAAAGCAATGGACAAAATAAGTCATGGCATTACATGAGTAAAGATTGCATAACTTTTTACTATGTCTGGAAGTACCAAAATGAAATGTTTGTAATCAAATACAAAAGACCTGACTACTCATCACAAAACCACAAGCCATGCTGACGCACTCCACACGGCTGCCGAAGAAAGTTTCACTACCTTGATAATACTGGCAAAGAAGCAAAGAAAATGCTAAAGTCCTAGTGTGAACGTGCATTGAAGAATTCTAACGAGCTTTTTCCCTGCACAGAAAACCCTTCTGCGTCCCAAGTAGCATAATGGATTTAAAGCAAATTACATACACTTGACAAGCAGCTATTTCTAGAGATGGTTGTTGTGCAAGATGATGTTCAGAAAAGCAGAAGCCCATCCTCCATTTCAAGGAAGCCCAAGACAATATCTTTAGACTAAGTGTGAAAACATGTTTGAGATGCAAGTGAGCTAGTGAATGGCTTGGGGGCCAACTCAGTCATCATTAAGTGTTAGAATGTGGAAAAACTGCCATAATTCACGTCCTCTTCACTGTCACTTGCTGTTGCCAGACTGTCGAAAGGGTGGCTGAAGTGCTGGTCAGAAGAAACTGCTCCAAAGAACATGCAAGAAAACTGGAGGGAAAAAGGTAACTGCACTTTATTCAAAGCTAAAGTCAGTGCTCCGTGAATGCTCCAGGTGACAGCCCCTTTTCAGAAACCTGGCCAGTGTGGTCTCCCTGACTTTGATGGTGATGGTTCATGCAACACCCAGAACTGGCCGACACATCCTAAAACGCAACCCTTCCTGACTTCAGAGGCACGCAGCTTGGGATCAATGCTCTGCTTCTGACTCTCCTGCCTAAGCCGCTCCGTACTCGGGGCTGTGGGGCCACTCTGCAGCCAATCCTGCTTGACTCCGATCCAGCGTCCCTTTTTCTCCTCTGCGACAGGAGCTACCCCTCCAGGCTAAAGCCAGTCCTTGCCTCCCTAACTGCCTCACAGCCCTTGCCGTGCTTCTCTACTGGATAGGAATATCAGCATTTTTAAATAATCACATCTCTCATTTGTACATAAACAGCCTCATCCCATTCTTCCCTGCAGCTGTCGCCTTACCTCTGCTGTAGAGTGGTCTGCACTTGCTGTCTCCATTTGCTCATTCTCCTGTTCTTCAGTCCTAGCTGAAATTCCTGACCCCACCACTTCTCAGAAACTGTTCGTATTATTGTCACCGCAAATTGCCACATCCTTAAGCCAATGACCATTTTCCTTCTTCATCCCACTTGATACTCACTCTGACACTTTGTTCTTGTACCGTCCTCATACCACACTCTCCTGGCTGCTCTGTGACTTTTCAGCTGGCTTACCTTCTACCCAGCCTTTGAATCAGAGTTTCTCAACCTCAGCATTAGTGACACTTGGGGCCTGATGGTTCCTTGTTGTGGGGGCTGTCCTATGCATTGGAGGATACTGAGCAGCATCCCTGGCCTCTACCCACTAGATGACGGTACCCCCTTCCTGAAGTGTGGAATCTAGAAGTGTCTCCAGACATAGCCCAATGTTGCCTGGGGGGCATAATTGCCCCTGCTTGAGAACCACTGTTTTAAATAATGGCAGTCCTCTCCTCTGTACCCTCTGCCTAGGAGATTTCATTCAGACCCCTGGCTGAAATTAGCATCCATATGCCAGGGAGTCTCAAAGTTAGAATTTGAACTTCAATCCGTATATTCTACTACCTACTTGGTTTCTGCAACTTCACATATCCAAAATTGAATTCATGATCTTAGTGAGCATTGATCTCATTTCTCCAAACCTAAGTCATCCTTGATACCTCCTTTGCCCTTAACCCCCAGAACCAATACATCACCAAGTCTTGCTACTTTTGTCTCCTCTATTAGCTGTCTCCTGTGGCCACCTCGCTCCATCTGGACTGTAAGGAATCACCATCTCTCACATGCTACAACTTCTTCCATTCTTGCCTCACTGCACCCCACTCTTCACACAATAGCTGCAGCTAAAGTTATCTTTTAAAAATTCAGCTCAGTCAGTCCACCCTATCAAAACCCTTCAAATACTTTAAATGCCAAGGTACTTTATCTGGTTCTTTAAATGGCTTATGAGACTCTTCTGGCATTATTTGGCACTCACCAATTTCTCTAGCTTCACTCTGTGCCATTGTTTCTCCCTGCCTATCTGCTCTCTAACCACACTGGCCAGCCTTCATCATTCAGTTCCTTAAAACCACCACACTCCCTCCATCACAGGGCCTTTGCACATGCCACACATCCACCCAACTCCCCACCTACTACCTTATCCCTTCCAGCTTAGCCCAAACACCAGTTTCAAAGAGAAGACTTTCTGACCTCCTGGATTAGGTCAGTTCACAACTTAAATCCTCTCAAAGCACCCTGAACTTTTCCTTTATTGAACTTATCAGTCTTTAAAAATTATCATATATTTAGTCATGTGACTGTTTAATGTCTATCTCCCCCCTAGTCTCTTATAAAGTTTAGGAACTTGTTTATTTTGCTCACCATTGTAAACCCTACATCTATGACATGTGGCCCTCAACAAATACTTGTGGAAGTCGCACAGTAGACAACATGAATGAATAAATGAATGACCCTGTTCTTGGCTCATCCTCACGAACCAGAGGGTGAAGATGTCCTCTGCACGGTGGCAAGTGTGATACCAGCTGTTGAACTCACACTCCAGATGGAACACCCCAAGTTAGCTGTGATATTGGCTGTGGTAGGCGGAATGATGGCCCCCCAAAGATGCCCACGTCTTAATCCCAGGAACCTGTGAATATGTTATGTCACATGGCAAAGGGGAATTAAGGTAGCAGATGGAATTAGGTGGCTAATCAGCTGACCTAGACTAGCCAGGTGGCCCCAATGGAATCTCAAGGATCCTTAAACATGGAAGAGGAAGAAGAGGAGTCAGCGTCAGAGTGAAGCGATGTGAAAATGACTTGATTGGCCATTGCTAATTTTGAAGATGGAAGGGGACCACAAACCAAAGAATGCAGGTGACCTCAGGAAGCTAGGAAAGGCAAGAAAACAGACTGTCCCCTAAAGTCTCCAGAAAGGAACCAGCCCTGCTGACACCTTGATTTTAGCCCAGGGAGACCCATTTCGAACTTCTGATCTCCAGAACTGTAAGATAATAAGTTTGTGTCGTTTTAGCCACTAAATTTGTGGTAATCTGTTATAGCAGCAATAGGAAACTAATATACTGCCTTTGATTGTACCTGGAGGCATAGTCTGAATTGCCTCTGAAGAGTCTAATATGGCCAAGGTCAAGATCCTAAAGCTAAAAGTGACCTTAAGACAGTATCTGTGTCTCTTGAATGTACAATACTATGTGCAGATAGCTCTTCATTTAATGTTTATGGTGCTAATTAAACTAGAAAGCTTAGGTTTACTTTGGTCTTTGAAAACTGCCCTGAATTTGCTACTGACTTAGGGTAAATGTTACTTGCTACCCTCTCTTGTCCCCACCTACTCTTTGGCCTTTAAGTCTGTGTGGCTGGATGATTGAGTCCTTCCCTGGTATCTGACAGTCTTCTAATGGAGAAAGCTTGTGAACAGCCATGCAGCTGGGAATTAGCCTCAAGTCCAATATGAATTGGGTAAGATGATAAATTATTATAAACCATTATAATCCCAACAAAATTACTTTTTAAACAAGAAGATAAATTATTATAAAATCTTTTTTAAAAAATACATATTTTCCCCATTTTGGTGCTCTGGAGAGCTGCGTATAACCTCTTGTTTAAACTTATTTTATTGAAAATCCACAATGGAAAAAATCACTGGTCACTGTTCAGAATATTCTAATACTCCTCTATCACAGTTTAAGTTTGAAAATCCCCTTTCCCAAAGTAGTATACTACCATAGATTTATTTTTTTAATAAGGTGAATTTAAATTGCTTTCATTTGGGAATTTTGTGATACGACTGGAGGGATTTTAACCTTCTTAAGCTATTTCAAACCAGGGCTGAAAGTTTGTCAACCACTGGCTATGCACTAGGAATACAGAGATGGGTAAGACTCAGGCCTGCCCTGATGAACTCACAATATACCTAGTGGAGCGACAAGCATCTATATTAAATTATCATGTGACGGTAATAATGAATAGGATCAACAAATGCTTTGAGTAGAATGAGACGTCTTCAAAAAGAGAAGTAGCATTTGAGCTGGGCCTTGAAGGGTAGGTAGGAGTTTAAAAGGTGGAGAAGAAAGGAATAATATCACCTCAGCTGCAGGAATAATACCATGAGCAAAAGTAGAACACAAAAGTGCATGCCAAACGTTTCCACTAAGGAACTAAGCAAGGATGGCTACTGTCTTCACTGCCATGCAACACTACTAAAGGTGATGAGCTGCTGCAGCTGAACGAAGGAGACCCATGGAGGCATTAAAGAAGAAGTAAAACCATCTCTACGTGAGGCCCACAGTGTGTCTGGAAACCTGAGAGAGAACTGATGGAAGCAATCAAATAATTCAGCAAGACAGCAGGAAATCAAATCAACATGCAAAAAACAATACCCTTCATATACACAAACAATAGGCAGTCAGAGAACATAATGCTAGAGAAAACTCCATTTACAATAGTAACATAAAAGGTTACTTAATAGTGAATGTGTAAAACCTATATAAGGATAGTTTTAAAACACTTCTGAAAGACACAAAAGTACACCTGAACAAGAGGAAAATACACTGCTTGTTTTAGGACAGAAGGACTCAACATCATAAAGATATCAGTTTTCCCCAAGTTAACAGAAATTTAAGGAAATCCCAATAAAAAAATACCAAAGACTTTTTAATGGAGCTAGATAAGTTGATATTAAAGTCCAAGTGAAATAGCCAGGAAAAAAATGATAAAATCTACAAAAGGATACTAACACTACCAGACATTAAATATACTCCGAAGCCTCCATAATGAAAAATGTGTACCAACACATGAAGAGACAAACAGCTCAGCCGAGTTGAAAAGAAAGTCTAGAAATAGACCCAAATACAGAAATGTAGCATATGATAAAGGGAGCACCTCACTAGAGCAAAGGTAGACCCTATAAGAAGTGGTTCTGGGATAGCTGAGTAGCAAAAAGATAAAATTAGATCCATACCTCACACCATACACAAGACAAGAAACTCCAAATGGTTCAGGATGTAACTATAAAAAGATGAAAAACAAGTTCTAGAAGGAAACAGGAGAGAATTCCTCTTTAACCTCCAAGTGGGGCAAGGCTTTGTAATTAATGACTCAAAATCAAGGGGTAATTTTTTTAAAGGTTGATAAAGCTGACTACATAAAATGAAAATTTTTATGACAAAAACAATTTAACAGACAACTGACAAACTGGGAGAAAATGTTTGCACTATATATCACAGATAAATGGCCAATATCCATTTATATATATATTTATATACCTATATATATGAAGAACTCTTAAAAATTGAAGGAAAAGGATAAAAAAATAGAAAAATATGAAGACAAAATAAACAATTCCCTAAAATTATAAAATGGCCACATGAAAAGATGTTTAACCACATGAAAAGATGTTAACCTCACAATTAGAGAAATGCAAATCAAAACTACACTGAGGGGCCGGCTGCGTGGCCGAGTGGTTAAGTTCACGTGCTCCGCTGCGGCGGCCCAGGGTTTGGATCCTGGGCGCGGACATGGCACCGCTCATCAGGCCACGTTGAGGCAGCGTCCCACATCTCACAACTAGAAGGACCGGCAACTAAGATATACAACTGTGTACAGGGGGGGTTTGGGGAGATAAAGCAGAAAAAAAAAAAAGATTGGCAACAGTCGTTAGCCCAGGTGCCAATCCTTAAAAAAAAAAGACTACACTGAAATACCAACTGAGATATCATTTCTCAACTATCAGTTTGACAACATAAGCTGTTTGCCAGGCTGGGGGAAATAGGCTCTCTCCTCCGTCACAGGAGGGGACACAAACTGGTCCAACCCTTCTGGAGAGGAAGCTGGCAGTACCTCACAAGACTACATATGCACTACCTTTTGAAGGAGCAATCACACTGTCATGAATTTGCCTTGAAGTTACACTTCTGATAATATGAAAACATATGTATAAAAGGTAACTCACTGCAGCTCTGTAACTGCAAAATACTAGGGGATATCTAAATGTCAGCAGATAGGAGAGTCGTTGAATTAACTATGGTACATTCACACATGGAATACTAAGCAGCTGAGGGGAAAAAAGAGAAACTGATATGGAGTGATTTTCAGTATATACTGTTAAGTGCAAAAACCAAAGTGGAAAACAGCATTTATAGTATAAGAAAGAAGGGACAAAATACATAAGTATCTGCTCATTTGTGCACAAAGAAACATAGAAATGATAAGTGAGAAACTTAACGAGATTTACTCCCTACAAGGGGCCCAGGCCTGGGCAGAGGAGGGAGGGAGTGACGCGCCCTGCATATACCTTTGTATAGTTCCCACTTTCAGTGCTGCTGATGGCTCAGCACTCGAAATAAACAAATAAAATCAACAAGGATTTGAGGAGAACCAAAACGGAAGACAAGCAAACAAATAAGGCTACCTGTATTACAGAGGATGAACAACCACACCGAAATATGAGAGAGGGAAGAACTAACCTAAGGAACTTTGAAAAACAGTATTTTGAATATATACTTTACGACTAAAGACAAAATAATGATGACAGATACTGTACCTCTAGTTAGCAGATTTGTTTTTCGTTGGGTATGGATTAGCAGTTCTGAAACTGTGGGTTCTAGGATTGAACAATAAGTAAACATACTGTGAATAATAAGCCTAGTTTCTGTCAGAAAAAGGAGTTATAAATAAAGCAAGCAGGAGGCTAGCATGGACTCAGTGGTGTTGAACTGGAATTGGAGGTATTACTATGAGTTTATGGATTTTAATATATATACGTATACAAATAGATATAAAAATTAATCAATACATGTGTATGTGTCAATAAATGCATATACTTCCTAGCTCTGTCTGCTGAGAGGGCCCAGAAGCAATGAAATCCTAGTACAAAAGGGCACACCTAGCACTCGGAACTTGGTTTCTATATACCATCTCCAATCAAAAGAACCAGGGCTCTTGGGAGAAATGGCTGATTCTGGGGTTGGAGCAGGAGAAATACAAGTTAAGCCTAGGACATTTTAAGCTTCCAAAAAGTAAGGAAGTGCTCAAAAAATGTTGGAGACAAGGGCTAGCCCCA
This sequence comes from Equus quagga, assembly GCF_021613505.1. NCBI lineage: Eukaryota > Metazoa > Chordata > Mammalia > Perissodactyla > Equidae > Equus > Equus quagga. Next base: position 72,078,876 of record NC_060281.1, on the reverse strand, counting down.
TGGCCGAGTGGTTGAGTTCACGCACTCTGCTTCAGTGGCCCAGGGTTTTTCCGGTTTGGATCCTGGGCACGGACCTAGCATCGCTCATCAGGCCATGCTGAGGCCACGTCCCACATGCCACAACTAGAAGGACCCACAACTAGAATATACAACTATGTACTGGGGGGCTTTGGCGAGAAGAAGAAGAAGGAAAAAAAGACTGGCAACAGATGTTAGGTCAGGTGCCAATCTTTAGAAAAAAAATGTTGGAGACATGTCAAAGGGACATAGGCTAGCAGTGGCCAAATATGGAGCAATTTAAGCAAGAAAATAAATAATGCTAGTAATGGATTAAAATTCATAGACTAATATCCAAGAGTATATCATGATATAAATAAATAATTGAATAACAAATAAATAGGGCAGAAGGGAAAGAACTTAAAGTGAAGTTTCATCCGACAAAAAGAAAAATCACCATTTGGCAAACAATCACAGTGATAACTATTTTAAATAGAAAAAAAAATCAATGAATGCTAAAATTAGTAGGCAAAAAGTATGATGAGGAACAGGATCTTTTATAGTCTCAGAGTAGCTCCCCACAAGACTCTTTCAATTACTAACAGAAAAGCAGTCGCTTTACACTGGAGAAATCTGGCAGATAGCACCTTAATCAGATAAAGACCATCAAGGAGACAAATCTCCATCGTGGGGCCGGGCCCGTAGCCGAGTGGTTAACTTCACGCGCTCCGCTGTGGCAGCCCAGGGTTTTGCTGGTTCAGATCCTGGGCGCAGACACAGTACTGATCACCTGTTGAGGCAGCATCCCACATGCCACAACTAGAAGGACCCACAACTAGAATATGTGGCTATCTACTCGGGGGATTTGGGGAGAAAAAGCAATAAGAAAAAAAGAGAGAAGATTGGCAACAGTTGTTAGCTCAGGTGCCAATCTTTAAAAAAAAAAAAACTCCATCGTGTGCCTCCACGTATGATAGACTAAAAGAACTCAGCATCACTGTTATATTCTTACCCAAAATGCACCACTGAAATTTAATCATGAGAGGATTCAAATTTGAGGACATTCTACTAAAGCATCAAGTAAAGAAAGATAAAGCAAGACCTAGAAAATATTCTAAAGGAGACTCTATTAACCTATGATGTCAATATTTAGGGAATCTGGATGAAGGCATATGGGAATCCTTTACACTATTTCTGCAAGTGAGTCTGAATTTACTTCAAAATTTTAAAAATTAAAATTTGATATGCATGTGTGCAAGTATGTGTATATATATGTGCATAGAAAAAGTCTTCAAAGGTAGAGTAATAATAAAAGGATGTGTAGTGATTATCTTTGATTACCTTTGATTTGTATTTTCTGATTTTTCTCCAATGAAATGATAATTGTACTATTATAGAAAATGTTAACACTTGGCGAGTCTGGGAGAAGGGTATGTGGGAATTTTTTGTACTATTTCTGCAACTTTTTAAAAGTAAAATTATTTTAAAGCAAAAAGCTAAAAACAAGCAAACAAATAGTGTGGGCTATATTGTTATAAGAACGTCACCAGCACCTTAATGGCTACAGCTTTAGTCTGGTCCACAGGTGACAGCCCTCCAGTGCGCCTGGCAGATGCTGCTGATCAGGTGAAGATACAGCTATGCGTCATTCTCAACACTGCTTGCCCAGACAAATGCTCGGTGGTGTTACCAGAGAGGAAACCCACGTGCCCTTCCTGGCACCGAGTGTGTTTTGTTTGCGGGCAGGAGGGAAGAAAGAAGGTGGCCTTGTGAAGATCACCTCAAATACCCGAGGGAAAGTCCCTCAATGAAAGTCCCTGAATCCAAGGAGTTCGGTGCAATCCCATGGGAGAAACGGAATGACCCAAGAGCTTTAAAGGCAGGAGACAACTAACATTTAATGAGCACTGACCATGTGCCAGCTCCATGTATAAGCTCAATTAATTTTCACAACAATTCTATGTAATGGGTAGTATTATTATTATCTTGATTTTACTGATAAGAAAACCGAGGCAAAGATAAATAACTTGTCCAAGTCACACAGCTAATAAGCGGCAAGACCAGGATTTGAATCCAGGAACCAGAACTCCAGAGCCCGTGCTCTGCAGCCCTATTCCTCGTTGTGGATGAAGGCTTGGACAGTCTTCTGCACACTGTGGAGGCGAACCAGAGTGGAGGAGAATGGAGGCCTGGAGGCCAATCAGAAGCCTGACAGTAGTTCAGGTGGAAGATGATAAGGCCTTAAATAATTTACCCATAATGTAAATTCAGTTTTGCAGGAGATTGACACATTCAAGCAAATAATTCCTTTAAAAAAATGGAACTTCCATTTTAGAATTTAAGCGACAGGATAGGACACTTGAAGAAAAGAGTGCTGCAATGGGGCTCATGGAGCTTTCAATTCTAAAGGTCACTCTCCCTAGAAAGGAAATCTGCAATCTAAGTGGACTGCAGAGAGGTGAAGCAGCAGGAAAGTGTTTTCTCTTGCTGCCTATGAAGAAGTAAGTAAGCACAATATGTGTGACCAAAAAGACAGGCGAGGGAAAATGCTTCTGCATAATGAAAAGACAGACTTTGGTTCTCACTTTATGGCCAAGCTAGTAATACACAAGAGAAAACTGCCATAAGTGCCAGGCATGTACTAGGTATTCAATAAACAGTGATGGCATCAAACTGAATAATAAGTGGACTTTACTATCCAATTTGTCCTAAAGGTCTTTTGTACAGCCAAAGATAGTGACTTTTTGAAATATTATTTCTCCTTTCAAATTTCTAATTCTAAGAAACTCATATTTCCAAACCAATAATAGTAGCAACAGCAAAACAAGCTTGAATAAAATATTAATGTAAAGATGCAAAATCGAGATTATCATTATTTGAGATACCTCAGTTTCTAATAAATTATCTTTATCTTCAATTCAATAGATTTCATAAGGTTTGACACTATAGCATTCTGTAAGCTTATCATCCTTCTAGTAAAATACTGGTAAAATAATAATATGTTATTAACTGGGACTCCACTATGAAGGAATTTGTCATGTTTGTTGGGATGGAATTTACATTTGTACTACTATGAATAAAGGATTTCCAACAAAATTTGAAAAATAGAATTAGAAGGACACTTATTTTGAAAAACGAGTTAGGGGCCAGCCCCGTGGTTAAGTTCACGCACTCCACTTCAGCAGCCTGGGGTTTCGCAGGTTCGGATCCTGGGTGTGGACCTAGCACTGCTCATCAAGCCAGGCTGGGGCAGCGTCTCACACAGAACAACTGGAAGGACCTACAACTAGAATGTACAACTATGTACTGGGGGCTTTGGGGAGGAGAAGAAAAAAAACAAGATTGGCAACAGATGTCAGCTCAGGTGCCAATCTTTAAAAAACGAGTTACATGACTTTAGCATGATATTTACATTCAAACATAAGTATGCTATAAGCAATCATAATTTATTCTTTAAAACAAGTGACCCAAACCTCACTTGAATATATTTTGTTAGAAATTACTCAATGAGCAGTTTAACTATTTTGTGTTGACATTCTATAAATCAGTCTTTTCTCTACCTCAGACTGGCTTCACCTCTCCTCTATCAAAACGTAAGAGAATTAATTTTCAAGATATTAAGGGTGGGCTGGGGCAAAAGGAAACAGAGGATGAGAATTCCTGAGCGAGACCTGGTCACGTCTCAATGTTTTCTGTTACCTTCCTGAGACACGGAGACCCCAGCACTTCCTCTGCGCGCCTGACACTGCTTGCTGGTACTTCACCAACGTCTCCGCTCACTCTTTTCAGTGGAGGGCTGCCACAGTTTTCCAAGGCAGAGATGTCTGTTAGCGTCTCATTAGGACAAAGCCTTTTGGGTGCCACTTTTCTCGAGATATGCTCCAGGGCCTTGCTGGTTACATTTTTACCAGCCTTTGAATTTGAACGTATCAGATCTGACCTGAGTTATTAATAGGGATTAAATGAATGAACCGTTTACTTTGAAATACATATTTTTATATAACCAATGGAACAACAGGGGATGACAATGATAACACTAGTTTAGGAAATATATTGCAATAACATGGGACTAATTGTTGAAAGTTAAGATTTACATATACAATTATTTAGAAATTCTCTAGACAGATTTGAATTTTTCAGTAAAGCAACCCAGTATACATGAGACAATCTTATGATAACAGGGCCAAGTCAAAAAAAAATCAAATACATTACTATACATCTATATGATAAAATTTTATACAGCCACAAAAATCATGTTTCCAAGTCATAATCAGTGATACTGAAACACGTTCACAACATCATATTTTGTGGGGAAAAAACAGGATCCAAAACTACATATGCTATATGATCCCAACTTTGTTTTAAAATATAAGTATATGCACAATAAAAAGTCTGAAAGAAAATACAGTGAGCCAAACATTAACAGTAGCTATCACTACGTGGTTCAAGTGTGGGTGATTCTGATTCTCTTCTTCATACTTTTCTGTATTTTCCAAATTTCCCATAGTAACTTTATGCTACTTTTATAGTCTTTGTACTTTTCTGTATTTTCCAAATTTCCCAGAGTAACTTTATCTTACTTTTACAGTGAAGCACCACCCAGAAAAAAAAAAGTTACTTAAGAGACAAAAGACAAACAATAGCTGTCCCCATGTTTGAGAAGAGAGTTCTAGGTAGTGAACACAGACTCTCCTGTGAACTTCCACACTGTAGCACTCCTAAAAAGCAACTACTAAAAACGGAGCTTTGGGTAACAACAAAGATAAACCAGAGAGTCTGGTTAAATTCTGATCAGAAGGAAAAAAAGCAAATATCTAGTGCCAGATTGGTGATATTTCTATGTTACAGTTAGATCTTACTATAGCTCTTCCTGATTCAATCAAAATTTCTCATCTTCTAATATTTTTCTCTTCAATTGTTTCCTAAATGAATGCCACTGCATTATTTCAGAATAAGATTGCAATGGCTTTTTCCCAACCAATAAAGACATTAAAACACGGCCTTACCTTTTTCGTTTCTGTGACAGACACAGTGATTGTGGAGAAGATGCTCTACTTGGCTCATCAGCTAATGTGGCCAAAATAAAGTTAGCTTCCAGTAACATATCATCAATACTTAGAGCCATAGGTCTAAAAAAGGCAAAGTCAGAGCAAACATTACACTTGTTTTCTGATGGGCATTGAGAAAACATTAGAAAATGACAACTAATTCAGGAGTAAAAAGAAACAGTAAAACTAGAAGTCCTTTATGTTTTTTCACAAATTAACACAGTTCTAAGAGCCAGAGGGCCCTTAGAAATCATCAGATCCAATTTCATAAAACACATCTATCCTGGGGCCGGCCCAGTGGCACAGTGGTTAAGTGCACACGTTCCACTTCGGTGGCCCGGGGTCCGCCGGTTCAGATCCCAGGTGCAGACATGGCACCGCTTGGCAAGCCATGCTGTGGCAGGCATCCCACATATAAAGTAGAGGAAGATGGGCATGGATGTTAGCTCAGGGCCAACCTTCCTCAGCAAAAAGAGGAGGATTGGCGGCAGATTTAGCTCAGGGCTAATCTTCCTCAAAAAAACAAAACAAAACAAAACACATCTATCCTAACTCAATCTCATTTGAAATTTCAGTTCTGAAATATCATATAAAGTATCATAGTTTCATAGAGATTTAACTTGTTTAAGCCATATATAATTTTCTAATTAGGCAATTTATTCAGCACCATGTCAAATTTACAAATGTTTTCACTCTGTAGAATATATCGTTCTCCATCAAATTACCAATTAAAAATTGCTATGTTATGGCATCTTTCAAAATTTCCGTTTGATGAGTGTTGCTAGTAAAGTTAAGGAATTCCTGAGGTATGAATTAATTTTGAAGTGATCCAAAGGATTTTATTATTAATATATGACAAAAGGAAAATAAAAACAAACTCAGAAAAGTTCCCAAGGACCTACTTTCCAGGAAAATCAAAATGAATGGATATAGGAGCATGTGTGGCTTCTGAAAATATCAGCATTCCCTGAAAGGAAAAGAAGAAAAAAACATGAAATCTTTATTAAAAACTACCAGTGAAAATTTTAATTTGACACAAATTTTGTTTACCTTCAATTCTTTGAAGCAAAATGTTATTTCAGTATCAACTCCAATTTGAAAGAAGTCAAACTCATCTGGCCCAACAAACATCTCACTGTGTACAGAACTGGTCAAATCTGTTCAATATTATAGGAAAACAACAAAATTAGTTCCGGGGGTATCTGTTAAATTTTAACATGAAAATATAACCTTAAGTGTGAGGTTAAAAATAGCCACAAATTCTTTGACATTCCTTCATTGAGAGATGGGGTCTATGCCTACATCCTCTCCCCTTGAATCTCAGTGGGTGGGCTCTCTGACTGCTCTGCCCATTAGGATATGGTGAAGTGACCTCGTGCTGGTTTCTGGGCCCAGGCCTTAAGAGACTGGCAGCCTCCACTTCCTCTATCCTCTGTCCACTTCCTCTATCCTGCAACACTCACTCTTGGAACTCAGACACCAAGCTGAGTTCCTGCTATATGAAGTCCAAGTTAATGGAGAGGCCACATATGTGCAGGCACTCTGGGTAACAGCCCAGCATCAATTACCAGGCATGTCAGTGTGCCACCTTGGATGTCTGCAGGTGATTCCAGACCTGCAGGTGATTGCCACTACCTGCAACTGCATGAGAGACCCCAAGTGAGAACTTCCCAGCTGAGCCACATCAACCCACAGAATCATGAGAGAGAAGAATAAACTATTTTAAGCCATGCCAAAACATAGTGGCTTATAAGCAATTAAATAATCAGGATACCATAAAAACTAATTTATTTTTGTTAGTACTATTAAAGGGAACTACTATTTATAAATATAGTTTACATATAATAACAAAGTTATGTTTTACTTATTTCATTATACCCCATCTTGTTTCAAAAATATTAACGAACCCAGTTGCCTAGTGGTTAAGTTTAGCACGCTCCACTTCGGCGGCCTAGGTTCGGTTCCCAAACACAGACTTACACCCATCGTCTGTCAGTGGCCACGCTGTGGTGGTGGGTCACATACAAAAAACAAAAGAGGAAGATCGGCAGTGGATGTTAGCTCAGGGCAAATCTTCCACAGCAAAAAAAACTTTTAAATTTTTTTTAAAAAGAGATTAACAGATAACATAGATGTATCACACTAAATTATAAAACATGGCTTAAAAAGTGAATTTTAAAAATTTTAAATTGAGATATAATCACATACCATAACTTTCACCATTTTAAAGTGTACAATTTAGTGGTTTTAGTACATTCATAAGGTGGTACAACCATTAACACTATCTAATTTCAGAACATTCTGATCACCTCAAAAAGAAAACCCACATCCATTACCAATCACTCCCCATTCCTCCCTCCTCCCAGCCTCTGGAAACCACTAATCTAGCTTCTGTCTCCATGGATTTAACTATTCTGGATATTTTGTATAAATGGAATCATCCAATATGTAGCCTTTTGTGCCTGGCTTCCTAGTATGATGTTTTCAAGGCTCATCCATGTTGCGGCATCTATCAGTACTCCATTCCTTTTTATTGCTGAATAATATTAAATTGTAGGGATATGCCACATTTTACATATCCATTTACAAGTTGATGACACTCTGTGGCTATTATGAATAATGCTGCTATGACTGTGTGGACTATGAAATAGAAGCCACTTATTAAAGATACCAGAGAAACAAGAAACAAACACCTGGTGCCTTGATGATTGTGGAGTAACCACATCTACCACGATTATTTTATTTTGTTTTCTGTCACTCCTAGTTGGAGATAATCCTAAGTAATACGCTCTCCAATTTTTTAATGTAGACTTTTGCATATCATGTTTCCTTAAACAGAGGTAAATCCTATCTTCTATGTCTTCTATTCAAGAAGGGATTATTGCATTTTTCTCAACAACTATTGTCATAATGAAGCCTTACATTTAGAACACTACATGTACATTCCAAGATAATCAAAGATACAGACATTACGGGCTTTATTCCTTTATTACATATTCTTTTATGATTTAAAAAACGATTGATGCACTACAAGCACAAGGGACAAAAGAAAGACAAATAAATTGGACTCCATCAAAATAAAAAACTTTTGTGCTTCAAAGGACACCATCAAGAAAGCAAAAAGACAACCTACAGAATGGGAGAAAAGATTTGAAATCATATTTATGATAGGGGGCTAGTATTCAGAACAATAAAAAGACAAATAACCCAAGTGAAAAACAAGCAAGGGATTTGATCAGACATTTCTCCAAAGAAGATATACAAATAACCAATAAGCACATAAAAAGATGCTCAATATCATTAGTTATTAGGGAAAGGAAAATCAAAACCACAAGAAGACAACACTTCACACCCACTAGGATGGCTATAATCCAAAAGACAAACAATAACAGAGTATTGGTGAGGGTGTGGAGAAATCAGAACCCTCATACTGCTGGTGGGAATGTAAAATGGTATACCCACCTTGGAAAACAGTCTGGCAGTTTTTCAAAACATTAAACATAGAGTTATTGTGTGACTCAGCAATTCCACTCCTAAGTATATACCCAAGATGAATGAAAACATATGTTCACGCAAAAACTTGTACATGAATGTTCATAGCAGCATTATTCATAAGAGCTAAAAAGTGAAACCAAAATGCCCATCAAATGATGAACAGATAAATAAAATGTGGCATATTCATACAATGGATTATTATTCATCAGTAAAAAGAAATGTAATACCGATACATACTACTACATGGAACAACCTTGAAAAGACGACCCTCAGTGAAAGAAGCCAGACACAAAAGGCTACATGTTACGTGATTCCATATATATGAAATGCCCCAGAATAGACAATTCATAGAGACAGAAAGTAGATTAGTGGTTGCCTCGGGGTGGGTTGGAGGTTGGGAGGAAATGAGAAATGACTGCTAATGGGTATGCTTAAATGCTCTAAGATTGATTGTGATAATGATTGCACAACTCTGAATATACTAAAAATCACTGACTTGTACACTCTAAGTGAATCAATTGTATGGTATCTGAGTTATATTTCAATAAAGCTGTTTTTAAAAATGAATGATGATTTTGAAGGAAAAAAAGATATTTTTTGTCTCCCATGCCCCATCAAAATGTACTCCTACCCGACATGATCCCCCCATATCTCTATACTATTTTCAAATAGCTATGTTTAAAAAACAAATTCAATGTGATATTTATAATAAAGTATACATTCCTCTTGAACTCCTCAACAATTTAGGATCTGCTACAAATTCACCTCACGTAAATCAAACTGTTTATGTTAAATACCAGAGTTCTTATCTAAATTGACATAAGAATAAAATTTCAAATGGGAATGATATAAAGATATAATTTTGACTCACCTATACTTTTTTCTTTTTCATTCATATCTTTTTATTATTATTATTATTATTATAATTATTATTGCTTTTTCTCCACAAATCCCCCCACTATATAGTTGTATATTTTAGTTGTGGGTCCTTTTAGTTGTGGCATGTGGGACACCGCCCCAAATGACCCGATGAGCGGCGCCATGTCCATGCCCAGGATCTGAACCGGTGAAACCCTGGGTCACTGAAGTGGAGTGCACAAACTTAACCACTCGGCCACGGGGCCGGCCCCCTTAAATCTATTGATATAGTGTTTTATTTTCTTGGATTTGCTAATATTGAACCAACCTTGCATTTCTGGAATAAATCCCACATGGTCATGGTATAGGATCTCCTTAATGAAGTGCTGAATTTTGTTTCCTAATATTTTATTCAATTTTTATGTGTATTTTTAAAAATGAAAATGTGATTATACTGTGCATACCACTTTATAATCTATTCAATAATATATCGAATAAAATGTCAACAAGTACATTTTTCTAATTATTTGTGTGTATCAGTGTTTTATGTTTTTCCCTACAAAATTAGCTTCAACAAACATCTCTGATATACACACTCAGGGAGAAAGGAATGTACATACACACATATAACATTACTTTTAAGAGCTTCATAGTATTTCATTACCTTCACTCAACCAATCTCCTGTTGTTAGGTCTAAAGGATAGAAGAAGATGTACCAAGCCATTATTATTATTATTATTATTATTATTATTATTGCTGAGGAAGATTCACCCTGAGCCAACATCTGTTGCCAAACTATGAAAAGTGCTTGTCTCTGGAGAGTGGGATTTCAGGTGATTTTTTTTGTTTTTAATTTTCTTCAATGAATATGAATTATATAAGTGTAAGGACAAAGGATAAATGGTATATATTTTTTAAAAGGACCAAACAATATCTTACACATATATTCACCTCAAACAAGAAGGCTCATGTCACTCCCAGTGTAGTAGCATAGCGTAAGTTCAATAATAAAATTAAACAATTGGGTCCCCAGTCAACCATAACTATAAGTACTCATTGGAAAACTGCCCATGAGGGACAGTGTCTCCTGGTTACCAAACGGCATCTTTATTGAGATGGCATTACGGAATATAAAACAGACTCTTCACTAGCCAAGCATATATTTTCCAGATCATGCACTCCTGAGTGCCAAAAGAGAATGCTGCACAAGACCTGAGAGAAGCAATAATAGCACAGCGGGAACGAGTCTGAGGCCTGGGGCCCAGCTGTGTATTCAGATCATAATCCACCACTTACTGTGTGACACCAGACAAGTCACTCAGTTTCTCTGTGCTCCAATTTCTTCATATGGAAAACGGGGATAATAATAGTACTTGCATCACAGAGTTGTTATGAAGATCAAATGAATCCAGAAATGTAAACCATTTAGAATAGAACCTGGCACAAACTAAACACTAAAAAAGTCATCTGACTCAACTTAAGCCTGGAATACCTTACATTTCTAATTCAAAGTTACTTTTTATAACTTTTTATTCTTATGTGGTCAAAGATCATCTCAATTGCATTGCTGCCCTCTTAATTTTTCTTTACGCTAAACACAAAGGATGACAGGATGAGAAAGAGACCTTAAAATCTTAACTGAAAATATATTTTTCTCAGTAACCATTCTCCCAATTTTAAAACAACCTGAATCTCAAAGCCAAGTTTTTCTTTGTTGTTTTTTTTTTTTTTTTTGAGGAAGATTAGCCCTGAGCTAACATCTGCCCCCAATCCTCCTCTTTTTTTTGAGGAAGACTGGCCCTGAGGTTAGATCAGGGCCAGTCTTCCTCTACTTTATATGTGGGACGCCTACTGCATCATGGTGTGCCAAGCGGTGCCATGTCCGCACCCAGGATCTGAACCGTGAATCCCGGGCTGCCAAAGCGGAACGTGAGCACTTAACTGCTGCACCACTGGGCCGGCCCAAAGCCAAGCATTTTTAATTACTGATTGTGTTAACCTTCCTGGATCTCTTGAAAATTTTAATGATCTTTCTACATCTTAGAGCTTTTTTAACAAGAATAAATATTATGCCACTAATATTTACTGTATACTTAGTATTCAAGAAAGCCAGGAAGTAATAGTCCATCAAACACCATGACAGATAGAATCCTTACCCATTGATTCCTCATTAGAACTCTTAATGCAAACATTGAATGGAGTAACGGCAAGAGTAACTTCCTCTTGACTCGATGTAAAAAGAACAATTGCTTCAGCAAGCACTCTATAAATAATGAAAAAAATTACATTATTTGCAAACGAATAGAAATAATCTTATTAAATAGGACTCAAATCTCTAATATGGAAATAAATAGGTTAGTTCGCCTGGATTTAGAAAAATTTACCCAAAAGACCTACCTTCTTTCTTCTATATGAACTGCTTTATTTTTAGTATATTTTAAAATTGTCACTTCATTTGAAAGCCAAGAGAATAGTAAAATATATTCTTAGTAAAACATGTGAAAACTGCAGGATAAACCAAACACTAGAACAAAATGTCTCTAATTCTATGTTTTTATATACCCAATATATTTTTTTAAAAATTTGAGCAGCCAACCCAACGGCATAGTGGTTAAGTTCGTAAGCTCTGTTTCAGTGGCCTGGGGTTCATTGGTTCGGATCCCAGGCGCAGACATGGCACCGCTTGGCACGCCATGCTGTGGCAGGCATCCCACGTATAAAGTAGAGGAAGATGGGCACAGATGTTAGCTCAGGGCCAGTCTTCCTCAGCAAAAGGAGGAGGATTGGTGGCAGATGTTAGCTCAGGGCTAATCTTCCTCAAAAAAAGCCAAAAAACAAAAGAAAAACAGCCCGAGATCATACTCCTATGGGAGATAGTAGAAAACAGAGCTGTTCAAATAGAACTGGGGTGAACTATGCTGGAGACCCAGTTGAGGGGCAGAGCTTTACAAGCAGCCTGCTGCCTAAATTCTCTTTCCCTTTGTTACTTGCCCTAGATATTACCTATTACTTTCAAGGTTGTCTTGATATCTCAAATGCCCTTTCATCTGGGCTCCCTTGTTAGAAAGAGCTTTCTTGAAATATATTCACATACTGCACAAATCAGATTTAAAGTTGTTTGATTTGCATTTCCCTAATGACTTAATAATGTTGAACATCTTTTCTTTTTTTTTAAGATTTTTTTAAAATTTTTCCTTTTTTTATCCCCACAGCCCCCCAGTACACAGTTGTATATTCCAGTTGTGGCATGTGGGACGCTGCCTCAGCATGGCTTGACGAGCAGTGCCATGTCTGCACTCAAGATCCAAACCGGTGAAACCCTGGGCTGCCGAAGCAGAGTGCAAGAACTTAACCACTCAGCCACAGGGCCAGCCCCTGAACACCTTTTCATGTGCTTGCTGCCCATTTGTATATCTTCTTTGGAAAAATGTCTATCCAAATCCTTTGCCCATTTTTTAGCTAGGTTATTTATCTCTTTATTATTGCATTGTAGGTTTTGGGCTACTTTCAAAGATTTTATTTTTCCTTTTTCTCCCCAAAGCCCCCTGGTACATAGTTGTCTATTTTTAGTTGTGGGTCCTTCTAGTTGTGGCATGTGGGATGCCACCTCAGCAGGGCTTGATGAGCGGCGCCATGTCCATGCCCAGGATCTGAACTGGCAAAACCCTGGGCCGCCAAAGCGGAGCACATGAACTGAACCACTTGGCCACGGGGCTGGCCCCATGGGCTACTTTTAAAATTGAGGTGCTGTTAGATAACAGTGAGATCCTTAGAATTTATGTAATGTTGGTGTTAACCTGATGCTAGACATTAGCTCAGCACTGTTTCTTGATGCCAAAATGTCAGGAACACCTACCAAATTCATTTGGGAACATTTCCAGTGTTAATGGGGAGGTGTTGTACAAGATATCAAATAACCTGATACAAAAAATGACAACATGAATGTGCAATTCAAAAAGGAATAAAAATATAAATTGCTAATAAATATATGGTGATGCTTAAACTCCTTTGAATAAACATGACAATAAAGAGCATCTAATAATACCATTTTCTACCTATCAGATTGGCAAAATATTTTTTTTTTTTTTTAAGATTGGCACCTGGGCTAACAACTGTTGCCAATCTTTTTTTTTTTTCCCTGCTTTATCTCCCCAAACTTCCCCTGTACATAGTTGTATATCTTAGTTGCAGGTCCTTCTAGTTGTGGGATGTGGGACGCCGCCTCAACGTGGCCTGACGAGCGGTGCCTTGTCCACGCCCAGGATCCGAACCCTGGGCCGCCGTAGCAGAGCGTGCAAACTTAACCACTCAGCCACGGAGCCAGCCCCAGACTGGCAAAATTTTTAAAGATTGATCATATCCTTTACTTGGAAGGGGTCTCCTTACACTTTTGGTGGAAATGTAAATTGGTACAAACTTTTCAGATAGCAATTTGGTAGCCAGTATGTATGCAAATTTAAAATTTGTCTAAGCCTTTGACCCAGCAATTTCATTTCTAGGGCTCAATCTGTGTTAGGCAAACAATAAGATGGCCCCCAATGATCCCCACCTCCTAGTATTCACCCCCTTATATAATTCCCTCCCCTCAAGTGTAGGCTGGACAAAGAGAAATGGCAGGCACCAGGAAATGTCATTCTGAGATTACGTTACAAAAAGACTATGGCTTCCTTCTTGGGAGTTCTCTCTGTCTCTTTCTCTCTCTGATTACCAGCTGCCAGGCTGTGAGGAGATCCAGGCAGCCTAGAGAGAGGGCTGCATGGTGAGGAACTGAGGCCTACCAGCAGCCACAGGAGTGAGCTTGGAAGTTGGTCTTCTGAGGCCTTGTAACAGCGTCAGCAAGCTTGGGAGTGAACCCTCCCAAGTCCAGCCTTCAGATGAGCCTACAGCCCTGGCCGCCAGCTTGACTTTAACCTCAGGAGAGACCTGGAGCCTGAAGTACCCAGCTAAACTGTACTTATTACTATGAAGTAACAATGTCTGGATTTTTAAAGCTCTCAGTTTTGGAGAAATTTGCTCCACAGAAATAAGTAACTGATACACCATCCTATGTACTACTAGCAGCATTGTTTGTGATAGCAAAAAGTTGGAAATTATGGCTCAGTTATACAATGAAAAAATATGCAATCATTAAAAATAATAATATTGATTTAACTGAACTGACATAGAAACTAAAAAAAGCAATTTGCCAAACAATAAGAATACTAGGACATTTTCTTTGAAAAAACTATGTATAAGTATGTATGCAGTATGTGATATAAATTTGAGAGAGAGGGTGAAAGAGGGGGAAAGGAAGAGATATCCATAGCTATAGGGAGAGGGAGAGTTACAAAGAGATTGGTTATAAGTAGAAGATCTAGAAGGATATACACCAAGTTGTTAATAGATGTTACCCCACCATGTGGGATACAGGGGCAGGTAGAGGAGAAAGACTTTCATTTTTTATCTTTGTGCTCTTCTATAAATTTTAAATATACTGTAAGGAGCATGTATTACTTTTGTAATTTAAAAAACAATAAGGATAAAATATCTTTAGGCTCAGAAAGTAATTATGTTTAACGCTACACCTTAACTGAAAAATTGGGTGCCCTACACTGACAAATATGCCTCACTCATTCTCTCGAGAAAAAAATGCAAACACTTAGAGATAAAATCAGTTCATATCAAAAATGTTAAAATTTCCTCATCCTGTGTGTTTTAAGACTCAGACAGAAGGCACCATATAAATGCAAAGTATTATTAGATAATATTTTTCTCTCAATATCACTTGATATAGAAAGCCACTGATGGGACATTTTTAGAACTTTACTAGCCACTAAATTATTATTGCTACCATTAGACAGTCATTATCTACTATTATCTTTCTCAAGATCCTGTAAGGTGATTTCTCCAAGTCCAGTGGGAGCTTTTTAAAAAAAAGTAACTGATTTAAAAGCTCTAGGGCATTAATTCTTTACTCTGTGACCATAATATATTCAGAAAAGGAAAATAAACAACAGAGAACTCATTACCTTGGTTGAATCATTAGTGTATTAGAACATGTACTCTTTTCAAAAATAACTTGCAAAGGCTGACTTTCTTGAAAACACACATTGTGAGTCCTTTTAATACCTTAAAAAGAATAAAGCAACTTGTTAATAATTTTATGTACAAAATTAACACATTAGAAAGTCTGTAAGTTTCACAGCCAAGTTAAAACAATAAAATTAAAGCAACATTTAATATCTGGCAGGTACACACAGCTTAGAGCAGCACTATTCCTTAATGAATGTGTTTATCGCTCCCTGGTGGACACCATGCAACATGTCATACCCTCTGACCAATCAGGCAGTAGAATTCCCACACTGTTTTGAAATACAGGTAATTTCATAAATTGTGTATAAAATAGTGATTACCCATGACAGATCATACATCTCTGATTCTCTCTCAGTACTGGATATCTGGTCTGTGAATTCTTTTCCTCTGAGAGGAGGAGGAGAGGAGTGTGTAGCAATAACGGCTATGGCCCCGTTTGCCAGCAACTGCAGTGTACATTTTACATACATTGCCTCTGAGCCTCACAATAGCCCTGTGGAGCAGGTACTTAACCTCAGAAAAGGAAACTATAGCTCGGTGAAGCTAAATGACTTTTCAAGGCTATGCTGTTTTAACAAGTATAGCTAGAATTTGAATCTAAGTTTGAATATAGAGCTCATGAAATAAAATCCAGCTGGGCAATAAGTTTCTACAGCATAATAATGTTGTAGTAGGAATCAAAAGGGCTCACTAGAAACAACATTTCTCAACTAATTTTTTTTTCACTGAGTCAATAACAACAGCAACGTTTATTAATTTCATGAATACTTACTGTGCACCTACTATGTACAAGGTTGTATCAGTTAGCTTTTGCTGGATAACAAACCACTCCAAAATTTAGTGTTTCAAAATAACAAACACTTGTTATTTTTCATAATTCAGCTGAGTTGTTCTGGTTTAGGCTGGTTTAGCTGTGGCTGGATCATCTTGGTCTGACTTTCAAGTCTGAGGTCTCAGCGGGGCAAACTGGGCCAGCTGGGCTGGCAGAGACCTCTTGCCACATGCTCCCTAACCTTCCAGGAGTCTACACTGTGCTGTGCTTGTGCTCAAGCTGATGGGGAGCTTCTTAGTTCAACAGTGGAAGCTGACAAGCCTCTTGAGCCTCGGCCTGGAACTCACACAGTATCACTTCCACTGCACTCTACTGTTATCACAGAAGTGCAAGGCCGGCCCAGATTCAAAGTGGGGAAACAGACTCCAGCTTCTGAAGGAAGGGGCTGCAAATAATATATGAGCATTTGTTTTTGTAATCTACCACACGGGGACTATTTCAGGAAATGTGAACCAGCAAAAAACAAAACTCTCTATCTTCACAGAGCTTACGTTCTAGTGAGAGGAGACAGACAATAAGAAAACAAATAAGTAAAACAACTGGTATGGCACATAGTGATAAGTGCCACAGGAAAAAAGGAAAGCCACAAGGGGACGGGGGACTACCAGCGGTGGTGGGCAGCAATTTTAAACAGCAAGGTCAAGGAAGACCTCATGGAGAAGATGTCACATGAGCAAAGGCCTGCAGGAGGTGAAAGAGCAAGCCGTGTGCCCTCTGGAGCAGGAGGCTGTCTGGCAGAAGCAGCAGACCACAGTGCCCAAGTAGGAAGCACGCCGGGCTTCCTAATCACAGAGCCATTGTAAGATCTTTGGCTTTTACCCTGGATAAAATGGGGAGCTTTTTGAGAGTTTTGAGCACTAGAATGACATAATATGACCTATTTTAAAGGGATTACTGTGGCTGCTATTTTGGGAAGACACGAAACTCAAAAACTGACATATTTTACCTATTTGAAAGAAAATATTTTCAAGTTACTTTTGGAGTGACATATAATAGGTGCCCATGGTATAAAATTCAAAAGATACCAAAGGATAGACAATGTAAAGTAAGCCACCCAAACCCCTGACTCCTGACACCCCAGAACCCTCCACAGAAGCAACTACTGTTACCAGTTTCTTAGGTATTCTTCAGAAACAGCCCACGCACATACAAGCAGAATCATACCTCTATAACAAGTATCTGACTCAGGTGAGTAGTGGCATTGCCGAGGACATCCAAGCTGAGACATATCTGATTTCTTTGTCATCCCATGCTCCTTTTCTTGCTACTGGCTTCCTTCCCCTTCTTCCTTATCAACACACACTAAACACGGCCTACACCTTTGATCACACTGCTCCCTCATCATTGGACGCCTTCCCATTTCTGCTACTGGACACTTCCCCCGATGTGATGCCACTCCCCAGAAAAAGCCTTTCCTCTTCCCCTTTCTTTCCTTGAAATCTCTTGCCCAAAGACATCCATTGTACCCTTTTTAAAGCAATTCAGCTTGATGTATCTCTTCACTGTGGTTTTTCTAGTCTTCCCATTTAATAATAATTTTCCTTGATAGGATGCAAATGGGATAATAATTTAGAAGTCCTGTTTTCTTTCTGTGTCATTTATTAACTTTACCTAGTGCTGCACAAAGTACTGGGCTGTAATGAGATAAGGAGTTTTCATCAGAATTTACTTCTTTCACCGAGAAAGTCTTATTATTAAAAAAAGAAAACAAAAACAAAACAGCAGAAGTAAAGAGAACAGTTAGTAATGTGCTCGACTTAAATTCTGGCGTAAGCTCCTTATCTTCTCACAGACCAGTAACAAACAGTTTGGGGCCCAGCAGCCAGCCCATGGAACACTTTGCGTGGCAGTGCATTATACCATCTGCTCCCGGCCATGGATGCTATGGCAGAATTCTGCTTGCCACTTCATAAGCTCAATTTGCAACCTCCCTCAGCGGGTCCAGAGAACTCTTTCAAACTCGAAAAGGTACAGCTAAGGAATAACCATTATTTTGGAGATGTTACATTTGTGGAGTTTGGAATTTCAGAGACCAATGATACTTCAAAAATCTTATGAGTTATCCAAATATTCCCCCAGAACCTTCAAGTTCACTGTTAAGTGAGTTTAAAGTCATTTGCACATCTGTAGAATGTCCTTTTGCAAAAACTTAAAAGCTTGAAGAGGGAATCCTGCCTCCTGATATCATTTCATTAATATACGTGTATGAATCAGAGTTTTATTTTCACTCAATAGCCCAACGCACTCCTCAAGTGGAAGCCCCTCTCTGTCGGAGACCTGTCTCCTTGAGCCCTGAACTTATCAGCAGGTGGTTTATATCAGAGTGTGTTCTTCAGGGACAACTCACTGACTCATTTTTCACAACTCTGGGGCCAGCGCAAAAAAAATATGGCGAATTGGTGAAATTATAAATAGGCAGATAAATATTTCAGATGAATCTTGGTTCTTGATGATATAAATCATCCTTTTTTTCCTATTAGCAGATGCTAAATAATCATCTTAGCATCTTAGTAGATGCTAAGAAATCATCGTATTAGAAATTGTTTATGGTTAGATTCAGAGAAGTTAGTCCTTCATAGTAGCTCGTATTTTTGCAATTGTTTTCTATCAAGAAGAGAGCCAAATTTACTTCACTATCCTTAATTTCTTCCCAAATTCCAAATACATATTTCTAGCAGCTTACTGGATACCTCTGCCCAGGTGATTTTTCTTAACTAAATTTGAACAATGTTTCTCCAACAGATTATAAATGTAAAATCGCAAGCATAATTTGCTGAGGACATACAGTTTTGGAAAGTATAACTATTTATCCCAATTACTATAGCAGCATTTATTCCCTGCTTCTCCCTTCCTTCCTGAGCCATCCCTTCCCTATTGTGTGGCAGCCATGACGTTTGGGTGGGACTGACTGCACTTCCAGCATCACCGGTGGGCCCTCACTGGTATAAACCAGCTGATGTAATCTTATCCTCCTGCAGTTGAATTTGGTCCAGATATGGCAATAAGCCAAGACAGAGAATGGCATTCCCCTGGCCACCAGGATTAGTTTAGGTTGGTCCAATCAGAGGAAAGTCAAACACTTTTGTTTAATGGATGTATGAGGTAAGGCTCTCACTTCCCCTGGATGTAAAACAGCAGGCATGTAGCCCCAGCTGCTGCTAGAAGTCACCTTATGGTTAAAAGTTTATAAGAGAAGCTGGCCTTGGGATAAATCACATGGAAGAAAGCAGAGCTGAGAGAATTTTAAAAAGAAGGAAAAGAGGCAGCAGCTGCTGCAGGCTGGATAGAACCACACCCATGACTTAATTGTGAACTTTTCATTTACGTGAGCCAGTATTCCTCCTTATTGTTTAAGCCACTTTGCGTTCGATTTTCTAGTTATTGTCTTTTGTTACTTGCAATTAAAGCAACCTAACTCATACAACTTCCCTACAAAAGATATTAAGTATCAACCAATCACAAATATGTACTGGACACTAATCAAGCCACTTGAGAGACACTTAAGAAATCAAAAAGCTGGTTCTTCAAAATCTAGCTGGAAATAAGGGATGAGGAAAACTGTAATGATAGCAGGCCCTGACTACTTAGTGCTCCATCTGTGTCAGGCACCATGCTATGTGCTTCACATGTGATTTCGCTTCATCCTCATGTTAACAACCCTGGAACACGAGGGTAGATAAGATTACCCCCATTTTACAGAAAAGAAAATGAAAGTTCAGAAAGCTTATGTACTCTCACAAAGCTAGTAAGAAGTATAGGAAGTATAGAAGAATCCACGCCCAAATCTGTGCGATGTCAAGGCTTGCTGTGCTTTTAATCACGCTCTTTACAGGATTCTGCTATTATACGAACTAAAAGTCAAAGAAGGCAAAAAATAACGTTAAATCGTTGATATTTTGTACTGAAAAAATAAGGAATATAATATAAATATAAGCTGAAATAAAAATACTAAGACAAATGTAAGACAAAATTAAGAAATATAAATTGTAACACTAAGATAACCTTCCAGAAGACCATTCTGCTAGAAAAAAAACATTTAGACCATATCACAAGTACAAGATTTTTAAAGCATACAATTCTACCTGCTAACTTCAAATAAAATAGCTGCAATCATAATAAATATAACTAGAGCTAACAATCAGACAATGTGCCAGGCGTTCTTTTAAACACTTTAGAACTGTAACTGCCTATAATTCACTGAATCCTCACAAAACCCTAGGAGGCTGGTACTAACATTATCCCCATTCTACATATTGGGAAACTGAGCCACAGAGATGTAAAATAGTTTGCCCAAAGTCTTAGCAAGGAAATGGCAGAGCAGAATTCCACCCCAGACCTTGTGGCCTCCAGAGTCCACGCTCCTAGTCACCATGCTACAGGTATTTAAGCATGTAACGGTCCTGAGTACAGCATTTAAATATCTACCATGCAAGTCTGGGAGGCAGGAAATCGGTTTTACAGCTTGGTGACGCAGAGAGTGAATGAAGGGTTTGGCTCCTACTGTTGTGGGGCTGGATAAAAATCCAGGCTCCGCGACTTACTAGTTCTGTGACCCTGGGCCAGTTACCACACTTTTTTCAGCACCAGATATACTACTATCTGCCTCCTAGCGGACTTTCAACACAGGTAGGCATTATTCTTTCCTGTTCTCACCAAGGAATGCTGCTACCAAAGCGCTCTTACAGAATATCATCAAGCAGCCAGTTAATTTTAGAACCACCAACTGAATTTGGTTGAATTCAAACTGACATTAAAAAGAAATTGGTTTGTATGCAGGCAAAACTTGTGCCACTGACAAGTCAAAAAAGGAGATAATACCATTCATCTCACAATAGAGAGACTTTTCAAGTACTTCCAACTGTCCTACCACAAAACAACACAAATTCTAAGCAATAATGCAATGTGAAGTCTTGACGTGCAGTCTGAATATCCTAAACATGAAAAATATTAGCAAAAACACACAATACTTTAAACTAGTTTTAATTATACCTACCATGTCTGCAGAAGAATTGAATGACTACTTTGCACTTATCTGATCTGGTGAATATTTTGCAGCTCTCTACATTTCTTTCGAGGGAATTCAGACATTTAAAGATGGGGAGAATTGACTGTAACACAAACACATTATAGAACAACACAAATAGGGTTGTTTGATTAGTTAAAAAAACAAACAAAAGCAGAGCATGTATAGTCATAAATGAATAGACTTGTCCTGAATGCCATTTAAACCAAGTATGAAGTACAGAATAACTATTATGTCCTATATAATGAATATTTCTACAATACAAGAGAAAACCAGGGCCACTTATATTTACCTTCATACCCAATTTGCAATTTAAATTCGATATTGTGTCATTATCATTCATTTTCACTGAAGTTGACCATTGATATTGTTGAAAAAAGACAGGAGAGAAGAGAACACATCCATATGCTGACCGACAAGAATTCACAGATCTTAAAGCAAGCTGGAAAAATAAAATAATAGCTATTTAGGAAAAAAATCAACTTTCCTTAAACGATTAATTCAAAAAGTTCTATTACCTTTCCCATCGCAATTAAATGTGTTCAAATAAGGTTATGAGATATTACCTGCATTATATGGACTACATTATACATATGAATTATTATATATATATGATATAGGCTGCATTATACAATGTGTATTGAATTTGCGTATACATATGTGTACATATCTATATGGAATACCTATGTCTTAAATCTAAAATCTTCCATGTTGAAATAGTAAAACTGTAAATGCCTACAGGGGCCTTAACTTTAATGCACGAAGTGGCAGACAGTAATATAAAAGGGAGTAAAAAGACTGCAGCAAAATGACGATCTCTTGACTTATCTTACAGGAGAAACAGCCAACTACCTCCACTTGGGAATGGAGGCCCAAAGTTGTCAGATCTGAGTTTTCAAGAGATTCAGATTTTTACGTGGACTCTCCCAATTATTTAAGTATTAGAAAATTATTTCAATTTTTTAAAAAACACAGCACAGCCCCCACAAAACACTGCTGCAAGCCATATCCAGCCTGTTGACCACCAGTCTGTGACTTCTGGTTTAAATAAGTTGGGCTTATCTGCATGATTTTTTTTTTTTTCTTTTTTTTAAAGATTGACACCTGGGCTAACAACTATTGCCAATCTGGTTTTTTTTTTCTGCTTTATCTCCTCAAACCCCCCCTCCCCGGTACACAGCTGTATATCTTAGTTGCACGTCCTTCTAGTTGTGGGATGTGGGACGCCGCCTCAACGTGGCTTGACGAGTGGTGCCATGTCCTCGCCCAGGATCTGAACCCTGGGCCGCCGCAGCGGAGCTCACGAACTTAACCACTCGGCCACGGAGCCGGCCCCTATCTGCATGATGTTTAAGTTTACTATGCTCTAAATGTATTCAGATATGTAAAAGAAGGATGAACAGTCAAAGGGATAATTACAATTTCTGAATTTCCTGGTTAACATTCAATCTGGACTGGGACCTTTAAACATCTGCTTCTGCCTTAATAGGAGGTCTGTTAGTTAACGTCCTTACTTACACCTTTTTCAGATGGGTCCAGCCACAGCTCGTCACTAACTCGTGATAGAGCTTGGATTGCTTTCCCAAACACTGTGGAGAAAAAGGAAAGGTGCTGCTGACATTCTTTCAAACAACAAAGACAAACCAGAGGGCCACTTCAGCATTCACTCAAGCAGGACTCAAGATAAACCCATAGGGAACAGTGTTCTATAGACTAAGGCTACTTTGCTTAAGAAATACAGTGTAATACCCTTGGCAAAATGCCACGCGGAGCTCCATAAATTCAAAGAATGAGTGTGTGAAGTGACCAAATGCAACACAATTCTTCTATATGTTTGCAGCATTGCACAGAGCTACTGCAACCAGGCAATTTCACACTAATGCATTTTTAAACTTGGTTTAAATAAATGTATTCCCCTCCACCCACCCCCACCCCCCAAAGTGTGAAAACAGCATGGAGAGGATGGTTTGAAGTGTTTTAACATCTTCACAGGTGGCAACGTCAAAACAAGTCATGAGAGAGACTGTAGAGACATTCAAGATGCATCTCCGACGTTTGAGTGCAGCGTGCAAGATGCCAATCTTTCCACCAAACACACTCATACGGCCTCTGGGAAAGAGGCTTAGGCGGGACCAACGATGGTCTCATCTGCTATGACACTGCCAACGTTCTCACGATTACAAATAACGACAAAATGTGGCAAACAGAGGCGGAATACTATGCTGCGTTAAAAAGGGATGCCCTATCAACCCAGTAGAAAAAAGGAAAGATAATCCCAGAACATAAAATCAGATTATAATACTTAAGAATCAGAAGGGTGTGAGTTACGCGCGCAGCCTTCAAACTGAGAAAGACAGCATGACCACGCGAAAAAAGGGGGGGTGGGGGGCATCTGTCCTTTTTACCCCTTCACAGTCACCACTTTTTCCTGGAGCTGCTTAATGCAGACCTTTCATCCATCCAATGGTGTGTATCGAGCAGCTGCTGTGTTCCAAGCACAACCCAAGGCAATGGGGGAACAGCAACGAACAAGCCGGGCACAGCCGCTGCCTCGCAGGGCCCACAACCCAGGAGGACGACACTGAACCATCGCCCAGTGCTTATTAAGAAGCGAGGCGCCCACTGCCAGAGCACCGCCTAGCGCCCGAGGACGCGCAGGGGGCTGTGCCCCTCTCCTGTCCACGAACACCGTCCCCCACATGTCCCCCACATGTCCCCCACGGGGCGAGCCCGCTACAGCACAGGACGCCCTTCCGCGCTCATCCTCAGGGTCCGATCTGTAGGAAACCATTGCTCTTCTAAGGAGGGATTTCCTGGAGTGACTCTCACGTTTAAAGTACGGTTTAGGATAATCGTTCCGTGCATTCCCACCTATTATTGAGCTCCTCACATGCATTTCCGTTTCATTCCTACAGCAAACCCGATAACAAAGGGGCTGTTACTATTCTCACTTAACACATGAGGAAACTGAGCCTCGAAGAGATTCGGTGGCTTGCCCCGGGTCATACATTAAAAAATGGCAGAATCCGGAATAGAAGCCGGGTTTGCGCTTTTCTCGCGACACTAAGACACTGTGGTGGTGCGAGCCTTCTTGCCCCCCATCTCCTCCCCGCGCGCTCCTCCTCAGCCCGGTGCGAGGCCGCACTCGGGGCTCCGGCCCACAGCGCAGCGTCAAAGCACGGACACCCCAGAACGACAACAGGACACCAAGAAAAGCGGCTGGGCCTCCCCCCGCCTCAGACGCTAACGGGCCTCGGTGGGCGAAGGCGGGCTGTGGCCAGGCCTCCTGTCCTCAGCCCCCGTGCACGAAGGCAAAAGGGAATCCAGACTGCCACGGCAGAGTCGGCCCCATGAACCTCAGGCTTTCGTTTTCTACACAAGAAGGCAAGCAAGGCCGTCCACCTTTCACCTGACTGCCGCCCATTCCGCACTTCAGCATGGCTGGGGCCCTAACCAGTCGGGTCGCAAGATGCGCCTCAGCTTGACGGCCCCGAGTGCCCGGATGTTGCCCGCGCTTTTCGAAGCTTCGAGATTTCACCCCTCCCCTCCCCCTCCTCTTTCCCAGAGATGAGTTTCGCTTTACGGCGTAAAATGGCCTGTGCGGGCCGCCGTACAGCAGCCTCCTGCGGACCTCGTTTTTCATTGGCTGCGAGCGGGGTGGGCGGGTCGCCGAGGAGCCTGAGGAAGAGGGCGGCGGCGGTGGTGGTGGTGACTGAGCGGAGCCCAGTGACAGGATGGTGAGGACGGCAGCCGCGGAGCCCGGGGCCTGGCCCTCGGCCGGCGTGCTGTGTCGTTGGGAGCCGCTGGAGTCTCGGGGCGAGGGCGTGGGCGATCCCGGAGGCCTTGGCGGGCGGGCCCGGGCCTGGGGGCAGCCGAGGGGGAGAGCAGGCAGGGGCGGGAGCGGCCACCTCTGGGTGCGGCCGGCGCGGCCTCGCACCGCCGCCCTGGGGGCCGGAGGACTGCCGAGGGGGAAAGGGCCCCTCTCAGCTGCTCGGCTGGTCACGAGACCCGCACGGGAAAGGCCTTTGGGCCTGCGCCTGGAGCGTCCCCGAGAAAGGAGCACGGGCCCCTTCCGTTTCCAGACGCTTCCCTACTCCTTTCCCACAAAAAGCGTCTCCCGCTGGTTGGGATGCACCGGTTACCACCCCAGTGTGGCAAAAGCTGGCTTCTCAGCTGCAGAACGGGAAGTCGCAAGCAGAATCCCCTAAGCATTTTAGTTTGCCGTCTAGGGAAAGGGGGTAAAAACCCTCCGCTTTCCCCGGAGATAACGTCCAGCTGCCATTGAAACGTGGTAGGATGCCCACCAGGACTGGAGGTGGCTCTTAGAATTCTTGGGACCCTGTAGAGTAGGATTGCTTAGCGGTTTATGAACTCTTTAAAATTGTTTGGAAAATTTTGTGAATACGTACGTTTTTCTGGGTAAAAGGTCAGTGATTTACCTCGGTCGTTGATCACACTGCCGCAGCCAGCTTCAAGGCGGCCCGTCACCCCCTCGGCCCCAGAAGGTTGCTACCCCTAAGACCTTCCTACATAGAAACTCAGGAGCATCTGCTGGAGAGGGTGCATAGCTGTAATCAGATGTGCAAAGGTGCCCTTGACCCCCTAAAAAGTTAAGAACGGTTTCAAGAGGAGCTCTGATTATCTTGGTATTTGTGTTGATGAGGTTAACTGTAAAGGGACTTCTCTCTCAGATGAGCATCCATTGCATTTTGAAGGTTGTCATGATTATGTGACAAACAGCCTTTCAGGTGGCTTATAGACGTGATAGCTAAAGATTTATGGTGTATGCTTCTTTAGTTTCTTTATATATGTAAAAGGCTTTAATCCTACTTTTGATTTTTGCTTCTAAACGGACTCCACTTTAGAGTAATCCAGCTTACAGTAATTTTGAGACATTTATCGCTGGGAGAAGACGAAATTATCTGACATATGATTCCATATTCATGTTTCTGCAGTTTTTTTGAGAGGTGAACACTTTTTTAGAGTAGTTGTACTGGAACATGACTTTTCACATGAAATAGGAAGAACTGGGCAAAATTTAGCATTAGCTGGTTCTTTTATGATTAAAAGCATTTTATTTGGGAAAGGAGACTAAACTAAAAATGTTCAACACTTAGTAGTATTCAGAGTCTATGGGCAGCAAATTCAAGTGTGGGGAGGGTCCACTTTTAGCTGGAGAAATGTGTTTGCTTTTATCATCTTTAGTTGGTGACTTCATCACTTGATAATGTATTCATAGCATTGTGTTAGATCTTCTATACAAAATAATGACCTACCTGAGCATACTTTCCCAACTAGTAGAATTTTGAACATAAGAAAATTAAAATCAGCGTACTTGAGGAATAATTAGATCTTAAGAATCCAGAAAATGTTAGCTTTCATTTAAGCTATTACTAATGAATTTTCCAAATTGTCTTGTAAAATTCTTAACAGAACCGGAAACAAAAGAGATGGGAGTCGATGTGGAGAACAAGATTAGGACTAATAGGAAAAATTGACGAGGCAAATTTTTTTAAAGAGAGAGCCTGTGTGTGTATGTGTGTAAAATGTTTAAAAATACAGCAAATGGTTCTTTTGGTATTGTTTTGAGCAAAGCTGATTTTTAACATTTTCTTTCATAACACTCAGAAATCATTAACAATTGTTTGCATATTCATTTGATACGAGTTTTTTGTTCCTTTTTTTGGTTTGTTTCTTTTTGTTGCTTTCTTTTAACATTGGTCATGTTTCACCCTTTTTTTTCATTCCCCTGTCTGCAATCAACTTCTTCATTCCACTAAGGCTGGGCACAGAGTAAGTTTCTTCTCTTAGCTCCTACTAACAATGGTGATCGGGTGGCTGATTACTGGGATTTTCACCCTTTTATGGTCTGTCAAATAGGAAGTAACCAAATTCCTATGCTTTGATTGGGTTGGTTCTTTATTTGAATTTAACAAGACTGCCATTGCCAGGATCTTTTGCTGTCTTAAAAGACGCTGTAATCTATGTCTAACCTGAATTGTCAAGTGTGGAATTTGGGCAAGGAGACTCCTTCAAGAATGACATTTGTTAGGTGACACTATTTTCCCTATAGCTTTGTCATGTGCAGGAAACCAGATTCCTAGTAAGGATCCTTACTACTTTGAAATAATTTCTGTGTAGTCATTCATACAGTTATATCCTTAGACGGCTAACAGTCTGGGTACACGTGGGCATAGTCCAGAGTACATTGTAGAATAGGCCATCAGTTATTATAAAGTATCATGTCTTAACTAATGTTCTTTCTAGCACATTCAAATGGAAAAGTGCATTCATTATTAGTCCTAAACATTTTCAGCCTGGTATAGACATGTACCCTTTTAAAAGGTTGAAGTTCTTTTTTTTAATATAGAAATCTATTTTTTACCTTTTTCTCAAATGCCAGCTTCCCATATTAACTATGTACTTCAATCCATATCTGAAGGGATCCCCCTCTAAAGATGAAGATTGTTCTATATCCAGGTACTTTTGTATGGATTCCTGATGAGGGTGGAAACTTCTCTGTGGTTTTTAGCTTTACAGATGTTTTGTCCACTAAGATCTGGATTGAAACAATTAATATGTCATTGAGCAAATACCAGCTGAAACTGCTTTTTATAAAGAAGAAACT
Source organism: Equus quagga (assembly GCF_021613505.1). Classification (NCBI taxonomy): domain Eukaryota; kingdom Metazoa; phylum Chordata; class Mammalia; order Perissodactyla; family Equidae; genus Equus; species Equus quagga. The sequence continues at coordinate 72,050,922 of NC_060281.1, read as the reverse complement.
TATTTAACAATTTCTTTTAAAGTGTGCTAATTTTGTAACCTTGTGTTACTTTAGTTGCTCTACATCCTTTCCCTTGTAATCATTTTGGTATTTGTTGCAAGATGAAGGAAGCTTGTTTTAGTAATAATTTTAATTTCACACATTTTGTTTTTAATTTCAATTAAAAATTGACAGATTTTAATTTGGTGACAGTCTGTGGTGGCAAAACTATTTTCTGGGGGCCGGCCTGGTGTCACAGTGGTTAAGTGCGCACGTTCTGCTTCGGCGGCCCGGGGTTTGCCAGTTCGGATCCCGGGTGCGGACATGGCACCACTTGGCAAGCCATGCTGTGGTAGGCGTCCCACGTATAAAGTAGAGGAAGATGTTAGCTCAGGGCCAATCTTCCTCAGCAAAAAGAGGAGGATTGGCAGCAGATGTTAGCTCAGGGCTAATCTTCCTCAAAAAAAAACAAACACTATTTTCTGTTTTACTCTATTTCAGATATTTAATGTCTTCTTTGATAATATTAAGGAATAGTCATGCCTTCTTTAAAAGCAGTTAAAGGGCATGTACATTTATGGATGAGATGTCTGTGTGGGAAGACATCCTGACATAGAATAAAGGAGCTTATTCTAATCGACATGAAGAAATTGATTCTCTTGTTCTTTGGAGGGCAGATATTATTTTTAAATGAACTTTTTGACAATATTCTATTAAATGACTGAATTAAATAGTGTTTATATGTCAACTGTTAAAATTTTTAAATTAAAATTTTACAGGATTGAGGTTTTCTATTCTTTTATGTTTAAGTGCAAAATTTATTTTTGTCATCTGAGACTATGTTGCAACTCTACCTCCTGCTAAATTCATCAAGCTTTTTTTTTTTTAATGCTTTTATGCACATGATTGAAAATGTTATTTTAAGTTTGAGAACTAAACTGGGGGTACATAAGCAGTTTAATCTAGATAATAACGTGACGGTGAGGATTTCTAATAATGAAGAAAAAAGAAGATAACAGATTATAATTCAGAAGCACACATTTGCCCTATTGAAACTCTTTGAAACATAGGCTGTTTTTATTCTTCTGTAATGTATAGCTAATAGTTTTAAGTAGCAAATATTGTAAATTTTGGCTACTGTTCCTCCAAATAGTTGTTAGTCTGGTAAACATAAATTATAGAATTAACTTTGTTCTCTGTTATTACATTTTTAGTAATTCTCTTCATTAACATTCTATGAATCAATATATAAGGTTTTACAACTGCAGAAATATGGGGGCCGGCCCGGGTGGCACAGCAGTTAAGTGCACACATTCCACTTTGGCAGCCCGGGGTTCACTGGTTCGGATCCCGGGTACGGACCTACACACCACTTGTCAAGCCATGCTGTGGTAGGTGTCCCACATATAAAGTAGAGGAAGTTGGACATGGATCTTAGCTCAGGGCCAGTCTTCCTCAGCAAAAAGAGGAGGATTGGCAGCGGATGTTAGCTCAGGGCTGATCTTCCTCAAAAAAAAAGAAATACTAATTACCATATCAGTCTTCAAAATGCCAAATTCCACAGAGCCCAGTAGTATTTTTTTCAGTGTAATTCATAGGTCTCTAAGTGAACCACACTAGAAAGCTTGATTTTATTCTTAGTAAATAGAGTGATTACCTGTATTGTGTACGCATACCTGTTTATGACCAAAATAAAATAAGATTGATTTAGAACAGAGTATGTTACCATATGTGTGTTTATTTAAATGATCATGATAGGAACTGTGTGAATAACTTTTGCTCTTTTGGGTTCTGGAATCTCTGATTAGTTTAATTTAAAAGGGGAGTTTTGGGAGGAGAATCCTTGTTTGGACATCATGTTTAACGTTACACCTTGTCTCACCTTGACACTTTAAAGTTGGTGTTGGTATTAGGAGACCTGCACATCCCGCACCGGTGCAATAGTTTGCCAGCTAAATTCAAAAAACTACTGGTGCCAGGAAAGATTCAGCACATTCTCTGCACTGGAAACCTTTGCACCAAAGAGAGTTATGACTATCTCAAGACTCTGGCCGGCGATGTTCATATTGTGAGAGGAGACTTCGATGAGGTGATGTATTTCCCTTTCCCTTCCCAAATAGTTCCTTTTCTGGATAGTTACATATATAAGCTTTATCTTTTAGACCAGAATTTTTCAACTGTTAAGGTCTTTTTTCTTTTAATTTTCCAAATATAAAATTACTACACATACTCCTCTCTTACTGTTTGAAAATCACTGATTTTAGATTAATCAATAAACATATTAAGTATTCCTTCTAACTAAATTGATACGAAATAGAAGTGGTTTTGTCATTATTTTTTGTACTACTGTCATTTAGTTTCTAAGGTTTTTGTTGGAAACTTATCACTGCCCCCACCTCTGCTACCCTGTTCCAAGCCACTGGACCCCTTTCTTGGGGTCCCCTCCCTGATTCTACCCTCCTCTTTCCATAGTTTGTTCTCCAAGTAGCAACCAGAGTGGTCCTTTTTCGGTGAAGTAAGATCACATCACTGGTCTCTGAAAACCCTGCCGTGGCTCCCTGTCTCAGGGGTGAACTGTAAGGGGGCATGAGGGAGTTCTGAGGAGGTGGTTGACCTGTTCTGTATCTTGATTGTGGTTGTACTTGAATAGACGTGTGCATTTGTCAAAACCCCTTGAAGTGTACACTAAAAAGGTCAGTTTTACAGTATGTAAATTATACCTCAATAAACCTGACTTTAAAGAAAGAAAATAAGTTAGGAATTCTGGAGTTCCAACTTTGCCCATTAACAATGGACCAAAAAAAAAGTTAATAATGAGATTTTAGGCAAATTACATCCTCTTTCTGGTCTTAATTTCCTCCTACATAAATGTGATTGGAATAGATGATTTTTAAGACTCCTGCCAGTGCTAACATTGTATGATTTAGCATAATAAGTCTGATTCTAGTGTGAAAAATCTATTTTGTGTTTCTGGGAATATAAGCTTTTTCATTAATTATTTAACTTCATTGGTACTCTTTACTGGGGTTCCTGTATACCAAACCCAATGAGCGTAGTGTCTTTTTTTTTGAGTGGATTTAAAAAATAGTTTGGATAAGGGGGCCGGCCCGGTGGCGCAGCGGTTAAGTTCGCACGTTCCGCTTCTCGGCGGCCCGGGGTTCGCTGGTTCGGATCCCGGGTGCGGACATGGCACTGCTTGGCAGCCATGCTGTGGTAGGCGTCCCACATATAAACTAGAGGAAGATGGGCACGGATGTTAGCTCAGAGCCAGGCTTCCTCAGCAAAAAGAGGAGGACTGGCAGTAGTTAGCTGAGGGCTAATCTTCCTCCAAAAAAAAAAGCAAACAAACAAACAAACAAAAAAAATAGTTTGGATAAGCTAGTGGTGGCATGGAGCTAAAAGATAGGGGGATGAGAAGCAAAGGGGCCAATTTCTTGTCGGTAATTAGAATGTAGTTCTGGTTTGTTAAAAACATGTTAGGGGTTCCATTTGTGTGATGCTAAAGACAGTTTCAGTAGCAAGAATTAAAATTTCTTGCTTCTAATTTGCTAAATTCATAGACCCTGGAGCCATTCTACCAGGGTTTGGATCTTGGCTCAATCCCTTACTAACGTGACCGTGGGCAAGTTATTTTAACCTCTCTGTGCCTCAGTTTCCTCACCCATAAAATGGAGGTCCTACTAGAACCTACCTCTTAGGATTGTTCATAAGGATTAAATAGGTTGCTATTTATAAAGCCCTTAGAATAGTGCCTGGTTCATACTAAGTGCTATATAAGTGTTAACTATCATTATGATTTTGAACCATCTATAAAACTGTTAAAGCCTGGAATATGATTTCAACACACCCTAGCTTACAGCTTATATGCCTAGGATTCTTAGGTAGAGAAAACTCACAAATTTGGGGCAATAATTATTCTCTCTACAGCATGCCCCAAAGAACCCATATTCTATAAAAATAAACACAATAAAGGGGTTGCATGATAAATTCCAGTTTACCTGATGTAAGTTATGTTTTTTGCATAGTTGCAGCCTTAATGACTGAGAAGAAATCAAATATTTAATAAATGTGTTGGTTGTGAGGCACTGCATCAAAACATACATATGAGATTGAATATTTAAGCAGATTGTTTTTTAAACATCAGTATCTCTAAAATATATTTTTTCTTACGTCTGTTTCTCATTTTAGAATCTGAATTATCCAGAACAGAAAGTTGTGACTGTTGGGCAGTTCAAAATTGGTTTGATCCATGGACATCAAGTTATTCCATGGGGAGACATGGCCAGCTTAGCCCTGCTGCAGAGGCAGTTTGATGTGGACATTCTTATCTCGGGACATACACACAAATTTGAAGCATTTGAGCATGAAAATAAATTCTACATTAACCCAGGTTCTGCCACTGGAGCATATAACGCCTTGGAAACGTGAGTAGTATGCAATTTGGGAATTGGGGTTTTTTTTAAGTTAATAATTGCACGTGACATTTCATAAAAGAGAAATGTGACCATTTAAATATTTATAGCCTTTTTGGCAATCTTCTTTTGGTGATGATTCTTTTTTATGTGTAACAACAAGATTTCTCCTTGAAACCAGTTGTCATCCTAAAATGACTTTGTAGTGCTGCTGCTTTTAGTACAAAACACTGACATTATTTATGTTTTCTTCCAGAAACATTATTCCTTCATTTGTGTTGATGGATATCCAGGCTTCTACAGTTGTCACTTACGTGTATCAGCTAATTGGAGATGACGTGAAAGTAGAACGAATCGAATACAAAAAATCTTAAAGCTAGGCCTGTCTTGATTTTTCTGTTGGGTTTTTTTTTTTTTTCATTTTCCTGTTCAAATCAAGTAATTAAACATTTAAGAGCCACAAAACTGTATCACTTTTATAATATTTTGCAGTAAAATATAATAGCGTCTTCTGTTAATACAATGTTCTAAGCTTCTTGTAAACTATAAGAATATATTTAGTTTAAGTATATGATTTCTATGAAAAAGTGTTCACCACACAGTAAATGGTCACGTGTTAGGGAAAGTTTATCCTTGTAAATATTTTCAAAGTTGGTATTTGGAACTTTATTACAGAAGTAGTGCATGAGAAGAAAGAATCTAGTCTTTCTTGTATACATTTTTTTCTTCTCCAGGAATAAACAGTTACCTTTCATTTATGCTTTCTTGATAAACTTGCGTTTTAATTTTTACAAATCATAGAAATAAGAGATTGAATCAAACTGTGGACAAGTATTAAAGTGATAAGGTAGCTGAGATGACCTTTCAGAGCTCTCTCATTTCTTACAATGTTCTGGGTCATAATGGTGCACTCAGATTTTATTTTCTAAATAATATACCATATTGGCATGTGAAATCAGCAGGGATTCTTCAAACTGTTGCTTTAAATTGCCCTGTTCCTATTTTTCAAGTTTTAACAAAATTTTTTAAAAACAATATTTAGAAGGAAAGCACACTAGAGTGCATATAGAACGTAAGGAATCGCCTCCTTAGCACTATTCCCAACTTAATCTAGTTTGAGAGTCCAAGTGTTTGTGTGGCAGTTTTCATAAAATAGGGCAAATTTATATTTCCATTTTTAAGTTGTATTCAAGCAGCAAATATTTATTAAATACCTTCTTTGCAAGCCAGGATGCTATCTCTATCAAATGCTGTTCTGAATCGGAAGATTTCAGAGTTTTCCTCAGCTCAGTCAAGAAAATACTTGTCTATTCTAATGTTGCTGTTTTAGGACTTATTGTAAAGCAGAGAAAGAATTACACAATGTACTTGTTAGACTTAAAGAAAAATTACTCAATTTTAAGTGACAAGAAAAATTTTAATTGTATCTAGCTAGAAATATAAGCATATATTCTACGCAAATTTATTACGCAATCCTTGGTACATGGACCTACATCAAACCAATTAGACTGTTGTAAAAGTTTCTGAACAAACCAAAATTACTTAATTACTTAATGGTAAATAACAATACTATCCTAAATGTAGAGAGAGGACACAAATCACAACCTCTTACCCCTACTTTTGGCACGTTATCAATACACAAGACGAGATTGTCAAGTTAGCATCAGATGTTCTCCCTGTTCTTCAATTGACATTGATTGCATACACTTTAGTAAATCTTCTTCCTTTTTTTCTTCATTCGTGTATGATTCAGAATCATTTGTAGAAACTAAGGGGAAAAAAAAGAGTTTATAATGTCTGGTTTGGAAATAAGTTGTATTTCATCCTGAAAATTTAGACTTGTATATAAGAACCGCCTTCAAAATGACCTATGTCACTAATGAGCCTTTAGCAAAAACAAATTGCCTGCAAGTTTCAAAACTTAACCACCTCCCCTCCTTTCCCCACATCTCTTACTTTTTAAAATAAGATAGCCAGTACTGTATTCTAGCCAAGTTATTGTGTAGCAAATTCTCTGTTACTAAGTCCTGTTTTCCCTTTGCTTTTCAAAATCTTTTGTTTAAGGGGGAGTTCTAGCCTCAATATTCTCCATGTTCCTTAAGTGCCTTCTCATCTCTCTTTTGGGGACCACAGGGACTTTTCCCCTATCTGGAGTTTCCTCTAGCTGATCTTTTTGGAACCAGACTTACCTTCTCCCCTGCCATTTCACTCATTTCTTGGATAGGCATAGCGTGATATTTACAGCAGAGCTGAGTGGCACTGTCACACGGAAATGGGATATGGGTTCAGAAGGCCTAACTTCCCTACCCACTGTAGTAGTAAGGGGAAATTATTTAACTTTCACTTTATCAATTCTGAGGAATATTTCTGAACGTTCAGTCTTTCTCTTTTGCCTTTTTCATTTTGCGGTATTCTGCACTTGTGTAGAAGGATCCTTTCTGCTGATCCTTCCCAAGTCTGGATTTGTGAGTTGCTCCAGAAAATTTTGATAATATCACCTGGTTGGCTTGCTTGCACTGGTTTGTTGAAAATTAAACAAAATGGTATAGGTGATGCAGCCCTTTGTAAACTGTTCAATGCTGTACAAAATATGTTGTCCATCCAAAAATGTCACTATCTCATAAAAGGAGTGCTGTGGCTTGGAAAAGTCATGTTTGTGGCTCTGGGTTGTGACAAATTCATTCTCTGTTAAGTCTTTGATGTTGATGTTATAAATATCTTTATTTAGAATTAGAAATACCTTGAACCTTACTCCCCTGAGCAGTGTGTTCTTTAAAATGAAAGCAGAAACTATATTTTACTCTAAATTTTTTAATGTCCTCTGTAATAGAAATGAAACTTGGGTTTAAATATTTTTTAAGCATAAGATCTTTTAAAATGCATATTTTAAAAATTCCACATTTACCTGATTGCATGAACAGTCTCCCTGGTTTTCTAAAAATCTTCAGCAACTTACATCTTGTTTTAGATGCATATCCAGTTTTTAAACTATGAGAAAGAGAAGCATCTCAGTTGGAACCAGCAAAGTGAACAGCTGCCTAATGCATGTGCAAGAGCATACAAATACTTTTTATTAGGCTGCCAGCATCACCAAAAAGATCCTTTCAGCCCCTGAATTCTCCTGTGGCTTATTAACCTTGAAATGCAAAGCTAACTATTGTAGTTCAGGTTGGATAATCAGGCTTCTTAATCTCTTTTCGTCTTTCCTTTTTTGTTTATAGTATTCCCCCATGCAGAAGCAACCATATGCTTCTTTTGGAAGTGTTTGTATTATTTTGAGTTTGAGTGGGAATCATTGAAAGGGGCAGTCTTCTATATCTCTATCTGATGAAGAAATTTTTACAATTCCACAAAATATGTTCCAGAAGAAGTGGCATATCCCAGTCAGCTCAGTAAAAGAGACTGTGAGATAACATCCTTTTGTGCTTTTTGTCCAACCTCTTCTGAATTTATCAAAGTGAACATATTAGGGAACACAAGCTTTAATATCATTTAGCTACCCTTCACATAAAATTGGAGTACATTTTCCTCCTTGGAAACAATAAAAAACAGACCCTTCTTTGTTTCTCACTGGTCGCCAAAGGGAATGCTGTATGATCATTTCAGATGCACATATGGCTGCGATGTGAGAAGGCCCTGAGTCCTCTCTCTCCAGTTGGTGTCGCCATGTAGTGCAGGGGTAATGCTGCTTCTGTGCGTAACGAGAGCTGAGGCGGCTCCTGGGATGAGTGAGGGCACCTGTCATACATACAAATCACCTCTATTAGAAGACTTCCTCATTTCTTGTGAGAACTAGTGAGGGACTAACTGGGGGTGCACCTGCCTGGCTTGTGTGAGCTGCGCTGGATCACATGCATGTACTGCCTCTTCATTAACGTCCTCAGATAGTTTGCATTATAGATCTTAGCAATGCTGCACAGATAACGCTTCTGGCCTATGGTGAGGTCTCGATGCTAAAAGACAGAACAAGATTTATAGGCTGCATTGTAGAACAGAGGTTGGCAATATTCCTGATCCGAAAGGATGCATGTTCAGGACAGTTGTACCATCTGTACATTTTACTTACGCAAATCAGCTATGTTAATTTGGCCAAAAAGAGAGAGAAAGAAATGGCCATTTAAACAAGTGACTCTGCTTGCCATTTCCACTCAATTCAGATGCCCAAAGAGGTTTGCGAACCACTGCCCTAGAAGAATAGGAAAGTATGAATCTGCTGTGCTGTCAGTGAGTCTTAGTTCCCATGTGCCTTTCAGTGGGTATAGGCATCTTGCCCTCAATATGACTTTTGAGGTATAATGTGACACCTAAAAGCAACCCAATTACTGTACTTAGTTTTAACTAAAGAAACAGCCTTTTCTTGCCCCAGAGAAATAACTGTGGTGTTGGACAGACTCAGGGATCTGTTGGTCTCTGATATAAGTAATTTCAACTAAGATTTTCACTGTGCTTGCTGATTTTAGAAGTTGACGCTCACCTAAAATGCAAGGCCCTGCTGTGTAAGCATATGTATGCACACACACACAGGATTTACTGAACTGAATAGGTAATAAATCCAGAGGAAATTCAAGATGTTGGTCAGAAAAATTTACCAGTTTGCACCAATCTGTAGTAACCCTAATTCGCAGTGCTCTAGAGAGGATGCTTCTGGCAGCTATGATCTTTAATGGGATAGCACAGGTCAACAGTTGCAAATGCTTATTGCCATTTTCTTTACTTGCTTCTAATTTTGTAGTCCTTGAGCAAAATCTTTATAAGGTTGGGTTTCCATCTCTAGAATGGAACTTTGCTCAAGCATCTTTGTGTTTGGGGCAGTGAGCTTCCTGAGTAAAGGTACATTAGATCTAAAGTATCATAAAGCCCTGAAAGAACTCTTGACAGGGAATCTATAATGATAAAATCCTTGCACTCATTCACAACTTTACCCAGCAGATATTTACAGACTCCTAGACAATATGCTGGGTGTATTTTGTCTTCCACAGTGCCTTACCTTCGAAGCAGCTTACCTTCAATAAAAAGTGCAGTTGTGAATACAAAGAGTATTGGTATTTAAATAAAGTAGTGGTATTTAGTTAGCATACCTTTAGAAAGGGCACATCTGTCATTGATTTAGGGATGTGAATTCTTTGAATTTGAGGAGTTTTCCATAACTCTTGCAGCTTGGCTATGTTCACTTTATGTCCATCTTTGAATCTATCTGTAGGCAAGGACATTATTTTGTCAATTTCATGAGCAAAGATCAGTTCAACAAATTATTAAGATCTACGTACTTACATGTGTCCGTGATTGTCCTGGAGTAGTAGTATGAGTCAGGCTGTTAAATCTGAAGACTGTACTATAGGCCATTTGGTTTTAGAGCACGCAAAAAGCGAAGACATTTACAAATATTTAACTATATATATATTTATCATTATATATGGACTACATTATTTTGAAGTCAGCTGAGATGCAAACTGTTGACAATAACTTACTTTTTTAGTTTATTGTATATCAGACCATACTAAACAGGAATATACACGTAGGATTTGCACTTTAAAGATTTACAATATTTTATCATTCATTTGACTTTAGTATATAGTTTTAAAATTCTTTTCTGCATTAGACTCAAGAGGGAATAACATAAATTTTACCACTTTAATGAAGCAGTGTTAAAATGAAGGACTTTGCAAAAATTTATTAAAATTTTTACATAATTTTAGTTACTACACTATTTTAGATACTGATGTGGGTAGATTAAAAGAATAGTCTTTTAATAAAAATAAAACTTGAGACATATTCCAAGAAGAATGGAAACTAGTTTTCAATTTCAGATGTATTGAGACCAGTACCTTAATATAGGGTATAAAATTCACTAGCAGTTTGGGGAAAAACAATATCTGGAAAAATTTAATCAGGAAACAACTCTTTATACACTCTCTTCCTCTCCACACACCTACTCTTTGCAGGCAACTACTGATGCGCTTTCTATCACTAGAGATTAGTTTGCATTTTCTTTTTGTGTGTGTGAGAGGAAGATTGGCCCTGAGCTAACATCTGCTGGCAATCTTCCTCTTTTTGCTTGAGGAAGATTGTCCCTGTGCTAACATCCGTGCCTTTCTTCCTCCATTTTGTATGTGGGACGCTGCCACAGCATGGCCTGATGAGCAGTGTGTAGGTCCATGCCACGGATCCAAACCTGTGAACCCCAGGCCACCAAAGCAGAGTGCAGGAACCCAACCACTGTGCCACTGGGCTGGCCTCAGATTACATTTTCTTGAGTTTGATATAAATGGAAAAATACAGTATATATTCTGCTTTTGTCTGGCTTCTTTCACTCAACATAATTATTCTGAAATCCATTCATATGACATGTAGCAATATTTCATTCCTTTTTATTGTTGGGTTGTATTCCATTGCATGTATGTATATACCATAATTTGATTATCCATCCACCTCTGGATGGACATTTGAGTTGTTTCCAGTTTTAGGCTATTACAAATAAAACTGGCAGAACAGATTTTAAGTTAAAATTTTGTAATTTGTAAACTCAAAAGCACAGTTTTGTTTCAATACTATTGATAATGAAGGCCATAATTTTACATATTAAACTTTAAATTTACTTATTTCTTCAAGATTTCAGCAAGTTGAATGGTTAGTGCAGATAAGTAAGAGTTATATTTGCATACTTGAAGGACAAACTAGTTTGCCAACAAATAGAAAATCATCTGGAAATTATGTTATTATGACCCTTAAAACATAATTTGGAATCTGTAATAATAAAATGAATACCATTTCAAAATTTTAAGTTATTTAAATCCTTTTTCAAATCATAAATGTGAGTTAATTAAGAATATAGTTTTTGTGTCCCTACTAATCAGTATTTCTGAGATGTGTATTATAGCCTAGACTAAAATTTAATTTCTCAAAAGATAGCATTTCTTTACAGAAAAATGAAACATTTAAAAATAATGGTTAAATTCAACAACAAACAACCCAGTTGAAAAATGGGCAAAGGACTTGAACAGAACAGACTTGGGATGTCTCCAAAGAGTATATACAAATGGCCGATACGTGCATGAAAAGATGCTCACTATGGCTAGTCATCAGAAAAATGCAAATCAAAGTCACAGTGAGATACCACTTCATACCTATAAGGATGGCTACCATCAGACAAGGAGAAAACAGTGTTAGCTACGAGATGAAGAAATTGGAACCCTGTGCATTGCTGATGGGAATGTAAAATGGTGCAGCTGCTGTGGAAAAAGTATGGCAGCTCCTCAAAAAGTTAAACAGAATTGCCATATGATGCAGCAATTCCGTTTTTAAACGACCATATCATTTATTTATATATGTACATGTGTGTATTTTTATATATATGTACATACTCTCAGGCAACTGTGAGGACTATAAATTTTCCAAGGAAAAGCAAAGTGAATCCAGCTTTATATAGTATTGAACTGAAATTGCTCTACCTGGGATAAATTAGTGAGAGGCCTTTGGCGGGCCTGTCTGACTCTCTCAACTCCAGCAGCTCTATCCTTTATTTCAAGTGAGAGGAAAATAGCAGCACCGAGAAATATTTCATGTTCCTCAAAGTTGTTCAATTTAGATTTTTTCCTTTCACTCTGCATAGAAACCCCAGGCTGTGCTCTGTGCTTTTCAATCAACATCAGTTATAAACACAGTTCTTTTCAGATTCATTGCTATTTTGAAGCACTCTTTTTAAAATGCTTGATGTGAGATATCTTAGCAGGAGAGAAAGAACCTGCTGGATTATTCTTTGTAAATCTTAAAGACTGAGTTCACCAAGGATGCTAATAAAGTCTATTTTTAAAACTCCATTGTGTGAGTAGTTATAGCAAAATTGGCTTCTCTGTACCATGTTATTTATAGGTATTATCTGCTTTGTATGCTCTACTCACCGGTACCTTTGGAATTCTGGTAATAACAGTATCCAGCTGATCTGTTAAAAAAAAGATTAAATAATATGTAATAGTTGACAGATTTATAAGCAGTAAAGAAAGTATTTTAAATGAAAAGAAGACAGTATTTCATATGCTTTTTACTTTTCATGTTTCTATCAGACTGCAAGTCTTGCAAATTTTCTCCTATAATTCTGGTTGTATCCCAGTGGTTCCAGGCTTTTTCAAAATGAGTTATCTGAGATTTTTACCATACTAGAAAGGATTTACTTTAAGTCAGATTTGGTCTTACTCTTACAGCCTCGTAATCTAATTCCTGCATTAAGCTCAATAAAGTATTGGGCATCGGTGCTATCCATGATATTTTCTTGCTCTCTTTATTTTCAATAAAGTAATTTGGGTATGGAAAAGATTATCTTGTTCTTTATTGCATGTATTTAAGGTATACTGGAACTGATAAGTTGGTCTGGAATGTTTCTAATTTTGTACAAGTTCTTTTTTTCTTTTCTCAAATTAAGACGAAACACCGTTGCATCCCTCTTCTTTCTATTTATTCAATGAGCAAAAGTTCATTGATCTGCCAGCATACTAGGATCCAGCACTTCACCAAGCACTGTGATGAACAGAAAAGAAACACGAGACCCCATCCCATCTTTAAAAGTCTTCAGTCCACCAGATGTATATCAGAAGGAGCCATGACTGTGGCCTGAATTCAGAGAGGGAACGCTGGGCAGCTCTAGATTTGGGGAATAACTGATGACAGGGATGAGGAGTTACTGCCTCCAGCAGTGACTTCAGCATCAAGGAAAAAGTAGTAAAAACCTGCTCAAAATGAAATGGATTTACTATGGAAGGAAATTCCTCGGGAAGAAAATGTCAAGATCAAGTGCCTCTAATATTCATAATCGTTTGTCTCATTGGCGATTATGAATCCCCTTGACATGAAGGTGCCTAGTGTCACGTACAAGGAACTGATTTATCGACTCGGAAGCCCTCGGTGGAGCCGGAGGAATCTGTTCCCCTACCTGCCTTTATATAGAGATCTTGCGGCCGGCCGGCAATTTTTCCAGTAGGTTTCGCAGCGCCCCCTCGGGGCAGAAAGACCCACGCAAGCGACTGTCGCAGTCACTGCATTTAAGTCATTGCACCAAACCCTCCTCGTAAGCTTCCTTCAGAAGCCCTTCCCCTAAACAGTGTGTCGGCTTCCATATTTCCCATCCCGGCCACCAAAAAGGTTCTCTCCTCCTCTCACCTCAGTGCACTGGGGAGCCAGCTCCCACCCTCTCCTCTACAGGGGGATCTCGACCCTGGGCTGGTCGCCTCCTCCCTAACCCCTCAAGGCCCCGCAGTCTCACCCGCCGCCGCCGCCCACTGTCCTGGCCACTGCGGGCGGCTCTGCGGAAGAGCTGCACTCCGTCCAGACGGACACCGGACCCTGGCCGGGCATCTCCTCCCGGGTGCCAGGACCGCGAGCTGTGTGCGGGAGCAGCTTTCCCCTTTCCCCTCCCCTGTCAGCACGCGTGCGTCAGGCCAGGCGATATTGGGGGTGAAGAGGTGGACGCCGGACGCCAGCTCCCTCCGATGCGGTCCGGACACTGCCCGAACAGCTTCGGGAGAGCGGGGAGGACAGATCCACGATCTTGGAGTTAAATTGGGGGAGGGGGCGGGAGTTCTTTAGTTGATTGTGCGTTTGCACGTTTGCATCTTTTTGTGGAAGGGAGGTGTCACGGGAAGGAAATATACATGCTCTCCAAAACGAGAGGTGACTTCCACCTCAGCATTCCAGACCCTCAGCAAATTTGCAAGTCTTGAGTGTCACCATATAGGTCAAACATCAGTACGCAAACCAAGGTCCAGAGCGCCCGGTGCAGGGATGCTAAGTGTTATCGGTTATCGGTTATCGGTTATCACCAAGGCAACCAGTCTCCGCCAGTATCGCAACGGCTGATTTCCACCAACTACTTCTGCGCACGCGCAAACGCCCCCTCCCTCCTCGGAGTTGTCGGAGGGCGCGTTTCACACGGAATTTGGCCTTCGGGACGCTCCGTAGTCAGAGGTGTGGCAGAACAGAAGGCACAAAAGGAATTTGGGTTGCGATTAGCTCGCACGCCGTGTTCCCGGAACTCAGAGGTCGTCGCGCGAAGGCTGAAGGGAGCCTGGGGGTCCGGCTGCTCGTCCTGTGGTGCGGTGGGCGCCGGAACCGGGGAGCCGGCATGCCTCGCTATGCGCAGCTGGTCATGGGTCCCGCGGGCAGCGGGAAGGTGAGGATTTGGCGGGAGAAGGGGAGAGAAGTCGGGGTTCGTGGGAGGCAGAGAGGTTCAGGTTCTGAGGGAGGGACCGGCGGGTGTGTGTATAGGGGACTGACCCCGAGACCCTGGGCAGGTCGCTTCTACAGTCTGGGCTTCAGTATCCTTTTTGTTGTTGTGTTGAAAGGAGAGTAATGATACTTGCTAATATTTATTGTGTGCTTCTGCCCCATATACTGCGCTAAACGTCTCATTTATTTTCCACAATTCCTCTGTGGGATGTCCTATTATTCCTATTTTACAGATAAGAAAAATGAGACACAGAAAAGTTAAGTTCTTTGCCCAGGATCACACAGCTCGTAAGTGGCAGCTGGAATTTGAATCTGTTTTTTTCTGCCTCCGGAATCTAGCCCTGTATCCCTCCCAGGAGGATAAAGTGGGGTCTCGTTAATCACTGTTTCTCAGAGCTTGAGACACGGATTTTTGGTATTTGTGGCGATCTTAGAAGGTACACGGGCTTGACATTAATGAGCATTGAATCGTATATTGAGAAAAGTGCTCCCTTTTCAGTTTTCTTTCAGTTTGCATTGAGGTGGAATTGTGAGTTTGATGCTAGTGTATCTTCAACACTTCTTTAAAGTCTTTTCAGAGAGCAGATCTTAGAGCTTTTGACAGGCAATTTTATTTAGCTACAGTGAAACGAGCTTTAAAGTTGTATTTAATTTTATGGTTACCTTCATGTTATGATAAGTATAACTGGTTTCCTGTTTACAGTAGAGATACAACTTTTTCTTGTAAACAAATATTAAGGGAGTAAATTAGGGTCATTCAGATTGGTAGAAATGGTGAAGATATTGGTCAATTCACAGGAGTGTGGGAAACACTCGAGTCTATGGAGGTCTTGTGTGGCTTAAACCTTTAACATATTGTTCTGAGGTTTGCCCTATTCTGGGTGCAGGAGATATACATGTGACTATGATGTGGCCCTTGCCTACGCAGAGCCTATAATCTGTTTGGAAATACAGAATACATGACTTGTCAATTAAAATACAGTGTGATGCATGGAGAGGGTCTCCTAGGCAGAGAGAATAGTATGTGTAAAATCATTGAGGGGAAAGCGTGACAGAAGTTATTTCTATGTTCTAGACTGATTTTTGTACTGATTGTGTTAGATAAGTATCTTTATATAAATTTTTGATGCCTACTATCAGAAATACTTGTTGAGGGGCCGGCCTGGTGGCGCAGCGGTTAAGTTCGCACGTTCTGCTTCAGCGGCCCGGGGTTCGCCACTTCGGATCCCGGGTGCGGACATGGCACCGCTTGGCAAAAGCCATGATGTTGCAGGCGTCCCACATATAAAGTAGAGGAAGATGGGCATAGATGTTAGCTCAGGGCCAGTCTTCCTCAGCAAAAAGAGGAGGATTGGCAGCAGTTAGCTCAGGGCTAATCTTCCTCAAAAAAAAAAGAAAGGAAATACTTGTTGAGCATGTTCTTTATGCTAAGCACTGTTCTGGGCCCTTGGGGATTTTGTTATTGAATAAAACGCATGTAAGAAAATATCTGCCCTTGTGGAGTTTATGTTCAAACATATTAAGGCAGTCAATTAGAAATCATTATCAGGCATTTAGTATGTATCAGGTATTGTGCTAGTTAGTCCCTGGGCTTATAAAACTGAATAAGACACATCCCTGCTTTTAAATAGAGGATGGGAGAGACAGACAAGTAGCCTAGAGATTTTTAACATAGTGTAGTAATGACTACATGAGGAATAAAGAATTCTGTAAACCAAAAGCTGCAAATTGGTAGGCCAGCTCCATGCTACGTACTGACCTCAAAGTTCTCTCATCTTGGTGTGCTCGTCCCCTGGCTTGGCAAGCACATCCCCATCCCTCGGCTCAAATATCCCCTCCTCGGAGAAATGGTCTCTGACCACCCTACCTAAAGCTTTGTTTGGACCATTCAAGTCCTAGTGGAGACACTGTGTGTTAGCAGCTGTACTGTGTAACCAGAAATACTTCCTTTAAATTCCATTTGTTGCACCTTAGAGCAGTAAGGAGCCTTAGTGATCATGGAGGTCGTTCTAGTTAGAGATGAGAAAATTGAGGGGCAGTGTGGAGAAGCCGCTTCCCCCAAATTATCCTTGAGTCTGGGCCAGGCATCTGCAGCGCACTCTGGTGTCCTGACTCCCAGCCCAGCGCCTTTTCCATTTTCAGTCAGCTTCTTACTCAACGAAGGCATAATTTTAGCCATAGTAGACACTTGCCAAGGGGTGTAGAGAGTCCTTCTAGGGGTGCAGGCAGTAGCAGTACACTGCCTGTTGCTCTGACCCCTCGTGCCTTGTGACGTTGCAGAGCACCTACTGTGCCACCATGGTCCAGCACTGTGAAGCCCTCAATCGGTCTGTCCAAGTTGTGAACCTAGATCCTGCAGCAGAACACTTCAACTACCCCGTGATGGCTGGTGAGTCCTGAGGAGAGCCTTCCTCCTCCTTCAGCAAAAATAAGGGGGTCGGGAGGCAGTGAGTACTGGCTGCTCAGCACAGAAGCCAACAATTAATTATTACAGTCTGGTCCCCTGGTTTCATGGGGAACAGCATGAGGCTGGATGTCAGTTGGTGACGTCCACTCATGGTGATGTACGTGACAGTATCCTTTCTTGGTCTTTGATGTAAGAATTACGAGTGAGTAGATTCCTCCCTCATCACCTTTTCCTTCTGTCCCTTTCATGCATAGTCCTGCTGCGGCGAATGTGGTATACTGCTGATCATACTATGAGTGAGCAGCCTAAGTGTTTTGGTTTTTTAAACTCTTTTAATATATTCATTCAGATGTCTGTTGAACACTTACTTTATGCCAGGCACCCGGGTTATAGCAGAGAACAAGACGGATACTACCCCTCCTGTCATGGACCTGTTAGCAGGGGAGAGAAGCATAAGCAAAACGGTAAACCTGTTAGAGATTGCAAATGGTCTGATGAGGAGGAGTAACTGGGGGAGGTTGATTTAGGTAGGGTAGTCAGGGACGACATCTCTGAGGAGGGGATATTTGGGCTTAGGCCTGAGGATGGTAATGTACTCACCAAGCTGGGGAAACGCTTTCCAAGGTTAAAGTCAGTAAATAGCCTAGAGATGGGAAAGGGTTTGGTATGTTCCAGAAAAAGAAAAGGTTTTGTTGAGCTGGAACATAATGAATGAAGAAAAGAAGTGTATAGGAGCTGGTAGGACATGAGAAGTTTGGATTTTATCCTGTTTTCTTCATCCCTTCAGGCTGCTATAACAGAAAACCACAGCCTGGGCGCCTTAGAAACAACAGACATGTATTTCCCTTAGTTCTAGAGGCTGGAATTCTAAGATCAGGGTGCCAGCGTGGTCAAGTTCTGGTGAAGGCCCTCTTCTGGGTTTCAGACCGCCAGCTTCTTGCTGTGTCCTCACATGATGGAAAGGAGGGTGGGATGTCTTTGGGGTCTCTTTTGTGAGAGCAGAAATCCCATTCATGAGGGCTCCACCCTCATGACCTAATTACTTCTCAAAGGCCCCGACCTAATACCATCACTGTGGGCATTAGTTTTTCAACATAGGAATTTTGAGGGGACACAAACATTCCATCTGTAGCACCTGTCAACAGTGGAAAGCCATTAGAGGGTTTTAAGCAGGGCAGAGGATTGACATTTATGTTTTTCCTTTTTTTTTTTAAAAGATTGACATCTGAGCTAACATCTGTTGCCAGTCTTTTTTTTTTTTCCTTCTTCTTCTTCTTCTCCCCCAAAACCCCCCCAGTACATCGTTGTATATTCTAGTTGTAGGTCCTTCTGGCTCTGCTATGTGGGATGCCGCCTGAGCATGGCTTGATGAGCAGTGCCATGTCTGCGCCCGGGACCCGAACCAGTGAAACCCTGGGCCACCGAAGTGGAGTGCGCAAAATTAACCACTCAGCCATGGGGCCAGCTCCTGACATTTATGTTTTTAAAAATAACTCTAACTCTCAGATGAAAAATGGACTCTGAAAGGTCAAGAGTAGAAGCAGGGCCCAGCAGTGTGGCTATTGTAGTTGTCTAGACAGCTTGGACAAGGATGGTCATGGGGGAGATGTGAAGGAGCACGCAGATTCGTTATATATTTTGCAAGTAGAATTAGCAGCATCTTGTGGGAGATTGAACCGGAAGTGTGTAGGAAAAGGAGGAATCAAGGGTGACTCTGAGGTTTCTGTCTTGAGCTGCTAAGTGCATGACAGCATTTACTGAGGAGGAAGACAAGTCAGTTTAGGTTTGGGGCGGTTCTCAAGCCTACTTACAAACTTACTAAGTTTGAGATGTCTGATAGATAATGAATCAAGGAGGCAAGTGGATGTAATAGTCTGGGATTCAGGGACGAGGTTTGCCCTGGAGATATAAATTTGAACGTCAGCAGCATAGAGATAAAATGTAAAGCTACAGGACTGGATGAGAGCATGTTGGGAGGAAGTACGGTTAGAGAGAAGGACCCAAGACCGAGCCTTGTAGTCATCTAACCTTCAGAGGTCTGGTAGAGGAGGTGGAGTCAGTAAGGTAGGAGAAAAGTCAGGAAAATGAATCGTCACAGAAGCCAGGAGGAGAGGCTGTTTCAGGAAAGAGCTGATGGTTGCTTATGTCAGATACAGCTGGGAAGTTGTGTAAGATGAGGACAGAGTGGCTGTTAGATGTGGGGACGTGGAGATGTTGGTGACTTTGATGAGAGATTTCAGTGGAGTGGTAGGGATGAAAGCCAGATTGGAGTGGTCTGAAGAGTACACTGGATGTGACACAGAGTAGGTGCTGAGAGGAGACAACTCACTGAGGAAGTTTTGCTGTGAAAAAGAGTAGAAAAATAGAATGATAGCTGGAGTGGGGGGTGTGACGGTCAAGGGAGGTTTTGTTTTAAGACTGGATATGGCACCTGGAATGGACTCGAGTGCCAAAGAGAAGGATCCCATAGCAAGAAACTGAAGATGCCAGAGAGTGGGAGTAACTGCAGGGGTGACTGCAAGAATGAGAAAGGAAGGGCGTCCCCAACACGGGACCTTCGCTAGGGAAGGGGTACTTCTTCTGCTGTAACAGGAGGGAAGACAGGGCAGAAGGCATCGTGTAATATTGGTAGTGGGAATGTGGGGAATTCTCTTTTGTTGGTTTCTGATTTCTGTTAGTGCCATGTGTGGTCATCAGCTGAGAGTGGCTGGAAGTGGGTGCGGTGGGGTGGGGTGGGGGAGGCAAGTTGAAGAGAGAGGAGGGGTGAGATAGTCATCTTCCTTGAGGAACGAGGCATGGCACTGCTGAGGGATCGTTTGGTTGCCCCCAACAGAAAGTACTAAAGCTAGCTTACATAAAAGGAAGATTTATTAGAAGGAATCGGGGACCTCTTACAAAACCCAAGATCAAAGCTTTATGAGAGACTATAACCCAAAACACGAAAAATAACAGGAACCAAGGCCAGCTTTCTGTCTGTCTCTGTCTTTTTCTCTCCCTTATGGACCACCCTTCTCAGCTTCAGGATTCACGTGGCCCGACAAAGTCCCTCGAACCCCAGGTTCACATTGCTTTCTGATCCAGGTGTCTTACTGACTGACTAGTGTCCTTGAGTCATCCTTTTAGGAGACCAATTTTTTTTTTTTTTTTTAAAAATTTTTTTATTTCCTTTTTTTCCCCAAAACCCCCCCGGTACATAGTTATATTTTTCGTTGTGGGTTCTTCTAGTTGTGGTATGTGGGACGCTGCCTCAGCGTGGTTTGATGAGCAGTGCCATGTCCGCGCCCAGGATTCGAACCAACGAAACAATGGGCCGCCTGCAGCGGAGCGCGCGAACTTAACCACTCGGCCACGGGGCCAGCCCCGACCAATTTTTTTTTTTAAAGATTGGCACCTGAGCTAACTACTGTTGCCAGTCTTCTTTTTGGTTTTTTCCTGCTTTTTCTCCCCAAATCTTCCTAGTACATAGTTGTATATTTTAGTCGTGGATCCTTCTAGTTGTGGCATGTGGGACGCCGCCTCAGTGTGGCCTAACGAGTGGTGCTGTGTCCGCGGCCAGGATCTGAACCAGCAAAACCCTGGGCCTCCAAAGTGGAGCACACGAACTTAAGGTCTCGGCCACAGGGCCAGCCCCTAGGTGACCACTCTTATTGTCCCAGCTTGGGTTAGATGTTTATCCCTGGGAAAGAACATGGGAAGATGTCATCCATATAAACATGGCTATGAGTGAGGCACAGTTCTAAGTGGAGATTGTAGATTTAAGCACAAAAATAAACACCTACGACAGAAAGTTATAAATACTGATTTCCAAAAATTAGTAATAAAAGAGACCCATACATATACCAGAATTTTTTAAGTCCCTGCTGTAGGTGATTTAGCCATGTTATCTCATATAGTCCTCACCCTTCTACCCCAGGATATATGATTTGCCCTCCATCTTATAAATAAGGAAAGTGAGGCACAGGGAGGTTAAGTAGCTTCCCTGGAGTCGTGTTAAAGAGACGGTAATTGGTTTTCTTGGTTTGGTTTTGTTTTACTTGTTTTAGAGTAGGTAGTGTGTGTTCACATGGTTCAAAATGCAAAAGTTACAAAAGAATAAGTATGCAGGAAAATGTCTCCCTCCCAGCTCCGTGTCCAGGTCATCGGCTCCCCTCCCTGGAGACAGCCAGTATTGCCTGTTTCTGATGTGTCTTTAGAGAGGCTATGCATATAAAATCAAATATGTCTATTAGTGTATATATATGGTGAATCTTTGTCTCTTTTTCTTTTTCACACAAATGATGGCATTCTTACAGAGTTCTGCATCTTGCACTTTTCACTTAACAGTATCCCTGGGAGATCATATCATATCCATGCTTAAAGAGCTTTTCCTTTTTATGGCTGCATAGATTCCATTGTCTGGCTGAACAATAATTTATTTAATTAGTTCCAGCGGACACTGCTGCAGTGAATAACTATGTACAGAAATTCTCATACATGTGAGTTTTTATATAATTGCTAATTATCACTAGCAAGGATAACAATTTTCAAACAGACAGTCTTATATTCTGGGCCCTGTCTATCCTTTTCAGACATCCGGGAACTGATCGAGGTGGATGATGTGATGGAGGACGAGTCTCTGCGGTTTGGTCCTAATGGAGGATTGGTATTTTGCATGGAGTACTTTGCCAATAATTTTGACTGGCTAGAGAACTGTCTTGGCCATGTGGAGGACGACTACATCCTTTTTGACTGTCCAGGTAAGTCATCAGTTTCAATGTGTTATGTTCCTTGAGGTCACGCCAGTTCTGTCCTCAGTGGGAGAAAGCAGAGTGAGCACTCGTATCTCTAAACTATACTCTGGTAAGGTACAGAAGCTCTTATTCGTTGGCTCTAAATCATTCATTGAGTTTACTGGGTGCTTCACTTTGGACACTGGGAATACCATAGAGAGCCAAGTAGCCTTGGTCTCTGCCCTCGTGGAGCTCAGAGTCAGGTGGGAGTGCTAGACAGCATAAACAAAAACCACCCGAATGA
Organism: Equus quagga; assembly: GCF_021613505.1. Classification (NCBI taxonomy): domain Eukaryota; kingdom Metazoa; phylum Chordata; class Mammalia; order Perissodactyla; family Equidae; genus Equus; species Equus quagga. The sequence continues at coordinate 72,028,896 of NC_060281.1, read as the reverse complement.
TTATTTCGTATTCATTTGTGATAGCTGCCCCACAGGCGTAGCACAGCCCATACCGTAACAGGGAGGTTCGGGGAGGATTCTGATCCGGCAGCCTGAAAGCTGGGCCACAGGCTGAAGGTGAGGGACACTGTGCTCCAGGCAGAGGGCACAGCATGCTGTAGGCCTTGGGGCAGGAAGGAGCGAGGCGAGTTTGAAGCACCAAAAGGGCTGGTGCGGCTGGAGCACAGTAAACGAAGGGAAGTGTCGTGAGGTGAGGCTGGTAGGGCACAGACACATGACTTCTTAAGCCAGGTTGTGAATTTTAGACTTGAGCCTAACCTAGCTTTGATCATTTGTGGCTCTCACTTTTTCCCCCTTCCTTTTAGTTGGACATACATAACACCCACAGAAAAGTGCAGATGCCCTAAGTGTACGCTTGATGAGTATTCCCAAACTGCATACACCTTTGTAGCACTCACTTTTGATCAGCAAAAGCCTCATTTTCTACAGAAAACTGAAGAGTTTCTTTGGGATTCCCCTGGTGGCAGTACCTTAGATTTTATGATTGCTTCAAGACACTGTTAGATCCCTTAAAAATGAATATACTACTACCAGGGGTTAACTTCTTTTTTTAAAGATTGGCACCTGAGCTAACAAGTGTTGCCAATCTTCTTTTTTTTTTTCTTCTGCCCAAAGCCCCCCCAGTACATACTTGTATATTCTAGCTGTGAATGCCTTTGGCTGTGCTCTGTGGGACACCACCTCAGCATGGCCTGACAAGGGGTGCCATGCACAGGATCTGAACTGGTAAAACCCCGGGCCGCCAAAGCAGAGCGCGGGAACCCAAGCACTTGGCCATGGGGCTGGCCCCTTCCTCTTTTTGGCTTGAGGAAGATTGTCCCAGAGCTAATGTCTGTGCCAGTTTTTTATGTGGGGTGCCACCACAGCATGGCTTAATGAGTGGTGTGTAGGTCTGTGCCCAGGATCCGAACCCACAAACCCGAGGCTGCTGAAGCAAAGTGTGTGACCTTAACCACTATGCCACCATGCTGGCCCCTTAACTTCCTTTTTTTTTGTTAAGATTGGCACCTGAGCTGATGTCTCTTGCCAGTCTTTTTTCTTCTTCTTCTTCTCCCCAAAGACCCCCAGTACATAGTTGTATATTCTAGTCATAGGTCCTTCTGGTTGTGCTATGTGGGATACCACCTCAGCATGGTTTGATGAGCGGTGCCATGTCCGCATCCAGGATCCGAACCAGTGAAACTCTGGAAGTGGAGTGCGTGAACTTGACCTCTCAGCCACAGGGCCAGTCCCTTAACTTCCTTTTTTAACCATATTATGAGAAAAATTTCTTCCTGTAATTTGATGATTTAACGTATTTCCTGACTGTAATAGTCTTGTAATGTTCTTTATGTAGGTCAGATTGAGTTGTACACCCACCTGCCCGTGATGAAACAGCTGGTCCAGCAGCTAGAACAGTGGGAGTTCCGAGTCTGTGGAGTTTTTCTTGTTGATTCTCAGTTCATGGTGGAGTCATTCAAGGTTTGAGGATAAATCTCTTGTCGATTTTTCAGTCATGAGTACAAACAGATGACAATCTCCTTTAATTGTGTGATTCTGGACATTTCAGAAATTATACTCCAGAGTTATTTAGTATCCCTTATTATTAAATTATTTTTAACTCCAAAATGGTACATTATGATATCTTACAGATTTGGGGAAAGTATTTACCGAGAAAAATGAGACAGATGCATATTTTATGTCTATTTTTAATTTTCTGAGGACCTATTGTCTAGTTTATGAACTATCTAAAACTTTATTTCTCATGAATAGCTCTTAAGGAATATTCGATGGGAAGTGGGCTTAAAGATACCATCTAAATTGAGATTTGTGAGCTCTGTAGATGAAATCTACCTCTTCCCCCCTGGTCCTCATCTTTGGAAGATGAGCAGTGCACTGTCTTTAAGATTAGCATTTTTTTCACGTGAGCCAGTTCTCTGCCAGTGAGGAGCAGAAGCCTGTCTTTTATGTGGGGACCAAGGAACTTCAATGGCGACATCTTCTCTTTTCTGTTTCCTCCTTCAGTTTATTTCTGGCATCTTGGCAGCCCTGAGTGCTATGATCTCTCTAGAAGTTCCACAAGTTAACATCATGACAAAAATGGATCTGCTGAGTAAGAAAGCAAAAAAGGAAATTGAGAAGTGAGTTCACGTCTTTTGTTATCATCAGATCTCAGGTAGAGATGTGAGGTTCCGTCGGTCTATAAATCTAGTTTGCTGATTATCCTTCCTTTTATTCATCTCACTTTTAAAGGTTTCTAGATCCAGACATGTATTCTTTATTGGATGATTCTACAAGTGACTTAAGGAGCAAAAAATTTAAAAAATTGACTAAAGCTATCTGTGGACTGGTAAGCTTTTTAAGTTTTTCTTTTTTTAAATGACTTCGTCAGGTTGGAAAAGCACAGTCCCACCCTGTTTCCTTGCAAAGGAGAGGAGGGTTGTGGGAGCCTGTGGGCTGGCTGGTCAGTAATTTAATTTAGAAGTAGTCGGTGGTAGCTAATAAATTAACTGACATGTCTATTATTCCAAGCAATTTTGAGAGTTCCAAACTATCTTTGCCTGTTTAAAATTTCCAGTGGTGGGGCCGGCCCCGTGGCCGAGTGGTTAAGTTCACACACTGCGCTTCAGCGGCCCGGGGTTTCACCGCTTCGGATCCTGGGCACGGACATGGCACCGCCTATCAGGCCACGCTGAGGTGGCATCCCACATAGCACAACTAGAAGGACCCACAACTGAAAATGCACAACTATGTACTGGGGGGCTTTGGGGAGAAAAAAGGAAAAATAAAATCTTTAAAATTTCCAGTGGTTGTTGAATACCTAGAAATTATTTCATAGGTATTATATATATATTACATTTTCATAGATAAATAGTTATGAAACAGTAAGTGTCTACTTAGGCAGTAAGTTGAGTATTCTAGTAGGTTAGGAAAATCGATGATTTGCTGCTGTTCTGCCTCTATCCCTCCACCCCACTCCCTGCCGCACAAATGTTTTTAATCAGAAGTATAAATGGTTATAAGGTCAACCAGGAGTTGAAAATTAAGTATTTTGTACAACTTGAGAATGACCCTTTCTGAAATCCTACCCTTGTAGATTGACGACTACAGCATGGTTCGATTTTTGCCTTACGATCAATCAGATGAAGAAAGCATGAACATTGTATTACAGCATATTGATTTTGCCATTCAGTATGGAGAAGACTTAGAATTCAAAGAACCAAAGGTAATTTTTGATTATTGGCTTTCGGTAAAAATATTTGCCAGTGCTCACTGGCCATCCTGCATAACCTCAGCAGCTCCTTAAATTAATTTTTGTCTCAGTGGCAGCAGTAACCTGGGCTTTCTGGGTGATCTCTGAAATTGATACCTGTGGTCAACAGGCAGTGTCAGTTGTACTCTGCCCGTTACTGAGGCAATATTATTGAGCTAAGTTTCTCTGTCCTCAGAGCTTGGGGATATGTGCAAAGAGGAGGTGAAATCCAGTTGAACCTGGGCTGCCCTCTTGTATGTCAGTGGAAGGACCGATGATAGTTGTCAATAGGGCACTGTCACAGCAGATTAGCTGAGAATTGGTGTGAGCGTAAACTTAAGTAAGAAATGCTTCTCATGAAATATAGCACTTTAGTTTACCGCATAGCTGGGAAAATTCTATCAGTCGTGCCTTTTGTCACTATAAACGACACGTGGAGCTGCTGCTGAGCATCGGCTCTTTCTAGAGCATTGCCTGGAAAATAGGTAGCACATACTGGGTCTAACTGAGAGGAAATGAATGTATTTTCTATTTTGTATTTCCTTTTGTCAGGAACATGAAGATGAGTCTACTTCTATGTTTGATGAATATTTTCAAGAATGCCAGAATGAATGAGGAATTTATTAAAAAGTAACTATATATGTGAAGAGCTTGTGGCTGAACCAACAGAATATTCTTCTCTTCAGAGGATGCAATACCAGAAAGCTACTTATTTTAATGGGCTTTTTATCAGCAGCATGCCTGAATCACGTTCTAAGTTATTCTGAACCTACTGCTGTTGAAAGTGGAATCTTTTAGTATTATTTTAACTGCATCAATTTAGATTTTAAAAGGCAAAATTGAAAAGAATGCACATAGATTTGTATATAATATAAATTAGCACCTGTGGTATAATTAAGACCAGTCTACCTTTATTTTTACTGTTTGATTTTTGTTATTTTTGAAGGTTTTTTTGGAGGGGCAGTAATTAATTGTAACAAATATACATATGTCTGTCCAAAGGGAAAAATCTGGAAGAATATAGATATGATCGTTGCTTATCTGAATCTTCCAGTTTTCCTACATTGAAAATGTATTATTTGTATAATTAAAAGATGAAAAGTATGTTTTAAGATATGTGTATATAAATAAAAGAAACAGAAAGATAGCACCAACTTTTCATTACACTGGTATTTTCTAGTCAGAATTTGAAGTACTCACCAAATTTTTGAATGAGTAAATTTCCCAAAGTGTCAAAATGTAGGCAGCGATTTCTTTAAAAATGCAGTGTATGGTCTCTGAGAGTTTAAAAATGTATGCTTTCCTTGAATAATGGCAGATGTACACAGAAATGCAAAGGATGTCATTGTTTCTTCTTGTCACATTGATTGAATTATTTTCAGTATTTCTAAGTGCATTTAGGTTGAGTGGAAAGCATGGGGAATGGCTGGTCAGTCAACAGATGTTTCTCTAGCACCCACTATAGGCCAGACCCTGCTAAAGCAAATGGAATCTCAATTATCAAGTTCTGCCAGGCATTGTGCTAAGAAGCATTTTCAATAATCTGGTTCATTTAATGCTCATACGCAGGCCCAGGCTCCATCGGTCACTTGGCATTGAATTTTCCAACTGATACAATGTAATCCCTTATAGAAAACCTGCAACTCAGGTTAAATTTTTAATCATTCTTGGACCTAAGTAGCAGAAGTACACCTGCAGGGTCAGATATGGTCCATTTTATTTAAGATGAAAAACGTGAGGAGCCACATCTATCAGAGGTAACTTGTGCCTGGGTGCCCAGGCTAGGGGCAGGAGTCAGGCATTGCTCCGTGGCCGGTTGGTGTGAGCTCGTCTCCCAGGGGCAGTCGGAGAACTTGATGAGTAGGCAACATGGGCATGTGCTGCCCTGCCTGGGGACTTTTTTGGTGGCCCTTAGAGTACAGGAAGTGTGAAAATACCCTGAGCTCCCTGTGTTGCTAATTTTTAGAAATTTTTTTGTCACATGGGAGGGAAGAAAGAAAAGGTAGCTTTTCACTAGCCTTCCTTATTGCTCCTTGAGCTGTATCTGGAGAGTCTGGTTTGTCCCTTTGGGCAAGAAGTGAAGGGCCAGATTCCACTTCCTTCCCCTCTGAACACTGGGGTTTCGGATGAATATGACAGTTCCAGTCATCAAGGATTTCACTGTCTTGTAGGAGAACCCAGTGTGATTCTTTGGACAAATTTCCTGGTGGGAGCCAGGCACTGGGGATGAAAAGGGAGCCCTAAGGCAGCAAGGCCTCTCATGGAGCTGATGTGCGGGGCCCTTGAAACTAACCATAAACTCTGATAAGAAATTTTAAGATATTTCTCTGATAAGAAATGGAAAAATAAAACAGTAATGAGGGGCCAGCCCCATGGCCGAGTGGTTAAAGTTCTGCATGCTCCACTTTGGTGGCCCAGGTTCACACATTCAGATCCCAGGTGCAGATCTACTCCACCTGTTGGCCATGCTGTGGAGGCATCCCACATACAAAACAGAGGAGGATTGGCACAGATGTTAGCTCAGGGCTAATCTTCCTCACAAAAAAAAAAAAAAAAAATGGAGAGAGGCTAAGGGGCTACTTTGGGCTCGTTGGCAAAGAAGCCTCCTAATAGGTGCTATTTGGCCAGAGACCTAAACGAGAAATCAGTTGTGGGAACATGGGGCAAAGTATTCCTGTCTGAGGGTCTGGCAGAAGAAAGGGCCCAAAGCAGCAACGAACAGCAATGAAACAGCCCGTGATTTCTAGTAACAGTAAAAACTCCTGAGCTTTTAGTATGTTCCAGGCATCTAAGTTCTAAGTACTTGATATGCAATTCATTTCAACCCCACAAAACTGAAGTAGTTATCTCCATTTTCAGGTGAGGAAACTTGAGGTGCGGAGAGGTTAAATAACTTGCACAAAATTACACAGCTAGTAAGTGTCAGAGCTGGGCTTCAAACCCAGAGTCCACTTGCTCAACCATTGCAGTATTGCAGCATTACAAAGAACTGCGAACCCCTTCTTCCCTGTGCTCTCCTTTCCCCATTGTTAAAACCAGTGGGTTGGGTTCGCTTATTCAGTAAGTATTTATTGGTGCTTACTAAGTACCATGCCTGTTAATAGGCACGGGAGATACAGCAGTGAACAAAACGGACAAAATCCCTGCGTTTTTGACGTTCACATGAATGGGGAGACAGGGAGACAAACACCAAAAGTAAACCATAAAAGAATAAGAACTAAGGGAAAGAAGCGTGAGGCAAGGGAGTTGGAGTGGGGCTGAATCTAAAATAGTGTGACGCAGGGAATGCTTCACTGAGAAAGTGATCTTTGAAGAAAAACAAAGGAGACGACTAATCACTGAGATTCTCTAACACCAAGACCCAGCTCCCTGTCGCACAGGCCTCACGCATGCGCGACACTCAGCCCCTGCCCGCTGCTCGGGCGCCCCCTGGCGCGCCTTCGGCTCCACGCAGCCGCAGCACCCAGAGGCGGGACCGCAAGGCCGGAAGCGTGGAGGCCTCCCCTTCCGGCTCACTTCCGCCTGCCCCGCCTGGGCCGCCAGACCGGAAGCGCCGCGCTCTAACCCCGTCTTCCTCATCTGGGTTGGAACCGCGGCGCCGTCAAGATGCCGGTAAGGCGGCCGAGTTGGGGATGCGGGGAGACGGCGAGAATTGGGGAGAGCAGCAAGAAGTCGTGCATGCGCCGAGAGAAGCGGGCCGAGGAGGGCAGAGAGGAAGCAGGGGCCGAGAAGGGGAGGCCGAGGGGAGGGGGCCGGTGCCTGCAGGATTGGGGCGGCCCGGGGTGTCGGCCGTGGGGGCGGGGGCGCGGCCGAGCGCCCGGAGACCAGGGCCGTGCGGAGGAGGCTGCCCGGCCCTTCCCGCCCCCTTCTCTCCAGTCCCGCCTTCTCTCGCCCGTTCTGCACCCTCGGCTCCGGCAGGGTCCCCCGAGCTTCCCCAGAGCCGGGAGCCAAGGGCTGCGCGTTTTGTTTTTCATTTTTCAAGTCCGGGGTCCGGCTTCTCCTTTTTTCTTGGGGGCCCACTTCCTCCTTCGCCCCAGGGGGCGGGTCCCTCCCGCAGCTCGTGCCTGTCGAACCCCGCTTCCCGGACTCCGCCCCCGTCGGTGACGGCCACCCCTGAGCCGCTGGGCTTAGGGCCCCAGAGCAGACTCAGGTCCGCGCCTGGTTCCCAGATGTTTCTGTCTTCTTGTGCTTCGGAGTAGGAGCGAAATTGATGGTGGTCTGGTTGCTCTTAATTTCTGACAGCCAGTCTGGGGGGTAGATTTATTGCCATCATGGTCTACATTTTACAGATTAGGAAAAAGGAGGTTCAGTAACATGGGCTTATTCAGACGACAAACATTACTGAGCACCTGCTGCATGCCGAGCACTGTTACGGCACTGAATGAGCCCAGCAAATCCCTCCTCTGAAGGAGTTTACCTCTAATGGGGAGACAAACAATTAACACGTAAATAAAGATCGTTTCAGACAGTGAAAAATGCCATCAAGGAAATGCTAGATGGGTAACAAAACATGAAGGGGAGGGTGGAGGCTGCTTTAAATGAAGCATACCTGTGATAAAAAGGAGCAAGCCATACTTAGAGATGTATATCTTATGAGTCCCATAGCTACCATTTGACTCCTGACGTGTGCCAGCAGGCCTGAGCTGCCTGCTTTATATAAATTATCCCATTTAATCCTCACGGTGACCCTGTGAAGTAGATAGGTTATTGTTCTCTCCTTTTGCAGAGGAGGAAACGAGGCTCAGAGAAGATAAGTAACTTGCCCAAGGTTGCACACAAACCAGATTTTAAGCCAGGACCCTAAAGCCCTGTGCTCATTCCAGTTGCGCAGAGTACCTTGGACTTCCCCTGTGATCCCTTATTTAATATTTGTCTTCTCCGTGAGCCTGAACGTTCTTCAAGGGTGGAAACCATACTGGGCTTGCATCCTGTTATGTCACTGTGCCTTGCCCATAGATGGTGCTTAGTAATCGTTTTGTGAATGAATGAATTCGTGAATGGTGCCCGTGTTGTCTTACAAAAAGCCAGACATCTTGTAAAAAGCAGAACTGGGAATCAGCATACAAATTGCTCTCATTAATTTGATTTTTTTCCCCTCCTTTAACTCACACCTACTCACTGAAGGCAGTATATATCTCTTCATTTTACAAACTTGGAGACAGGCTAAGAGAAGAAAAGTGATGTCGTGGTCAAACACCAAGCCAGGAAGTGGCAGAGCTGAAAAGCAGTGCTTAGGTTCTGGCTTAACAACAGCTGGGGGAGGGGTACCCCTAATTAATATCGTGTTTGCCTATTTCTGTAGTGTGGATACTCCTACCACTTAGCAATGTGAACATGGAACTGGAAGAGATGCACAGTAGCACCCCATTGTATAGTATTTCCACCATAAAGATACCAAGACATAAATAACCTTAAGATGGTAAACAGTAGTAAAAGAACTTTTAAAAATAGGAAGTTGTGAATTTTGACTATTTATTACCTTTGGTGGATGTGGTTTTTAAATTTTTTTGCTGATTGTCCCTGAGCTACCATCTGTGCCAATCTTCCTCTATTTTGTCTGTGGGATGCTGCCACAGTGTGGCTTGATGAGTGGTGTGTAGGTCTGCTCCCAGCATCCAAACCCACGAACCCCAGGCCACTGAAGCGGAGCATGCGAACTTAACCACTACACCACTGGGCTGGCCCTACGTTTGTTTTTAATACTGTTTATTTAACTGTAAATTTGTATAATTTTAATTTGTAATAATGGCTGTGTTCAACAACCAACTTGGCTCAAAATTTAACAGTTTTCATGAGCCAGTGAGAGCCAGCCACAGCACGTGGCTGCCACCATCCCTCTGCCTCATCCCCTAGTTAATCTTGGAGTGGTTGCTATCTTTTTCCCTTTGAGGAAATGTTCTTGTCTCCCCTGCTGACGTTGCTCTCTTTTTGCTTCTATATTCTTACCTGGCTTGCCACCACAGGCTTACCACTCTTCTCTCATGGACCCTGACACTAAACTCATTGGAAACATGGCACTGTTGCCCATCAGAAGTCAATTCAAAGGACCTGCCCCTAGAGAGAGTAAGTTGAAACCCCTTTCCATTATTTTCAGATTTGGGTATGAAACATCCCGCGACCCTCTGACATCAAATTGGGGAAATTCTGAGCTCAGTCTTCTGCTTCAGATTGCTTTTGTATTTTCTATTTGCTTGGCAGATACTGTTTTCTAGACCTTTCAAGATCATGGGTATATGTTGCATCTAATGGGGAACTGTATTATTATTGCTGCTCATTTCTCCAGGATATTTTGTTGAAGGGAAAGAAAAAATGTTCTTAATTCTTGACACTGTTCCTATCATCCCTATCAGTCAGTTCTTTGAAACTGAGCTAATGCTGCTACTTCTGTAAAATGCCATGTCCTCATCCTTTCTCTGTCATCACGATGGGAAAAAAAAACATATTTTAACCTCTTCCCCATCTAAATCTGCTTCCTTTCTCCATTCTTCAGGATCTTCATTTTTAGCAATACCTTGATCTTAAATCTTAAGTGTCCTATCTAATATTACTCATTTCTTCTTTTGCTTTCTGAATTTTATATCTTTGCTTTCTTTCTTGGCATTCACTTTCTTTTCTTTAACCATTTTTTACTGTTGAGAAAGCTCCATCCTTTTCATACACTATGTGAGACTCTTCTGACACATCCTGAGATGTTCTGCCAACCGTGTAATTTGTCTGACATTAGACATGGTTGCCCTGCCCCAGAAAGGGTCTGCAGTGAGTTCCATTCATGGTCTCCAAGACCATGTTTTTTTTTTCTCCCCTGCGTTTTTTTTTCCTCCCCAAATCCCCCCAGTACATAGTTGTATATTTTAGTTGTGGGTCCTTCCAGTTGTGGCATGTAGGGCGCTGCCTCAGCATGGCCTAATGAGTGGTGCCATGTCCATGCCCAGGATTCGAACCAGCGAAACCCTGGGCCACCAAAGTGGAGCATGTGAACTTAACCCTCGGCCACGGGGCCAGCCCCTAAGACCATGGTTTTAATTACCAATTTTGTACTGACCCTATCTCCATTCCTCTGCCAGAGTGTTTGACTTGATCTCTTTTTAATTTAATTTTGTTTTCAACACCAGTCGAAAGCTCGGTAAATGTCATAAACTTGGTGAGTCACCACAGTCTTTACTTGATTCTGAGATGAAGAAAAAGGAAGAGATGGAAAAAAAACAGACCAAAAAGAAATAAAATAATATAAAAGAATTACAGCAAAGGAAAAATAAGAATCAATGTTGGCCCAGATTCCTTGAGAAGAACCTTTTTAAGATCATTACAAAGTACTATATAGTATGTCAGAAGATTCCATTAACTAGGGGTGGAGGAAATCTAATTACCACCTTTGCAATTCTTGGGCCCTTGAGGGAGAATGGGACCCCAAGAAACCAGATTTTCCTGATTGCTATAGTCGAGGAATGACCTGTTACTCTTACCCGGGGGACTGGATTAGAACTAATTTGGAATTATGGAAGCGTATAAGCCTGTGCTGTGAGCTAAAAAACTGTTAGCATTAATCAAATTAATTTATTTATATCCAACAGATAACCTTTTGAACATCTTTTATGTGACAAACAGTCTTCTGAATCCTGTGGCCTCCCCCTCACCCCCCACGTCATTACATTTAGAAGAATTAGCTGGTTCTGTAGACACTATTGAATCTTCTGAGGAAGTTTCCTTTTTGCAGATGAGAAAATAGATTACGAGAAAATAGAGTTAGAATTCTGTGGAAATTCCTTAGCAGGAGAATGAGCAGGAATAAAGACAGCTGAATTATAGAGTAGTGAAACTGCAGGGTCCCTTTGCATTTCTGCTGTGTGAGAGGGATGGCAGTCACAGACGAGAAGTATAAATAACCGTCTGCGTTGCTGAAACCAGCTGCCGGGTATCAAGACCCTGGGATTTTGACCTTTTTAAAATGAAAAAAGGAAAACAAAAATTTCCAAAGAAATTGTGTCATGAGATCTGTCTTTGTCACAACAGTATTTCTGGCTTTCCTCAGTCTCTGACCATGTAGAACAGCTTGTACAAATATATTTTAAGGCATAGTTTTTATAAAAAGAAAGATGGATATGTAACCCCAGTGTGTTCCCACATGACAATTGAGAGTTTTTTCCCCTGAAACTATCGTATGTAAATCCAAATAAAATTATATTGAATACTTTTTTTTTTTTAATGGAGGAGTCTCCATGGTAGACACATAGTCCTCTCTCATGTTAAACTGCCTGGCTTCTTTTTTTTCCTTATTTTTTTTTTTTAATGAGGGAGATTGGCTCTGAGCTCACATCTGTTGCCAATCATCCTCTTTTTTTTATGTCCCCAAAGCCCCAGTACATAGTTGTATATCCTAGTTGTATGTCCTTCTAGTTCTTCTCTGTGGGATGCTGCCACAGCATGGCTTGATGAGCAGTGTGTAGGTCGGTGCCCAGGATCCCAACCGGCAAACCCTGGGCCGCTGAAGTGGAGCGTGTGAACCTAACCACTATGCCACCCGTCCAGCCCCTGAATACTTTTCATTTTTAAAATGTATTCTGGTAAAGTTAGTCTGTGCTGTCTCAGTCTCTTTTTATAAATGCATTGAGAGATGTCTGGAATGATGTTCACCAGATGTTAATAGTAGTTATTTCTGGGTAGTGAGGTTTGGGTGACAATTAAAAATTTTTTTCCTGTATTGATTAATTTATTTTTCTAATGAGCATGTATAATTTTTAGAAAGACAATATATCCATAAGAATAAACCATGTACTTAGTTTTCTAGAAATCGTTTGTAAAGACTTTATATTTCAGCAGCCTCATTTTATTTTGTTCAGCTCTAAAACCCTTGACTGTTGAGCTTAGCTATATATAGTTTTTGTAGCTTTGTTCGGTTTTATGTTTTGCATTTGGCTAATGTTCTCTCTCTTCTTGCCCTCGTATCCTGCTTAGCAAAAGATACAGATATTGTGGATGAAGCCATCTATTACTTCAAGGCCAATGTCTTCTTCAAAAACTATGAAATTAAGGTAAAATACAGAGCTTTTAATATTTAATTTAGTTTTCTGATAGGGATAATATCTACCTGGCAGTCAGGGGTGCTCTGAGGAGTAAATAAAAGAAAATGAGGTTGTGTGATTTTAAAAATCCAGAACAGTGCCTTATGTTAGACTCCATATCAATATTAGTTTCTCATTTTTCCTCCAAAGTCTACACCAGGGGTTGGCAAACTACAGCCTGAGGGCCAGTCTAGCCCACTGCCTCTTTTTTGTAAATAAAGTTCTGTGGGAACACAGCCACCCGCTTTAGTTTGTATATTGTCAGTGGCTGCTTTCATGCCACAACAGCTGAGTTAATTGTGGTAAGGACTGTACAGCCCGCAAAGCCTAAAATACTTACTGTCTGGTCCTTTACCGAAAAGTCGCCATCTCATGGTCTGGACACTTCTTCGTTTATTCAACATTAATTAAGCACCTACTAGGTGCCAGTCCAAGACTAAAAATCCTATGTGCTATGTTATTTTTTCTATGCTTCCTGGGTCTTGGATCTGAGATGGAGAAATAAACTTCACTGACCCTGTCCCTTGCCTCAGCCCCCTTCTCTTCTGCTCCTAGTTCCTGTGAGGAATGAGGTCAAGGAGAAGGTAGGAGGAGGATGGCAGGAAAGGAGAGGGGGAAATGGAAAAAAAGGTTTTCTGAGCTCCTGCTGTGAGCAAGTTACCAGGAATGTCACACATTTTCTTGATAATATTCAACAATTTGGAACTTTAGCCTCTGCTGCCGAACTTTGACCTTTTGGAATCAAACGGTGTGAAATCTTTATTTGCAGACTCTTGGTCTACAAATTGTAGTGTAAACATTCTGTGGTATTAACGGAGTGATTTCTGTGTCTAATGCATGGTCTAAGTGTTGTGGTTGTAATAGGTATAAATAAATATTATAATTCTACCACATTTCATTCTCTCAAATATCATCTGATCTTAAAAATAGGAAAATGTGTAGTTTGTTTTTTTTTAAACTATAAATCTGTGTAACATTTGACCTGAAGTACATACCACATTTGATCAACATCCATTTGTCTTCTGCACATTTTCCTTTTGGGTGGGTCAAGAATTGGGCTTATGGAGCTCTTCAAGAACAAGTCACATGTGAATTAATTGCTTCCTCTTTAAGAGTCATGAATGTTTCTGTTCTCAGCAGAGATCCTGAAGTGAAAGTGTTTTTAAAAATTAGCCAAGCATCTGGTACACCTCCGGTTTTCCAGGCAGCCTTGTTAACTCTCCTTCCTATACAGAGTGAGGGCCTGGTTGCACAGCTCCCCGGGAACCCAGGGCTGGGGGAGCTGAGGCAAACAGGATCAGCCACACAGCTCATGGTGGAAGCTGGTGGCTCCCTCCCCAGGAGCGGACAGAAAAGGGCCTTGAGAAGACTGCATTTGGAGCCTGGGAATTTGTGATGCTGTAGTAACTATGTTTTCACAGTGTTCAGTTGATAATCAAAAGGCAAAGATTGAATTCGTTTATTGCACATAATTGTTATGTTTTAATCAGCACTATTTTTAAACTTTGTTTTCCCCCCTGTAGAATGAAGCTGATAGGACCTTGATATATATAACTCTCTACATTTCTGAGTGTCTGAAGAAACTCCAAAAGGTAATATAACTTGGATGATCATCTATCAGGAAACCAAATTATAATAGGTATTTGGACTTGTTGAGACAAGTAGAAAATATTTCCTCTAACCTAGAGCGTGGACGTAACAGTAATAGTTGACAAATCAGAAGATAAGGGTAGTGGTGGTTTAAGGCTTTGCATGTGTTTTCCCAAGACAAAAGTCTTTTTTCTTTTTCTTTTTTTTTGGTGAGGAAGATTGGCCCTGTGCTAACATCCATTGCTTGTCTTCCTTTTTCTTGAGGAAGATTTGCCCTGAGCTAACATCCATGCCAGTCTTCCTCTATTTTGTATGTAGGATGCTGCCACAGCATGGCTTGATGAGTGATTTGTAAGTCCACACCTGTGATCCGAACCCGCAAACCCCAGGCCACTGAAGTAGAGTGTGCAAACTTAACCACTATGCCACCAGGCCAGCCCTCCAAGACAGAAATCTTGACCAAAAAACTCCTTTTATGCCCTTGGCTCAGGGGTTCTTAACCTGGGGTCCAAGGATAGAATTCAAGGGTCCATGAACTTGAGTAGGAAGAGGTTACATCTTTCTTTTCATTAACCTCTAACTGAAATTTAGCATTCACTTCAATTATTAATGTAGGCAGTAGCCCACAGTAGTGTTAGCAACACCTCTGCCTTTTTCTCCACTAGAAATCACAGCATTTTTCTCTTACATTTAGAGTTGAAGATATTTTGAAATTTTGTTTACACTCATTACTACTTCAAAATTTAGTTATTAACCCCTTGATGGATCCTGTTATTTAATTCATGAATAAAGCAGCATATTTATGACTATGTCATAAATTTGTTTTTTTATTATAATTATTGTATTTCACTATAATTGGTTTCTTTTGTGATTCTATGTATTCTATCTTATTCATTTAAAACATTATTCTGAGAAGGGGCTTACAGGCTTCACCAGATTGCAAAAGGGCACCAAAAACATTAATAACGTAAGCCGTAGCTACTTAGACTAAAGAACTGCAAATTAGTTATTAGTAATCTTTTCCCTGTAAAATACTTGTGTGTGTGCACATATTTTTTTTTTTTCAGTGCAATTCCAAAAGCCAAGGCGAGAAAGAAATGTATACACTGGGAATCACTAATTTTCCCATTCCTGGAGAGCCTGGTTTTCCACTTAATGCAATTTATGCCAAACCTGCAAACAAACAGGAAGATGGTAAGAGCAGGGTCTCCACCTCTCTCTATGGCACAAGATTTTCTCCATTTGACCTTTTCCCCCCTCCTTTTCTTGCCCTGATTGGTATACAGATTGAGAGTGGAATCACTAGCATGTACATCATCTTACTAGTCACTCTCAAAAAAGACTCTTGGCAACACGTATAACATGTAGAAAATGTTTTGGACCAAAATGAATATAGTTATAAAACCGTTTGGGCTGCCATTTCTATCTCTTATCGTTTTCGACTATATAGGAATGTATTGCCAAGGTCAATGTCTAGATCAGCAACTAGCACATTTGGGATGCATTCTCAAATACGGTTTTTTTTGTTGTTCTCCCTGCTCCTTATTTTAGAAGTCATGAGGGCCTACTTACAGCAACTGAGGCAGGAGACTGGACTGAGACTTTGTGAGAAAGTGTTTGATCCTCAGAATGATAAACCCAGCAAGGTAAGACCCTCTTTGCCTGTTTAGTTGATGCTTTTATCCTGTAGCCACCATTAAACACACTCAGGTCTCCCATTGCAAGAATACTTTCAGTTTCCACATTGCAGTGGTACTTAACTTTGAATATGTGCCTTGTGCATAGAAGGTGTTCACTGAATCACCCTGAATAATGAATTGCATATGGTAAAAGATTTTGGTTGTATGTTCTTATGTCGGGGTTTTGTAAATCTACACAACACGTTTTTTGCGTGAGCTATCTTGAATGGGTTATGTCTGTTTTGTCATAATTTTGAGTGACCTGGGAGTTGCTCAAAAAAAAGAAAGAAAATTTTACATGTGCTTTCGAGGAGTTTATAATGTAAGGGCTGCCAGACTAATATTAAATCTTGTTAGTCAGTAAATTCATATTCGGACCTTAACCTTGAATTTGCATTGTGATTTGACCACCATCGTTCGTTCTGTTTTGTCCCCTCTTGTTAGTGGTGGACTTGCTTTGTGAAGAGACAGTTCATGAACAAGAGTCTTTCAGGACCTGGACAGTAAAGGGAGCCTGGGCAGACACCGTCCACAGCTGTGGGCAGCATTTCACAGCAAGATGTACACGGTTATTTGCCTTTATTTCATAAAGTTTTATACAGAAGAAGGAAGAGAGCATGTCTTTACTTGAAGAGCTCTTTATCAAGAATTTGGGTGGGGGAGGGAAAAATGGGCTGTTGATGGGTGATTTGAAATTTTCTCCACTATTAAGTTGGTGCTTAATAAGTAATAATAATAAAGAAATTTCTAACATTCCATGTCAGAAAAATTTTATTGCTTGTATTTGACACTCAAAATTTTTTGTGAAATAATATTCACCCTTTTAAAATGTACAATTCAGTGATTTTTAGTATATATACAAAGTTTTGCAACCATTGTCACTAATTCCAGAACATTTTCACAATCTCCAAAAGATGTACCTGTTCTCTTTAGCAGTCACCCCCGTATTCCTCTCCAACCCCCTCCTCCTAGTCCCTGGCAACCACTGATCTACTTTCTGTCTCTATGGATTTGCCTATTCTGGACATTTCACATAAATAGGATCATATATCGTGGCCATTTGTGTCTGGTTTCTTTTTTCTTTTTTTTTTTTTTGAGGAAGATTAGCCTTGAGCTCACATCTGCTGCCAGTCCTCCTCTTTTTGCTGAGGAAGACTGGCCCTGAGCTAACATCCGTGCCCATCTTCCTCTACTTTATATGTGGGACGCCTACCACAGCATGGCTTGCCAAGTGGTGCCATGTCTGCACCTGGGATCTGAACCGGCAAACCCCAGGCCACAATAGCGTAAAGTGCGAATTTAACCACTGCGCCACCAGGCCAGCCCCTGTGTCTGGTTTCTTTCACCTAGTGTCATCTTTTCAAGGTTCATCCATGTTATAGCATGTATCCGTACTTCATTCATTTTTCTTTTTTTATTATAAAATACACACAAATTTCCCATTTTAACCATTTTTAAGTGTACAATTCACTGGCGTTAATTACATTCACAATCTTGTGCAACTGTCACCATTAGCTATTTACAAAGTTTTTCATTACCCAAATGGAAACACTAACCATTAAAGCCCTCGTAATTGTAACTTCCAACTCCTTGTAACAGTAATCTACTTTCAGTCTCTGAATTTGCCTGTTCCTGGCACCTCATGGAAATGGAATCAGACAATATTTGTTCTTTTGTGTCTGGCTCCTTTTACTTAGCATAACGTCCTCAAGGTCTGTCCGTGTTGTGGCATGTCAGAACTTCATTCTGTTTTATGTCTGAGTCATATTCCATTGTATGGATAGACCCCATTTTGTTTATCCATTCATCAGTTTATGGACGTCTGGGTTGTTCCATGTTTTGGCTGTTAGGAACAATGTTGCCAAGAACATTAGTATACAAATTTTTGTGTGGATGTATGTTTCCATTTCTCTTGGTTAAATACCAGCAAGTGCAATTGCTGAGCTGTATGGTAACTATGTTTAACTTTCTGGAGAACTGCCAGCCAGGTTTTTCCACAGTGGCTGTACTATTTTACATTCCCACCAACAACCTGTGAGGGTTCTAGTTTCTCCACATCCTCACCAACACTTAGTTGTTTAGAGCCATCCTAGTGGGTGTGAGGCAGCATCTCATTGTAGTTTTTATTTGTTTTTCCCTAATGAAGAATGATGCTGAGCATCTTGTCATGCAGCATTGACTGTATATCTTCTTTGAGGAAACATTTATTCAAATCCTTTGCCCTTTTTTCGTTTTTTTTTTTTTTTTGGTGAGGAAGATTAGCCCTGAGCTAACATCTGCCACCAATCCTCCTGTTTTTGCTGAGGAAGATTGGCCCTGAGCTAACATCCATGCCCATCTTCCTCTACTTTATATGTGGGACGCCTGTCACAGCATGGCTTGGCAAGCGGTGCCATGTCTGCGCCTGGGATCTGAACTGGCAAACACCAGGCCACCAAAGCAGAACGTGCGAACTTAACGGCTGCACCACTGGGCTAGCCCCCCATTTTTTACTTGAATTATTTGTCTTTTTGATGTTGAGTTGGAGTTCTTTATATATATTCATAATACTAGACTTAGCAGATAATGTGATTTGCAAAAATTTTCTCCCATTCTCTTGGTAGTTTTTTCATTTTCTTGATTGTGTCCTTTGAAGCACAGAGGTTTTTAATTTTGGTGAAGTTTCATTTGTCTATTTTTTCTTTGGTAACTTGTGCTTTTGGTGTCATATCCAAGAAACCATTGCTTAATCCAAAGTGTTGATTTATTGCTGTTTCTAAGCATTTTATACTTGTAGTTCTTACATTTAGGTCTTTGATCCATTTTGAGTTAATTTTTATATATGAAGTGAGGTAGGAGTCCAGCTTTATTCTTTTGCATGTGGCTATCCATTTGTTGTGGTACCAATTATTGAAAAGATTATTCTTTCCCTTTTAAAGATTTTATTTTTCCTTTTTCTCCCCAAAGCCCCCTGGTACATAGTTGTATATTTTTAGTTGTGGGTCCTTCTAGTTGTGGCATGTGGGACGTCGCCTCAGCATGGCTTGATGAACGGTGCCGTGTCCGCGTCCAGGATCCGAACCGGTGAAGCCCTGGGCCACAGAACTGGAACACATGAACCCAACCTCTCGGCCACCGGGCCGGCCCCCATTCTTTCCCTTTTAAATTGTCTTGGCCCCTTTGTCAAAAGTCAGTTGACCATAAATGTACGGGTTTATTTCTGGACTCTATATTGTCTATCTTTATGTGACATTCACTTTACATTTGGCCAGTTTTTAGCATGTAAGAAGTTTTCATTATTTGGCTGACAGAAGTAGCTATTATGTGAGTTCTTCCAGAAACATATGAGACCACACGTTTCCTGGTATGTTAAGGTTATAAATTAGATCTTTCAGGAAGTGCCTTGAGTCCTTTGGACATAAAGTTACTGCACTGCCTTCTCTATTGCACCTTTATGCATTTGGCTTTTAAGGGGCAGTTTTTTCAATATCTGTGCTGGGATTGTATTTAGCTCAGAAAACCCAATTTAGAAGGCCTTGGGGGTTCTGTGTTTCTTGGAGTCTGGAAGTAGCACCTGAATGGGGCAGCCATTTAGGGTGTCACTAGGGACCCAGCCTCCTCCTATTTTCTTGCTCCACTCTCCTTTGCACGTGGCACTCATCCCCATAGTCTCTACATGCTCCTGCAGCTCTGGGCTTGGCAGGAAGAAGAGGGGAGAGCAAGAGGGATGAAGGGGCATGCCAGTGAGTATCACTGTAAGTACCCTTCTCAGAAACCCGTCCCAGAGACTTGCACTTGTGTCTCCTTGGCCTTTGCTACAAGGGAGTCTGGAAAGAGGAAAATTTTAACCGAGCCTGTTGCTACCCTGATTATTTGTATTGTGCTACTGAGGACAAGGGGAAGGCTATACAGAAGCAGACCTAAGTTTAAAATCGTATTCAAACTGGAGCTTTATGGTGATACTTGATCAACTAGAGCATTCCATTTTGGTTTTATGGGTTAATATGTAATTTTAATGCATGAGTTAGATGCTCTTGAGCATGTGTTCACTCAAGGTCTGAATTATGGATTGAGTACAACATTTCACAAACCCAAGGCTATGAGTATGTAAAAACACGCTCCACAGATACACGAAAGGGCAGTCTTTAAAGAGTGTTGTTGTTGGGTTGTGTTTTTGTTTTATAATTAAAATTCTCATCTAAAATCAGATTCTGGGTGTTTGGGTTGAAACTTCAGTTACAGACTCAGAGACATGTCAGAAAGGAAGAAAGAAAGCCACAGTGATCCTTATCACGATTAAAGGTTTCTCATCAGTTGTAACAAACGTCCCAATCTGGGGTGGGATGTTGATAGCAGGGGAGGTGTGGGTGTGCGGGGCGGCCAAGGGCTGGCAGGGAGCTCTCTGCACTTGCTGCACAAGTTGGCTGTGGACCTAAAACTGCTCTACATTAGGCCTGTCAATTAATTCATACATAGATAAACACAAAACATTTTTTTAAAAGAGTAAAGGTTTATTTCTAACAAATGTATCTTTTTTAATTGTGGAACCTTTGTGATAGAAACCAACTCACTCTGGTGCCTGTTCCCTTAGTGCCAGCAGGGGGAGCACAGACAATAAGAGCTAAAAACTTGGCTTCTAAATGATTTCCCCTTTGGTGCCGTACAATGGTGGGTGTTCGTTTTGTTTTTTAATGTACCTGAGAGAACAGTTTCCGAAGGATTTAGAAGAAATTATACATGAAGTATAGCATAATGGATTTAAAAATACAGCTTTAATCAAAATGTAATGTCAACATTAAAAGAAGAATGTTACAAGGTAGGACTTTTTAGGGAAGGTAATTTAGTAATAATTATCAGATTTTTTTGGTCTTTTTTTAATTGTATTAGATTTTTTTTTTTTTTTGGAGGAAGATTAGCCCTGAGCTAACAGCTGCTGCCAATCCTTCTCTTTTTGCTGAGGAAGACTGGCCCTGAGCTAACATCTGTGCCCATCCTCCTCCACTTTATATGCGGTTCGCCTGCCACAGCATGGCGTTCCAAACGGTGCCATGTCCACACCCGGGATCCGAACTGGGGAACCCCAGGCCACCGAAGCAGAACGTGTGAACTTAACCACTGTGCCACTGGGCCGGCCCCTCCAGTCATCTTTCAATAGAGAATTGGATAAATAAGTTGTGGTACATCCATAAAATGAAACATGCAGCTGTTAAAAATAATAAAGGGGGACCAGCCCCATGGCCGAGTGGTTAAGTTCATGTGTTCCTCTTCAGTGGCCCAGGGTGTCGCCAGTTTGAATCCTGGGCGTGGACATGGCACTGCTTGTCAGGCCATGCTGAGGCAGCATCCCACATGCCACAACTAGAAGGGCCCACAACTAAAATACACAACTATGTACCAAGGGGTGTTGGGAGAAAAAGGAAAAATAAAATCTTTAAAAAAAAAAAAGGGCTCTATCTGTTCTGTTATGGAAAGATGCCTTAGGATGCATCATTGGGTAAAACAAAGTTGGGGGCAGTATTATAGCATGATTCCATCCTTATTTATTTAATTGTATGTACTCCAGAAGAAACGATGGCAGCACATACACCAACTGTTAACAGTGACTATCTTCAGGCAGGAGCAATTGCAAAGACTTGTATGTTCTAAGTCATACGTACTATAATTCAGTAAGATGTGTTACCCTAATAACCCAGTGAAAAAAGAACTTTTTAAAAAAGATAGATAGAAAATCAAATATTAGAAAATGTTACATTAGTCAAAAACAGGCTGAGGACAACAGTCACCTTGTTCTTTTTCTTAAGCATCCTGTTTACATTTATCATTTTAATAATGCCACTAATTACTCTCATATGTGTAGGACGATTACAGTACGTGGAAATACTTGAACAAGATGTATGAGAGTTGTTGTATTCTGCATTTTCCTTCTCTCCAAAATTATTCATTCTGAAGACCTTAATAAAAAGTTTGGAGCTGTTTCCAGAAAGAAATGTAATCCTATTACACCAAAGGCCATTTGGTTTGTCTCCCCCTTCGTTTTGTTTATAGACGTTTGGAAGACCATTCCGTTAGGAGAGCGTAATTTTAGGGCCACATCTGTTCTGTGTTGATTTTGAGATAAACCATCAATCGTGATTTTCCACTTTGCTTTAACACTGCAGCTCCAGTTTACAGGTGACCTGGCAGTGTGCTAAACACTTTACATTTTTAAATCTTATTTAACCTTTGCAAGAACCTTTGTGGCAGATACAAGTACTATCCCCTTTTCCAGATGAAGAAGCTGAGGTCTACAGAAATTAAATGAATTGCTGAAACTCACACACTTGGAAGTTGCCAGAAATGGCATTGAAACCTAAGTCTTTCTGAATCCAGGGCTGGCCCTCTCAGCCATTATGAGATGGTCACTTTGCTCCATTGCAATTTTTAGTAACACATTAGGGCAACAAGATCAGGAGATTGCTTTGTCCATTGCGCTATACCAGCTATTGAAACGATGTACAGGAAATGTAAATGTGAACTCTGTTCTCTGGGACTTTAACTATCTGATGAGAAATGTGGATATCAAGACAGAAACCAAGAAACACTGGAAGATGGACATCACTGCCCAGTGCTGTAGAAGCCCAGAGAAAGGGCAGGCTGTTATTGCTGAGGTCGGTTGGAGAAGATTTAGTAAAGATGGCACTCAGAACAACTGAGCTGAGAACAAGTGAGCCAAATTAGGCAGGCTTGATGAGAAAAGGATATACTGAGCCAGCTACATGACATGATCAAGCCTGGCATGAAGGAAACCTTAGGGCAAAGAATATGATGGGGACAAAGTTGCCCTAGCAGGAGGTAATGCTCCACATTTTTGAGAGCCAGGATCAGGCTTAGAACTTTAAACAGTATTCTATCAGCAGGACAGAGGACATGACAGACTCTCCACACTAGGGCACCATTCTGCTTTTACCCACCACTATGAGAACCATTTGCCCAAGCAACATCACTTTTCCTGTCCCTTTTTTCTTTCCAAGTCATTCCACAGTTTCTGTGCTTGACTCAACAGTTTTTTAAAACAGTTTTAATGAGACATAATTCACCCATTTAAAGTATACAATTCAATGGTTTTTAGCATATTACATGATTAATTTTTCTATATAACAAAATTTTTCATTTTAACCATTTTAAGTGCATAATTCAGTGGCATTACTTACATTCATAATATTGTGCAATCATCACTACTACCTATTTCCAAAACTTTTTCATCATCCCAAATGAGTACAGAAACTCTGTCTCCATTCTCCTTCCCCCAGCTCCTGGTGAGCTCTAATCTACTTTCTGTCTCTGGATTTGCCTATTCTAGATAATTCAGATAAGGGGAATCATTCGATACTTGTCCTTTTGCAACTGGCTCCTTTCATTTAGCATCACGTTTTCGGGGTTCATCCATGTTGCAGCATGTATCAGAACTTGGTTCCTTTTCATGGCTGAATAATATTCCATTGTGTGGATAGACCACATTTTGTTTATTTGTCTTTTGATAGGTTGTTTCTACCTTTTGGCCATTGTGAATAATGCTATAATGAACATCAGTGTACAAGTACCTATTTGAGTTCTTGCTTCTCACAGTGCTTTAAAAAAAATTCACTTATTTGCCATTTCATCGTGTGTCTCCTGAAGACTTCTCCTGGAACCATTATCTGGCTGTCTTATATGGCTATTTAAGTTTTTTTTTACATGGCCATAGGCCATGCCTATCATCATTGTAGCCCCCAGTGCCTGGGATGGTGAAGTGCACACAGTAGGCATTCAAATATATATTGAATGAGTGAAGATTTTTGAGGGCCAAGACAGAGTGCTTCTCACATAGTAAATACCTAGTAAATGTTTGTTGAGTTATTATGCTTAAATTTTCAAGTAGAGGGCCAGGATAAAGTCAGGATTTTTGTAAGACTGAGTTAGTTACAGAGCACCAGATGGATGGGAGGGAGAGAATACCAGAGAGGAAGGAGCTTGATTAGTGGTCCTGATGTAAGAGCTTAGCGGGTGTCAACAGGAACGTAAAAATAAGGTGAGATCTGAGAGACATTCTAAAAGAATTCACTGCATTGGATTCAGCAGCTGAAGGTTAGGTTGAGGGTTTGAGTCCAGTTGACTTGGAAAACAGGAAGCAGTGCCTTTGATGGAAATAGGTTTGGTGACAATATACTTGTCATCCAAACTCTTGAGCTTGGAAGAGCATGCTATGATTAATTCTTCTGGGACAGTAGGCATAAGCTGGGATTGCCCCCAGCAAACTTCTAGAAATAGGTACTTGGGCTTGGAGTCCTTTGGAAGGGGAGTGGGAAATGAGTTTAATTCTGAGCACAGTGAGTGTGAGGGCCTGGGTGACAGCCCGGAGCAAATGGAAATACACCTGAAAGATCAGGAATACTAATAAAGACCTGGGAGACAGCAGGTTCTAGTGGAGTTAGGAGATAGCCTCTGATCCCTGAGACAAACCCATAGTTAGGAACCAGCAAAGAATCTGTCTAAGAGGTGAAGCAGAGGAAGACGTTGAGCAATGAAGCATGAGAGCCAGGAGAGGAATTTCTTGGGGGGAGTTGTTCGCAGTATTAAGATCTCCAGAAAACTTTATTTTATGGCAGTTGAACTCTGACTGGGCAAGCCCTCTTGGTTTTTGCATTTCTGTGTGAATGAGCTAATCACTCTAGCCTTGCTTGTCTGACCATCTCATAAACAAAATGCCAATCTAGACATCTTAGAACCTTAGAATATGTTACCTGGCTAGCCACTTTTACCAAGAAGAGAGAAAATCATTTGGAAAGATGGTTGTATCTATTTATTCCCTCCAGTTGTCCAAGCAAATTCTTTGTCCTGAAGTTACTTTCCCACTGAAAAGAAGGCTATCACTGCCAGGAGACACTTAAGGGATGTTAAGTAAAGTTTCCGTTAGAGCAATTTACAAGTGTTGTGTTCTTCCCCTTGTACAAAAGACAGATGTAAGAAAATATGTCTAACGTAGCTGGGAAAGATTTTCATTCTTAGGAGACTGCCGGACGTTTAGAAATTAACTTAAGTGGAGCAGAATATTTACATTTATGAATTGTTCCTCTGATGTATCCAATTCAACACTCCACGATAGCCATATCACTCTGCATTTATGGCTCACCCTAAGGTTCGCAGACAGCTGTGCATCTGTTCATGTCAATTACCATCCTTAGGCCTCAGTTTCCTCACGCATAAAATGACAAATGAAAGTGAGGTAAACTCTAAAGTCCCCTCCAGTTCCAAAATTATCATTTTAAAAGATGATTCCACGAGAAAGAGAAGCCATTGTCCCCCTGGATATATTTGTGTGCCCCATGTTAGTTTAATGCTATACATGTCCTTTGAATAATATTAAAATCAGTATGATCTGACTTACGTTAGGTTAATGGATCCTAACCAAGCAATTTACCCCAATTTGAGTTAATTGATTTTAAAGAGAATTGTAAAAAAAAAAAAAAAAAAAATCCAGAGGAGGTGGATTCTCCTTTGCCTCTTTATTTTTTTCTTTATTAATATTTTGCTTCATACATTCTTTGTGTGGGCTTATCAACCCCACAGGTGTGTTTTAGCACTATTTCTTGATAGAAATTATAACTTCTTTCCTGCCATTTAGCCAGTGATGCTCTCCTTCATTCCTATCAGCACATAATGTTATTTCTCTCATCTTAGAAAACAAGTCCTCTCTTTATCTACTTCCCTCACTTGCTACTACCCGTTCCTCCTTTCCTTTACAACAGGACTTCTCAATCTTGACATTTTGATGTTTTGGACTTGACATTAAAATTTATACATTTAAATTTCTGCTCCACTTTGTTGCGGGGGGTCTGTCCTGTGCATTACAGGATGTTTAGCAGCATCTCTGGTTTCTCCCCCTAGATGCCAGTAGCAACCTCTACCCTCAGTCTCCAGACGTTGCCAAATGCCCCCGAAGGTCAAAATCACCCCCAGTTGAGAGTCATTGCTCTGCAGCAAAACTCCTCAAAAGAATGATCTATCTGTCACATTTGTCTCCTCCCATCTTCTCTTGATCACCACCCCACTGAAAATGCTCTTGTCAAGATCACCAGTGACCTCCATGTTGTTAATCTGGTGGCCCTTTCGCATCTTGACCTCTCGCCAGCAGTTTCTATATATACAGTTGATTACTCCCACCGTCTTGGAACCGTATTCTTCATTTGGCTTTCAGAACACCACTCTCTTCCTTTATTCCCACCTCATTGGCAGTTCCTTCTCAGTCTCCTTTGGTTTCTCTTCTTTTCTCTGACCTCTTAATGGTGGGATGCCCTAGAGCTAAGGGGTGCAGAGGCCCTCAACACCTAGAGAGCCAGTTGATACATTGTAAGGAATTTTGCTAGTCTGTTACCCCACTGGCAGTTTGCCATGGTAAGAGTATTTACACCACCATGGAAATTGGCAAATGCTACAAATCATGCCTCCCCCCTCACCAGTTGTTAAACATTTACCTGTTTATCAACTGCCCAGTCCTGAAACCTCTCTTCTACCTATACTCACCCTCTTGGTAATCTTATCCAGTCTCATGGCTTTAAATACCATCTCATTCTTTAAGAAATATTGCAAGGGAAAAAAGGAAAGAGAGGAAGAACCTATATATTTTAAAAGACATATCAACCAGTTCTAAGAATGGACATTTTTTGGATCCAGATTCAAACAAACCAACAGTAAAAGAAAAATTATACATATACATTTCATACATATATGAAATAATGTGAATGAAGACTAGATATGACTAGATAGTTGCTCATACTAAGGAATTACTGTTGTTTTAAGTGTGATCATGGTACTGTCATTTTGTTTAAGTAGGAGTCTTCCTCTCAGAGAATACTGAAATATTCATGAATAAAGTTACATGATGTCTGGAATTTGCTTCAAAATATTTTGGAGGGTCGGGGGAAGGTGGGGAGTCTGATGAAATAGGATTGGTCATGAGTAGACAATTGTTGAAGCTGGTTGATGGGTTCATGTGGACTCAATATTTCTCTTTTTTTTTTTTTTTTTTGAGGAAGATCAGCTCTGAGCTAACATCTGCTGCCAATCCTCCTCTTTTTTCTGAGGAAGCCTGGCCCTGAGCTAACATCCGTGCTCATCTTCCTCTACTTTCTATGTGGGACGCCTACCACAGCATGGCATGCCAAGCAGTGCCATGTCCGCACCCGGGATCCGAACCAGCGAACCCTGGGCCACCAAAGTGGAATGTGTGCACTTAACCACTGTGCCAGCAGGCCGACCCCTAAAAATGTTTCTTGAGTCTATGCATGTTGGTTTATTCCAGGATCAGTGAATATGTGACTTTACAATAAGATGTCAATCCAGATATAAACCTAACTATATTTTGCATTTATAGTGTAGTGTGGAGAAGGTAAATTGGTGACTCACTGTCATGTGGCTTATGGATGTGTTTTTTAATAGTTTCACTGAGGTATAATTTACATAAAATAAAATTCACCCATCTTAAGTGTACAATTCAATGATTTCTTAGTAAATTACAGTTATGCAGCAATCACCACAATCCAGTTTTAGAGCACTTCCATTAACCCTAAAAAGATCCCTTGGGGCTGGCCCCGTGGCCGAGTGGTTAGGTTCGCGCACTCCGCTGCAGGCGGCCCAGTGTTTCGTTGGTTCGAATCCTGGGCGCGGACATGGCACTGCTCATCAGACCACACTGAGGCAGCGTCCCACATGCCACAACTAGAAGAACCCACAACGAAGAATATACAGCTGTGTACCGGGGGGCTTTGGGGAGAAAAAGGAAATAATAAAATCTTTAAAAAAAAAAAAAAAGATCCCTCTTGTTCATTTGTAGTCACTCCACATTCCCACCCTCACCATCAAGCAACCACTTATCTTTCTGTTGCTATCAGTTTGTTTTTCCTGGATGTTTCATATAAATGGAGTCAGAGATGATGTGATTTTTTTTGTTTTTTTTTTTACCTAGTGTTATTTTTAGCATAATAATTTTGAAATTCATCCATGTTGTTATCAGCAGTTTGTTCTTTTTTTTTTTTTAAACGTTTTGCTGAGTAGGATTACACTGTATGGATATACCACATTTAGTTTATATAATCATCAGTTAGTGAATATTTGAATTGTTTTCACTTTTTGGCTATTATTAGATGTGATATTAATTATGAAATATTGTAAATGTAGAAAAAAGTATAATAGCAACCATTTATACAGTGTTTGCTCTGTGCCAGTCACTGTTCCAAGTTAGATACAGTGGTGTATGCAGCATGTTTGACACCTAGAGAAGGTCAATTTTTACACCCTCCCCCCTTCTTTTTTTTTTTAGTAAACTTTATTTTTTAGAGCAGTTTTAGGTTCAGAGCAAAATTCAGCAGAAGATACAGAGAGTTCCCATAAACACCCCTGTCCCCACATATGCAGTCCCCAGACGATAACATCCTGCACCAGTGTGGTACATTTGTTACAACTGATGAACCTGCAGTGACACATCATTATCACCCAAGTCCACAGTTTATGTTAAGTTTCTCTTGGTGTTGTACATTCTATGAGTTTTGACAGATGTTACATGTATCCACCAGTAGAGTAGCATATAGAATGGTTTCACTGCCCTAAAAATCCCCTGTGCTCCACGATTCCTCCCTCCCCTCTGCCTCCTGCCAACCATTCATCTTTTTACTGTCTCCAGTTTCATCTTTTCCACAATGTCTTATGGTTGAAGTCATACAGTATGTAGCCGTTTCAGATTGGCTTCATTTCACTTAATAATATGCTAAGTTTCCTCCATGTCTTTTCAAGGCTGTGCTCCCATGATTGACAAATCTGTTTATACTACTTATTGAATGTGAATATGCAAAGATGATCAGTTTTGATAGTCAATGACAAGTTTGCAGAATTTAAGGGTCAAAACCAGAAACTGCATATTATTCATTTCTTTATTAATCCAATATGTGGGATAAAAGTTTTGTTTTTTAAGTACATTAATGTAATTTAAAAGTATTAATCCATTGCCTTTTTGTACCGTAATATTTGTTTTATTTTTCATTAAAGTTTTTACTGGCATCCTTATTTAGATGAAGTTTAATAAAATAATATTTTCACTGTTTGTTTTCTGGCTATTATTATTAGTCCCTTCATTTCAGGATTATTACTGAAAGCAATTTTTTTGTAAAAGAGAGGGGGTGATCAAGAGAATGAGAAAATAAGCCACAGACTGGGAGGAAATATTTGCAAAACACATATCTGCTAAAGGAGTGTTATCCAAAATATACAAAGAGATCTTAAAACTCAACAGTAAGAACACGAACACTCTGATTAAAAAATAGGCAAAAGGTCTGAACAGATACCTCACGAAAGAAGATATACAGATAGCAAATAGGGCTATGAGAAGATGTTCAGTCACATGTCATTAGGGAATTGCAAATTAAAACAACAATAAGATACCACTATACACATATTAGGATGGCTAAAACTCAACGTGGTCTTTATCCACTCTGAACTGAGTGAACTTACCCTGAGTCATATCACAGGGTAAAAACAGGTCCTTTTTCCACCCAGGGCGTCCATCCAAAGCTGAAGCCAGAAGCCCACAGGTACGCACACCTGAGGGGAGGAGGCGTGGCATCTTCAGCCAGGTGCGCGAGAGCGACGGTGCAAGCGCTCAGGAGTGCCCCTGGTGCCTGATTAAAATATTTAATGCCAGTTGTTGAGGATTCCCCCAACCACCTACTATACTCTTATTTGTAATTGTCCATTTGTTTTTATTAATTTCTGAGACGCAAATTCCTCTCAGACTCATTTCAATTGAGCATATATTCAAACTGAGGTGCCTTTTGTCTCTAGCCTATTGTAAGCCCTCAATAAAGTTTGCAGCTTAGAATGATGCAACTTTTGCTAACAAAACCAAAAATCCCCAAAACCAAATCATTCCACCTCAGAGGGACCTTAGGGGAAGAAACTGAGTTTTGGGGTCTCTCTCTCTTTTTTTTTTTTTTTTTTGCTCAGGCACTTCAGTAGTTGCCTATTTTCCCGGGGGCGGTGCTGCATGTGGACCCGATGGACCCCGGCGAGGCCGCCATTTTGGAGTCTTCGCTAAGGATCCTTTACCGGCTTTTCGCGCCGCTGTCGCCGCTGCCCGCGGCCTTGCCGGGCAGGATGAATGTGATAGACCACGTGCGAGACATGGCGGCCGCGGGGCTGCACTCCAACGTGCGGCTCCTCAGCAGCCTGTTACTTACCATGAGTAATAATAACCCGTGAGTTGAGGCGGGGAGCGGCCGGGGCTGAGAAGGAAGCGGCGCCGGTTTGGGAGCGGGGCCGCGGGGGCCCGGGGCGTGGCGGGAAGGAGCGGCCGCCGGCCCAGCCGCAGCCCCGCGCCTGCGATGGCCTCGGGCTGGGTCCCCGCGTCGTGCCCGGCGCTGGGGCGCGCTCCCTGCGGGGGAGGTGAAGGCGGAGGCTCTGAGGACGACCCTGGCGGGGGGTTGGTTCCCCAGGCACCTGTCGCCGGGCACAGCGAATGTCACATCGCTGGGCTGACTGTTCCCTTCCCGGCTCCTGGTTTTGTCCCTCTGTCCCCCATCTGAGATTGCTCTTCCCCTCGAGTGTATCCGGAGGGTGCACTTTCTCGTCTCGGCAAACCCCTCCCAACGGAGGCTCCCTTGATGGGCGGGAGTGGCGTCTTTTGAGGACTCGCAGGGCCCTTTTCGCGGTTTCAGAGCCGCCGTCCATTGAGTCTTAGGGCGGAGGAGGCTTGCGTGCCCGTCGCTGCCCTGCTTCAGTTTCTCCGTTGGGCTTAAATTCACGTTCCTTCCCGTGGCCTACCAGGCCGCACATTTTTCTCCCCGACTTGATCCTATCTACTCTGCTGCCTGTGCTCCAGCCTCCCCGGCTGTTCTTTCTGTTGCTGGAACGCGCCAAGCTCGTTCTCAGCGCAGGGCTTTTGCATTTGCTGTTCTGCTTGGGAGTCCCGCGCCCAGGGCCGCCTCCTCTGTTCGGGTGTCAGCTCAGATCCCTCCTAGAGAACTCTTCTCTGTCAGAATTGGCCCTAACCCTCGCTGTCCTATCCCTTTGCCCTGTTTTATGTTCTACATCCCTGTTTTTTCAATTGAGGTGTAATGGACATGTAACATTGTATTAGTTTCAGGTGTGCAACGTAATGATCGGATATTTGTATGTGTTGCGAAATTATTACCACAGTAAGTCTAGTTCACTTCCACTATCACACAGAGTTGCAATTTTTTTTTCTATTGTGATGGGAACTTTTAAGATCTATATTCTACATGACTCTTCCCCCCCACCCCCACCCCGGGAAGATTAGCCCTGAGCTGACATCTGCTAATCCTCCTCTTTTTTTTTTTTTTTCCTGAGGAAGACTGGCCCTGAGCTAACATCCGTGCCCGTCTTCCTACATGACTGTTAACACTTAATGAAGGCAGTGCAGTCCTGTGTGCAGTAAGCATTCACACGTCTTTTGAACGTGGTAAGGAAGTGCATACAACTTGAGGGAGGTGAAATACTGTCCTATTTCACACACGTCTGGATTTTGGTCTTGACTGTAAAGTGTCCCTTCTGACCCACCACAGTTTACTGCTTCTAAATGGGTTATAGTTAAATCTCCTACTCGGTGGACGCATTTCCATTTGACCTGCTCTAGAAGCTGTCTGGGTCAGAAAGGAAAGGCCCCTTTCCTTAAGTGCCTGAGATGCAGCCGCTGCTCCCTGTTTCTTTTCCATTAGTGTGCTTTTGGGCCTCGCTACGTGAGACCCATCATTTTGCCACCATTCACTTAGTGTTGACGGTGAGGAGCCTGGTCTCTGTCAGCCTTCTGTGTTTATTCTGGAGTCTTTCACTTGGTTCTGAGTGATTTGTCAAGGCACACAGTTTGCACCGTTGGAAATTTATACACCAGTTAGTCATTACTCTTCGTCCTGGAAGATGTTACAGGATAGTTAGAAGCAGTTTGATACTCAGACTAGACTTAGTTAGCCCTTGCTGCTTCATACTAGGTTAAACTAGCAGTTTCGCAGCTTTAGGAGGCATTTAAATTCTGATCTTTATCATTTATATTTTAAATTTCTTATTGAATTGGCAATATACGTGGTAGAACAAGTTCAAACAGTACAAAAGGGGTATGCAGATAAGTGTCTGTGCCTGAGTTTTGAAGCTCACCCCACCATTTCCCTTCTTCAGAGGCAACTATTAACAGTTTCTCATGTATCATTCCAGAGGTGACTTATGCATGCGTAAGTAGGCATGTATGTTACAATATGTAAGTATCTGAATGCTTTCTCTGAGTGTACTAATATTTTCTATCAAATCTTATTTCTCACTAAATACATAGAATCTCAGAGTTGGAAGACATCTACCTGTACTATAGCTTTGTCCTTGACTTTCCTTTGTAACTTTATATCCAGCGTTTAGCCTACCTCTGCTTTTTTTTAAGACAAAATTCACATACAATCGAATTCATCACCCTTTTAAAAAATACATTTCTGTGGTTTTAAGTATATTCACAGTGTTGTGCAACCATTACCACCACTGTCTATTCTAAAACTTTCTTTTATGCTGAGGAAGATTTGCCCTGAGCTAACATCTGTGCCGACCGTCCTGTGTTTTGTAGTATGTGGGCCACCAGCACAGCATGGCTGCCAACAGAGCCGTGTAGGTCCATGCCCGGGAACCAAATGTGGGCCGCCAAAGTGGAGTGCACTGAACTTAACCACTAGGCCGCCAGGGCTGACCCCAAAACATTTTTATTACCCCAAAAAGAAACCCCGTATCTGTTAGTAGTCATTCCCCAATCCCACTCTTCCCAGTACCTGGCAACCACTAATCTATGGTACCTGTTCTTGAGTAACCTTCATTTGTTGAGAAATTAACTATCTGCAGAGTTCTTTGACTCTGACTTCCCATTTTAAGTGGCTGTAGCTTTTATCTGTCAAAGACATGTAAACTGCTCAATTTGGGGAGGAGTAAGATTGGAGATTAAAAATGAATTATCTGGGGCCGGCCCCATGGCTGAATGGTTAGGTTTGGCACACTCCACTTTGGCGGCCATGCTTTGGATCATCAGTGGCCACGCTGTGGCAGCGGCCCAGATGAAAAATAGAGGAAGATTGGCATGAATGTTAGCTGAGGGCAAATCTTCCTCAAGCAAAAAGAAGAAGATTGGCAGTAGACGTTAACTCAGAGAAATCTTCCTCAGCAAAAAAAAGCAAAAAATGATTGGTGGCCAGCTTCTAGGCAGTTATAACACTTGTGAGCAATATTCAATGTTAAAGAAAAAGTTTTGAAACATATTGGTTCCTTTACACTATCCTTAAGCCCCGAGACTCAAGGAGATAAAAATTTTTATAGTGCAAGTAAAGTTTACTTTTGTGTGTAAAATTTAAAAAAACCACTTTCTTCAAATTAGGCTAATCTTCTTCCTTTCTATCCCACTCTATCTCATTGGCCTATCCTATTCTAGTCCCATACTTAAGTATTTCAGTATTCTCATTTTCTTCAGTATTTGAAGAGTTTTCAGTTCCCTCCAAACCTCTTTTTGTTCAGCACTTTCCTAAAAAGGATCCAAAGTGGTGAGGTTTCTCTTTTCCAGATTCTTCGAGCCTTCTCTGGTAGTATTAGTTATTGTGATTGTTCTCCTTTGTGTGTATTATCCTAAGAATTGAGGTTAAAATAAAAGAGTATAGATATATATCAAACTATTAAATTAAGAGAGCTTGGGTTAAAGAAGGGAAGGAAAAGATTTATTACATTTCTCTTTGTATGCTATATTATTGAATTTGATTTAGAGCTATCATTACTTTTGTAAGTAAGTAAAGGAAAAAAGCATATTAAAACAGAACAGTTTAAGGTAATTTCTTAAACGTGTTGACCATGTTAGCGTGGACTACGACTCTCATGCCTCTCATTTTAGAGACTAGTCCTTAAGGTACGTTGACTTTTGTAAACTCATTACACAAGGCTTTGTGCTAGGCTTATATGGACACTAGGGAGGGTGCTCTTGTAACGTTTCAAAGTAACCCATGTAGGGGCTATACTTTCTTTGTTTTCTAGTGAGTTATTCTCCCCATCTCAGAAGTACCAGCTTTTGGTGTATCACGCAGATTCTCTCTTTCATGATAAGGAATATCGGAATGCTGTGAGTAAGTATACCATGGCTTTACAGCAGAAGAAAGCCCTAAGTAAAACTTCAAAAGTGAGACCTTCAACTGGAAATTCTGCATCCACTCCGCAAAGTCAGGTAATTGGAGATAGAAATGTGAGAGAGACTGAAAGAATTTACAAGACTGCTGATTAGATGTTGAAGATGGTAAAGTAAAAAGTAATTTTAAAGGGGAGCTGACTGGAGAAATAAAGATGAAAAACCACTTAGATGCAAGAATGTATCTAAGCAAACATTAAGGGCTAAAAGCAGAATTCACTCCATGGATAGATCTGAAAACGGAATTAAACATGAATTATTTGGATTCTAACCAAGTCATGCATTGTTCCTCCCTTTTATATAAACAAAATTCAAAATCTAAAGTGTCTTTGTAAGTTTAATGAAAGTACAACTGTTAAAATGTAACTCAGTTGTTAGAACAGTAAGTACCTAGGGAAGGAAATTTATGGGAAATAGTCTAAGAATTCCTGCCAATTTTGGTTGCTTGATAAATAAAGGGAAATAATTTCACTGTTTGATGGAGTCATCTCATTGCTAGAAATTAACCCTAATAGCAGACTCACAAGAGGATTACAGGATACATAACTAAGGCTGCTTGTTGCAGCTTTGTTTATAATAGTAAGAATTTAAAACAAAAGTGTTCATCAGTGGGGTCTAATTGAATTATAATATAGCCGTAAGATGGAATATGATGAAACTATTAAAGAAATGAAAAATGAGATGCAGGTATATGTGCTGATTTGGAAAGAACTGTATATATTAGTAAAGAAAATAAGGTTTGAAGCAGTGTATCTAAACTTGTTTTGTCTAAAGGGGATAGTTTATAGAAGTATAAATATATCCTGATAGATGCCTAGAATATATATGGCTAATATGCCATGAAAGACTTAGTGTGTAAAGGAAATGAATTTCACAGTGGAAAGCTTTAGGGAGAGGGGAACTTTTACTTTTCAAGTTGAACTTGTCTTTAAATTAAACATACAACTTATATTTATTTATTTTTGATTGGCACTTGAGCTAACATCTGTTGCCAATCGTTTTTTTTCTTCTTCTTCTTCTCCCCAAAGCCCCCCAGTACATATTTGTATATTCTAGTTGTAGGTCCTTCTAGTTGTGCTATGTGGGATGCCACCTCAGCATGGCCTGATGAGCGGTGCCATGTCCATGTCCAGGATCCCAACCAGTGAAACCCTGGGCTGCCAAAGTGGAGCACGCGAGCTTAACTGCTTGGCCACGGGGCCGGCTCCACAACTTATATTTAAAAAGAATGTCAGTAGAATGAACTGGGAGTGAATTATAAGTCATGTTTTTTCTGCTTTGTATTTTTCCACATTAAAAAAAAGACACATTAATGTAGTTGCTTTTTTTTTTTTTTGATTGGCGCTGAGCTAACATCTGTTGCCAGCCTTCCTCTTTTTTTTTTTCCTTCTCCCCAAAGCCCCCCAGTACATAGTTGTATATTCTAGTTGTAGGTCCTTCTGGCTCTGCTATGTGGGATGCCACATTTCAAAAATGGCTTGATGAGTGGTGCTAGGTCCGCACCCAGGATCTGGACCAGTGAAACACCAGGCCACCGAAGCTGAGCATGTGAACTTAGCCACTCAGCCACGGGGCCAGCCCCAGTGTAGTTGCTCTTTTTTTTTTTTTAAAGCTTGTAGATCTTCATCTCGTTTTATTTCTCTTTTTGTAAAACATTTGTTTTTTGTTATTGAAGAGCTGATTGCCTGGATTTTCTGTTTTTTTGACACTGAATTGAAGTCATGTATATCATCCATATAGGATCATTCATAGAAGTAACTAACTTTTTTTGAGCATTCAGTATGCTAAACACCATGCCAAACCTTTCATGTGAATTAAATACATTTAATCTCTAAGGAATTTTTTAAAAGTTGACATATAATTCATGTCATAAAATTCACAATTCAATGGCTTTTAGTATATCCACAGAATTGTGCAACTATCACGACTATCTAATTCCAGAACCTTTTCATCACCATAGAAAAACCCGGTGCCTGTTATCTCCCCCTCCCCAACCCCTGGGAATCACTGACTTTTCTGTCTGTGTAGATTTACCTATTCTGGACATTTCATATGAGTGGAATCATACAACACATGGCCTTTTGTGTCTGTCTTCTTTTACTTAGCATAGCGTTTTCAATGTTGATCCATGTTGTAACATGAATCAGTTCATCATTCCTTTTTATTGTTGAGTGATATTCCATTGTGTGGTTATGCCATGTTTTATCTGTTCACTAGTTGATGAACATTTGGGTTTCCACTCTTTGTCTACTATTAGTAATACTAGAGGCCAGCCCCATGGCTTAGTGGTTAAGTTCGATGCGCTCTGCTTCGGTGGCCCAGATTCACCGGTTCAGATCCCAGGTGTAGACCTATACCTCTTGTCAGCCATGCTGTGGTGGCATCCCACATATGAAGTGGAGGAAGACTGGCACAGATGTTAGCTCAGGGCTAATCTTCCTCAGGGGAAAAAAATACTGCTGTGAACATTTGTCTGTAGGTTTTTATGTGGACATATGTTTTCAGTTCTCTTGGCTGTATATGTAGGAGCAAATTGCTGGGTCATGACTGTTTAACATTTTGAAGAACTGCCGTACTGTTGAAGTAATATTTTGAAGAGATGTTTTCATTGCTTCTTAGTGTCTTCCATCTGAAATTGAAGTGAAATACAAAATGGCTGAATGTTATACGATGCTAAAACAAGATAAAGATGCCATTGCTATACTTGATGGGATCCCTTCAAGACAAAGAACTCCCAAAGTGAGTTGAATTAACAATTTGTTACATATATTTCTCCTCTCCAGTTCCTCCAACCCTCTTCCTCTATGTTTTCTCTATGCATTAGGGAGTCCATCTGAACATTTTACTCTTGACTCTTAATTCTCACTTTGTTCCCCTGTTAATGAGGTGAGGGTTCAGAGAGATAGAAGAGTGAGTTTCTTAGGAGACCCTGAATGTTCACTGGATGAAAATGGTAGCTGGAGAACAATACACGTGCTTATTCTTTGTATTTCTCTTTTTTTTTGAGGAAGATTAGCCCTGACCTAACGGCTGCCAATCCTCCTCTTTTTGCTGAGGAAGACTGGCCCTGAGCTAACATCCATGCCCATCTTCCTCTACTTTATATGTGGGACACCTGCCACATCATGGCATGCCAAACAGTGCTGTGTCCGCACCCGGGATTCGAACCAGTGAACCTTGGGCTGCTGAAGCAGAACGTGCGCACTTAACTGCTGCACCACTGGGCCAGCCCTTATTCTTTGTATTCTTGCTGTAGGAAATACTGATTTGCAATACACTTCCAGGTGGCAACAACACTTTTTTAGAACTTCATTTTTTGCATTCTGTAGGAATGCCCATTTGATAATATGAATGGTTTTATTAATCCCTTTGTTTTCAAAATCAAGACTATAAGATCCTTGTGTACTTATTTGTGAGGGGGATATGTATTTGTGCTTGATTTGGCAACATATTGTAGTGAATAGAATACCTTCAACTGAAAAGATCTGGTGTCTTGTCTGAGTTTAGGACAAAAAGGTGTGTGCAGTGTGGACTTGGGCAGGTTACCAATCTGAGCAGTACTTTTTTCTTATTTATAAAATGAGGGTAATAATACTTTGTCTGCTTACTCTTGGAAAAACTAAATAAGTTGATGTATGTGACAATACTTTAGAAAGTACTATTCTGTAAGTAGTGTTATATTGGGCATCTTTGATTACAGTTTTTTTTCAAGTCTAGTTTAGAAGAGCAATAAGAATCGTTGTTCTTAGGATTGAATTCATGTCACTAGTTAATATGCTAACATATACTCTCATGTCACCTGCCTTCCTCACTTCACTGAAAAACTGTGCAACTTGTGCTTAACAATAAGCAGTTTTATGTGTAAGATGTCTGTGTACATCCTCTTGCCCTTAAAAGGAATCTAAGCAATAGGGACCTGGTGAATTTAGTTAGTGTTTTTTCACCCAAGTATTGCTGAGTTTTAAAAGTAACCAGTCAAACTTGATGAGAATGTTTAAGCATCTCTTCATATTGAGGATTTATTTACTGTTTTTTTAGTTTTTAAAATTAAGCTATTTCCCCAGTATATTTTATGGTGGTGACTGCCTTTAAAAACATTTGGAAGCATCTTACAGACTAACCTGTCTCATAATAAGCTTGGATGCTGTATACTAAATTGTGTTCCGTACCCTATGAAAGTCTTACCCAAGATTAATTTTTTTTGCGTATGAAGAGTGTCTTCCTTTTGGAAGATTTTTTTATTCTAAACTGTGAATGATACCTATTCCTTATCTTATTGTGAATGTACTATAATTTCCTTCTTAATGCTTGAGAGAATTTGTAGACATTTTTTGAAAATGAGTAATGGCAAAGAAGCTCAGCTTTGTGGTATCCAACACTTTAGTGTTTACAGCCGTCATTTTAAGAGGGACTAGCAGAATCTGTATTTATTAGGAGTACATTTCCTTCATTCTGTAGAGGTTATATCCAGGAGCAAACAGATATGTGCCTCAAACATAAACCTTTGATATTTACAGTTTTTCTTTCTTGTCGGTTAGGGAGTTAACTGGCTTCTCAGTCTGTAAAGGACAAGGAAGTGAATCACAATACGTCTAAATGAACATCTGTTCGTGTATGGTAAACACCGCCACACATTTCTTCATATTTCAAAGGGAAATGCCAGTGTGAGATTGTTATGTCTTGGTAAATCTTCAACTTTTAAGAGTAAACATACCACTTCTCACTCCATTTTTAGAAAATGATGACTGCTTGTGTTTATAACTGGTGGAATATGGCTTTATG
This sequence comes from Equus quagga, assembly GCF_021613505.1. Classification (NCBI taxonomy): domain Eukaryota; kingdom Metazoa; phylum Chordata; class Mammalia; order Perissodactyla; family Equidae; genus Equus; species Equus quagga. Next base: position 71,990,304 of record NC_060281.1, on the reverse strand, counting down.
ATGTTCCCAAGTAAGGATCTGTATTAAAAGGTTTGGTTTTCCCACTAGGTAGTACTCAAAACTCATTCTTTCAAAGTGATAGATAGTTTAAAGGGAATTTTCATATTTGTTGAGACAGGTGGTCTGTCAGTCATAGTTAATAACAAGCAGTCAAGAAAGGATCTTAAATTTAACCTTTTATTCTTTTCAAGTATTGACACCAATACTGGAGTTTTCCTTGAAGTACCTTCTTTTGCATTTTCAACATAGCCTAAAATGGTAAGTCTGAGGCCAAATGAAAAATAGTCTGGGGGCTGACCCGGTGGTGCAGCGGTTAAGTGCACACATTCTGCTTCTCGGCAGCCCAGGGTTCGCTGGTTTGGATCCTGGATGTGGACATGGCACCACTTGGTACGCCATGCTGTGGCAGGCATCCCACATATAAAGTAGAGGAAGATGGGCACGGATGTGAGCTCAGGGCCAGGCTTCCTCAGTAAACAAAAGAGGAGGACTGGCAGTAGTTAGCTCAGGGCTAATCTTCCTCAAAAAAAAAAGAAAAAGAAAAAATAGTCTGATTGGTAGTATTTCATTGTTTCATTGTTTGAATCAGTATGGATTAATGCCATACTAGATCGTTTTACATACTCTAAGTGCCTCAGTGGACAGATGCTCTTCCTCCAGAGACACTCTTTTGAGTAAATATCTGGCATACCAAGCTACAGATCATTGACAAGATTGAGGATTGGCTTTTTTTTCTTTTGTGTCCTCATGTTGACTGCTTCCTCAGGTTGATGATCTGACAAACACTGCGTTGCATTTAAGGTCTATCAATTTTAAATTGGGATATTGTGTTTTTCTCCTTGTAATATTAAGATCATTTATCCCTTCCCTCTAATTTCTTTGGAACTTTTAGGTTTTCTCAAGTTTTCCCTGTTGTGCTTTTGGGAAGAGTTATTTTAATAGAGCTCAACTGAGTTACATATTTGAACTGTGCTAAAAATGCATTCACTGGATTTAAATAGTGTAGCTAGTCTCTGGATCATTGTCACCTCTAGGGGTCAGTTAAGAGTGTGGTTTTGGTAGCATTACTTTGATGAGTCAGACAGTATGAATGGGTCAAAGCTTTAACCATTAGAAAGGCCAGAGCCTAGTTGCTGAACTGATTGTCAGAGAGAAGCCAAGTATGTTACGTCTGTGTTTCTCATTTCCTTTTTGGGGAAAATTCATCTCATTTTCTTAACTAGCTGTGTTAAGAATGCCTCACTTTCTTATGCCTTGATATTAATTGCATTTAAAATATGTAAACTTGAGCACTTCTAGAATAGTTTATCCTCTGTCTTAAGATCAAGAAAGAATCAAGGTAATTAGAATTCTGTAACATTTCTTTTTTTTTTTTTTAAAGATTGGCACCTGGGCTAACAACTGTTGCCAATCTTTTTTTTTTTTTTTCCTGCTTTATCTCCCCAAACCCTCCCGTACATAGTTGTATATCTTAGCTGTGGGTCCTTCTAGTTGTGGGTTTTCTGTAACATTTCTCAAATGAATGTTATTCCCATTTCCAGAAGCAGCATCTTCGGTCCAGCTGTCACTGGACTGTTTGGTTGGGTAAGTGAGAGGAATTTGACTTTCCTCTTAGAAATGAGAGGACATAGGAAAAGCAAGAGTAGTAGTGTCCTATTTGTTTGAAGAATGGGGTTGGTCTTTGTTCATTTCCACAGAGCTCTGGGTAAATTTTCCAGTAAAAAGTAGAATGGTAGCTGGTAATAAAAATCAGGACTTACTGATGGTGAGATATTTTATATGCAATATATGTTTATCTTACTGTCTTTTGTTTTTGTTTGTTACAGATAAACATGATGCTGGCAAACCTGTACAAGAAGGCCGGTCAGGAGCGCCCTTCAGTCACCAGCTATAAGGAAGTGCTCAGGCAGTGCCCATTAGCCCTCGATGCCATTCTAGGTGCAGATCATTCTCTGCCTATTTTCAGGGAGTGTTTGCTAAGATAGCAGTTCTTTTTTTTTTTTTTAAGATTTTATTTTTCCTTTTTCTCCCAAAGCCCCCTGGTACATAGTTGTGTATTTTTAGTTGTGGGTCCTTCTAGTTGTGGCGTGTGGGATGCCATCTCAGCATGACTTAATGAGCGGTGCCATGTCCATGCCCACGACTTGAACCGGCAAAACCCTGGGCCGCCGAAGTGGAGCGCACAAACTTAATACTCGGCCACAGGGCCGGCCCCAACTAAGATAGTAGTTCTTAATCTTGGCTATACAGTAGAATAGCTTTATTTTTTTAAAGGTTACCCATGCCTCACGCCCAGAGAGTGATCAGTAGATTTCTATTGTCATGTATTCTTTCCCTGATCAAGAGGTATTAAATCATGGTCATTCTGTCATGTGCATCTTGCTTAGACTGGGGAAAAGGCTGTCTTGTAGCCTAGGGAAAGGGTAGCCTATTACTTCTTGCCTTGTGGAAGAGGGGTGCTGTGCCTCACCTTCTTTCTCCTGCTTTTTATTGGATTAGGTTTGCTCTCCCTTTCTGTAAAAGGTGCAGAGGTGGCATCAATGACGATGAACGTGATCCAGACTGTGCCTAACTTGGATTGGCTCTCTGTGTGGATCAAAGCATATGCTTTTGTGCACACTGGTGACAACTCAAGAGCAATCAATACCATCTGGTGAGAGTCACAGAGTTATTTCAGTGTTCTTGAGGCCCTTTTCTTGTATAGAGGTTTTATGTCTCTAAATTAGCAAAACAGAAGAGTGAGATGCTTATCTCTTGGTGTTGCAGCCTGTTGTCCCAGGGCTTCGATAGTCTCTTAATGTACTGAACGGTCCCAAATGTAATAATCTCTGCTGAGGACCTGTTAAATGTAAACTTGGACCAAGTTCAGCTCTGTACTTAGAAAAGTAGTAATCCTTGCAAAGCAGACTGCCTTATTGTGTCGTTCTTGAACTTGGAAGAACATCTTTTTGGTCGTCCCAGAAGCATAGTTTATTGCAGCATCTGTCCTGGGTTGCCTCCTTAGGACTGGGATTTTCTTTCTAGTCAAAGTAAAGTTCAAGGACAAGAGACTGCTTTTTGTGTTACGCAGTCATTTGGTTGAGTAATAAATAGCTGTCACTCGTGAATGACCATATAGACACTGTATTTAATGCCATATGCTGTATACTGTCCTCTGAAAAATTGAAGCCAGAAAGTTCTTTGTAGGTAATGAGAGAGATTTCTGCTTTATTCTGTGTGTTGTTATCTTATCCTGTGTAACTTTTTCTTTTCAATCATAAGCTCACAATAAGAAAATCTAGTTAGTATACACAGTTTATTTTAAATGGTTTTTTACTACGAAAACTTTCATACACACAGAAAAGAAGATAGTACCTATATGCCCACCCAGATTCAACAAATAAGGATTTGTAATGGATTCTAAAGTTTAATGTTTAATATCTTAAAGTTCACTAGAGAAAAAGTCCTTATTGCGAGATAACGTGGACCTACTGGGAAGCCTAGCAGATCTGTACTTCAGAGCTGGAGACAATAAAAACTCTGTCCTCAAGTTTGAACAGGCACAGATGTTGGATCCATATCTGATAAAAGGTAAGTAATGCTTGGGGCAGGGTGGAAGTGGCTTGAGGTGGATCAGAGAAGACAGGGAGGAAATGTGACATGATCTTCTGATACCATTTCTCATAGATCTGTTTTGTAAAATTTATTACAGTAGCCTTTTACATTCTTTTAGGTCCTGACACATCTCTAACACTTGGGTAATTCCATTTTAAGCAGTTGTTTTTGCTTGAATTTAAATGTCATCTTCCCACAGATCATTATTTGGCTTTTTTTCTTCTGAGAGGGGTCATAGCTCCTCCTCAGGATTTATGAATTTATGATTGCCTGGCTGGGATTTGGACAGCATCCCCAGAGCCAGGATACCCTTTTAGGGAATTTAGCTTCACTGTGTCCTTAGTATGGGTAAAAGGGAGCGAGCGACAGCAGATACTAAGAAAAGGGCAAGGTGACTAAAGGAAGTAATTAGGAGTGAGAAACAAAAGATCATTGATTTCAAAGAAGAGTGTAGCTGAAAGGGTAAGCCATAGGGACTTCCAAAGGGTGACTGTTGAGTGACTGAAGGATGCGTGCTTAGGAATAGTAGTGGGAAATAAGATTGGATAGATAAGCCAAAGTCTGCTTGTAAAGGCCCAAAAATGGCCAACAGAAAAATATGGCCTTGTGACAGTAAACAGTCTTGTAGATTTTTAAGGACGAGAATGACAGAGTAGGGAGATGAGGAAACAGATCCAGAAAGCTGATTTCATTTGCGCAAGGTCTCCCTCGTGTCCAGTGCTTATTTCTCTTCGCCAAGTTGCCCGTGCCCAAGATGAAAATGGTGTTTTAGAAATATTAGTTTGGCAGCTTGGAGTTGGAAGCTCAGACGCACGTCTGGGGGCCAGCAGGGCATGTTGCAGTAATCTTGGCTTGAGAGGCTTTTCCTGGGAATCTGAAGGGATAGCAAGGATTGGAGGTAAGAGATGGTGACAGCGAGCATGGAGCCTTTTTTATAGAAGATGAGTGAGAATAAGTTGGAGAGGGCTGATCTTAAATGTATTAGACTCCAGAAAGAACTAAATGCTTTTTCTGGAATAGGCTAACTTTTTCTGAGACTAACTGGCATTATTAAGTGCCCTGTCTGTGCCTAGACCTCTTGGAAGAGAGAACTTATTTGATGCCTTTTTTGGACTTTTTCTGATTATGAGTTAGGATAGCTGTATATCATGCCACAGGATGTAGGGACAAACAGTTCTTGAAAATAACAGGCTTTCAAATTGTGAGGTAGGTCCTTCTCCTTTGCTTTTTTAAGTTTTTGGATGTGTTTTATCTTTTTATTAGTTATTTTGTAGGAAACTGGTTGTGCTGGTGGGAGGAGCTCATGATGGTGGAAAGGGCTCAGACCCTCTGGGAGCTGGGGTCTCAGCGTCTGCCCTGGTGCTGGTGCTGCTCTGCTGTAAAGAGCTGCTTCCTTTCTAGGCATGGATGTATATGGCTACCTCCTGGCGCGGGAAGGGCGGCTGGAGGATGTGGAGAACCTCGGTTGCCGCCTTTTCAATATTTCTGATCAGCATGCAGAACCCTGGGTGGTCTCTGGGTATGTTTATGCTTTCCCTTTTCTCCTTAGTTTTCAGTAGGTTCTTTAGGAAATCGTGGTTCCTCCTGAATAGACTGTAGGTTGAAAGCACAGGTTTAAGAGATAATCAGACTTGGATTTAAATCATGGTCTGTCTATGACTTTGGACGCATTATTTACCTTTCTGAGTCTGTTTTCTCACTTGGAAAATGAGGCTAATACCCCTGCTTCATGGGGTAGGTATTAACTGAGATAGTGAATGTGTCATGCTCAGCACTGGAAGCCATCAGTGAAAAGCTTAGGAGCTGCTGCTTTGTTACTGACCTGACTTTACAAATTCTCTGTATGTGTCTCATCTGATAACACAGCCAGATGATCAAGTTCTTTTCCATAGTTTTCCCCTCCAATATCAAAGATTTCCCCCTTAAAAATAAATATTTAGTAGATTTTCTTTGTTCTGTTTTTTCACTATCTTAGGTTAAAGCTATAGGTGTGGTTTGTAATAAGGCTCATGTAGAGGGCCTTCTTGATGATTTTTGGATGAAGTTTCTTTATAGTCCTCTCAGACAACTTCTGGTGGTGTTTTTTCTCCAGGTGTCATAGCTTCTATAGCAAACGCTACTCCCGGGCCCTCTATTTAGGAGCCAAGGCCATTCAGCTTAACAGTAATAGTGTTCAAGCTTTACTACTTAAGGGAGCAGCACTCAGAAACATGGGCAGAGTCCAAGAAGCAATTATCCACTTTCGGGAAGCTATACGACTTGCACCTTGTCGCTTAGATTGTTATGAAGGTAAGATAAAAAATATAGATGAATAGTGTGAATCTGTAGGTGTGGTGATCCCACTGAGATGGAAGGTTTTGTTGGACCAGCAGTTCCCTAACTTTGTTGTATTTTAGAGTCCTCTGGGGGAGCTTTTAAAAATCCTGATGCCAGGTCACTTAATACCATTTAAATCGGAATATTTGGGGTTGGGAAATAGGCATCAGTATTTTTTGAAGATCTCAGGTAATGCCAGTGTGCAGACAAGTTTGGGAACCAATGCACTAGGCATGTTAAATTCGTTAAGGACTTTTACTGGACTTTTCACTCTATACTTTCAGAATTCATTTTTCTCTCTTTTTTTCTTTTTTTTGATAAGAGAGTAGTTGGTGTCTTTTTTTGTCCTTTTTTTTTTATTTTTCAAACATGGCCCACTCATTAATGTGAATCTGTCTGTGCTAGCATTGTGCTAGATTGCTTGGTTATGTCTTTGTTATTTTTCAGTTGTCTTACCTTGGGTCAGAAATATTACTCATAGAGTAACTTCATATCCATATGACAGTGTTGGTTGTGGGAACCAGTCAGTTCATTGTGAGCTGGATCCAGAGTGGGCACAATCAAGGTCAAACTTTGTTTTGTTATATACTATTTTAAGTTCATGTGAACTGACCCTAGAAGTTCAAAGGAGCTGTGCCAGCTCCAGCAACATTTGGTGACTCAGTCACAGACATTAAAATAAATCTTACAAGATGCAGTTCCTCCAAAGCATATTTTCAAAAGCAATTGAAAATAAGCCCAGGAGTCGAGGAGTGGTTTAGCTCTTCACAGGAAGATGAGTTCAAATTTGAGAAATAAAATTTGGAAGTTGGGGTAAAGGACAAACCTGCTTAGGTAGCCAGAGAGTTATGCTTGTTGTGGGTTTGTTTTTAAAGAAACTGCCAAACTAAGCTTTTGGTTTCAGGTTAAATTCTTGGTTGTGCAACTATAACTTCCCAAGCTTCCCAGCTGCTTTGGTCACACTAGTTCCTTTCTGCTGCGTGCCTCTTTTACAAGAGCCCAGGAATGTGTTTGAATAACTCCACTACCACAGTGCTTGCACACAGCGTGGTTGGAGTTGTTGGGCAGGAGGTGACGCTCCCCACTTGGCCAGTGAGGCTTCATGGGCTACCTTCACTCACACTACCACTTGGAGATTCGGATCAGGGTGACCCTGGGTATACTGTCTGGTGCTTCTTGCAGCCTCTAGCTGAGCTTTCTTTGCTGGATTCGTGAAGTGTGCTCCTTCCATTTCCTTCAGAAGTTCCAGTGGAGCTTTAGCAGGGAAGTAAAACTACTAAGTAGTTGCAAACAACCAAATTCTGAATCCAACATGTTGCCCTCAGGAGTTAGGTAATTTCTGGTTAAGTAACCATAGTGTGTGGTAGAGTGTGCACAAATGTTGTAAATGCCTCTAGGGTGGAGGAGTATACAGAGAAAGTCTGCCCGGGATTGGGTGGGTTTGGGCTTTAAGCTGTTTTTCTGTTTGGATGAATGCTTTGTGCCAAAAAGTACTTCCTCTGTTCTCCTCAACTTCTTGGCATAAAGAGTTGAGAATTGACTCTACTTGAAGTGTCCCCATAAGGCATCTTGTTCTGGGTATGAAAAGAGGCAGGAGCTGCCAATCTCGGTATATCCGATCTGTTTTCCATCTAGTTTGGGGAAGCCCTCAGCAAATGCCTTTTGAGATAACTTTAATGTTTCAAATGAAAAAGCCTTCCTTTCTCCTTAGGTTGCTCCCTAGGTCTTTTAGTTTGTAGAAGTGGACATTCACTTTGGACTATAGGAGCTCTCTCTCCTCCTTAAACCTAGGATTAAAGGTGACTGAACACAGCCAGAAATTAACAGCTTGTTAAGAGCAAAACTTTGGGTTGTGCTGGATTCATCATCTTTCTATTTCAACTAGTGATTACTGTCATGTGTGTTCCTCTAACATTCAGCTGGGCTGCCTACATGCTTCGGTTTACTTAAGCATGTTGGTTTCTCTTGCTAAACTGAAGGTACCTTTGCAGTGCAAGCTTCTTCCACATCCATCAAGTGCTCTGGGGAAGAGCGCTTCTTAGCTATTCCATCAATATACCTTCCAGTCTAATCTTACCATCAAAGTTTTCCCCTGGCCTGCCCTTTGTCTGCAGCTTTGAAGGTTTGCAATTTGGAAGGCTGTCAGAGTGGAAGCATGGCTTGGAATGGTAATGTGGTTGAACTTTCTGTGTTTTATTTTTTCAGGCCTCATCGAATGTTACTTAGCTTCCAACAGTATTCGTGAAGCAATGGTAATGGCTAACAACGTTTACAAAACTCTAGGAGCAAATGCACAGACCCTTACCCTTTTAGCCACCGTTTGTCTTGAAGACCCAGTGACACAGGAGAAAGCCAAAACTTTATTAGATAAAGCCCTGACCCAAAGGCCGGATTATATTAAGGCAGTGGTGAAAAAAGCAGAACTACTTAGTAAGTGTATTTTATTTACTTCCCTGTTCGTTGCTAATCATATAAAGCCTGATCTCAGTTGGATTCCCCAGTCCCAGCTGGTTGCAGATGACCGCACAGGTGTGTGCCTTTTACTGCAGGTCTGAGCTCGTGTGGACTGGTTCCATTCAGCACAACCAGACGCAGTTGCCTTAGACCTTCTGGAATGGCAGTGGCTGACTTTTGTGGAGTGGCTCAAACCGGCTTGATCTAATTTTAGTTGTCCTGAACTAGTTCGGGCCAAATATAATCAATTTGAGCCAGTTTGAACTGTTTTAACCCATCTGGACCCTCTTAGGACTTCCCTTTTAGCCGTGATTTTCTTAGTCTTGATATATGATGAACTACTGAGCTTGGGCTCATTTGGCAAATAAAATGCATCTTGGTTTTTACTTGAACTTAGGTTAAGAGTACGTTTTCAGTAGTCAGAACTCAAACTGCGAATATCTTGATGGAATGAATTCAGATGAGCTGTTCTGACTTCCTGCCCACCACTGTTCCCTTGACATCTGCAAATGGATTGTCAGATTGTGGTCATTGTTGTGGTTTTGTGTATGTGACTTGAGATGGGAATATATTTTCAAAATGTTGGGTAAGTAGGAAAATGAGGATCTTTTTCTTTCCAGGCAGAGAACAGAAATATGAAGATGGAATTGCTTTGCTAAGGAATGCACTAGCTAATCAGAGTGACTGTGTTCTGCATCGGATCCTAGGAGATTTCCTTGTAGCTGTCAATGAGTATCAGGAAGCAATGGACCAGTATAGTATAGCACTAAGGTAGGCACCTAGCCTCCCGTGGGGGGAAGGTCGATGAGGGGTAGAGGAGGCAGGGAACTGTAACAGGAACTCTGGAAACACACGCACTCTGTGCCCACAGTGGAAAACATAATAATAGTAATGGTAGAAGAGTTATATGTGAATTCATGTCTAAAATTTTTTTCTTAAAGTATATTAACAACATTAAAGAACTGTTTCACTCATCACCAGCCCACACCACTATAACATCTGTCTTCATTTGTGTAGATCATCTTCCTGGCCTTGCCCACACATATACATATTTTTATAGGGTTACATGTAGTATATATTTTATATTCTTTTTCAAATCAAAGTATTGTAAGTACTTTCCCATGTTTCTACCTGCTGTAGTAGTTAAGAACTTAAGCTCTGCAGTTTGAATACTACCTTCACCACATGTTATCTTGGGCAAGTTACTAACAGATTTCCTTGTCTATATCTACCTTATTAGGTATTAAATAATTAAATGAGGATTAAATGCTTATTCCATGTAAAGCTCTTAGCACTGTGCCTGGTACATAGTAAATACTAAATAAATAGTGGTATTCTTACTGCTTAATACAGAAGTGATTTCTTTGAGGGTTGTCTCTGTGTCTGTAAGGTTATGGTGAAGGCCTATTTTTAATTGAGTCTGATCACATCCATTTACTTATCAGCAGTTGAGCACGACTTGTATGCTTGGCATCTCAGCAACCACTGGGGATGCTGTGATTCCGGAGCTCTCAGTCTCAGACATGCAGACTGATCTATACCATGTGCTAAGTTCTTTCATAGCAGTCCCTAGAAGGCAAGGTGGGAGTCCAAAGGGCGGGGGGCCCTGCGTGTGGGTGAGAGCTGTACGGAAGGTTCCAGAGAAGAGGAGGTGTTACAAATCGGTCTACAGTTATTTAAGTAGGAACAGGATTCCGACATGGGTTTTATCTGCTTCTCACAAGCCCAGAAACAAGTGAGAAAATAAAATACCAGACTTGCATTAGAGGTGGGATTTGCTAGAGACTGGACACCTGCTGGCCTAGGTGGTGGTCACCAAAGGCAAGAGGAAAGATGGCTTAGGAGCCAAGAAAATAAATATTCTGGAGCCTCCGAGCTTTGAGGGTTTTGGCACGTGTAATGACTCTTAGCTGCTGCACTCGATTGTCTGAGGAGGGGTGGCTTTGGGTCCTGGGGACTAACCTAGGAGTTGACAAATCTGTTCGATTATAAGCATGATGATTTTGGTTGACTACTGAAATGCTGATATGGTTTAATTATATCATAAGAACATGCAACAGTTTTACTCATAGAAAAATAACTTTTTTGTAACCCTGTAGCTTAAAAACCCGATACTGTTAAGAAATTTGAATTTTTCTGTTAATGGTTGTTTGCTACTTTTTCATTTGTGTTATCTAGTATCTTCCTCTAGCAGATTGCTAGACGTGATAAGTGTGAAAAGGTTTAAGAAATACATGGAGAAAAACTCAAATTGAGAATTGTAAAAATTAGGACAAGACGCCTTTTTTCACTTCTAGTGGTGGACTCCCTCGCTCTCACCTGTGGAACCGGAGTTGTTTGGAGAGGCCAGGCATTAGCAGCTTCTCTGTGACTGGGTGGTCATTTCACTGCCGCGCCAGGGAGATGACGCTTCAGCCAGCAAGAAACAAGGCAGAGATTCAGGCCTCTCCTTTGTTTTGTTGTCCCCTAGTTTGGACCCCAATGACCAGAAGTCTCTAGAGGGGATGCAGAAGATGGAGAAGGAGGAGAGTCCCACGGATGCCACTCAGGAGGAGGATGTGGACGACATGGAAGGGAGTGGGGAAGAAGGGGACCTGGAGGGCAGCGACAGTGAGGCGGCCCAGTGGGCTGACCAGGAGCAGTGGTTCGGCATGCAGTGAGGCTGGCGGAAGCTCCGTGGCCACACTGGCCTGCCCTGCTCTGAGCGCTTCCGTGGACTGAAGGAGCCCGTAGGAGCCTGCTCTCTGGGAGGACAATGATTCAGCATGTGATTGCAGCAGGGGTCTCTACCCCTTTGCTCCGTATTTCTAGTAATGACTTTGTTTTTAAAAACTGAGCCTGACCAACCTTCCACATATCTCCATCCTCCCTTGCTCCAGCCAGGGAGGACTGAGTGAGCACTCTGGGAGGCCACCAGATGTGCCCAGTGTTCTGGGACAGAGTGCTTTTTATACAACTAATTTCTACATCTGAAAACTCAAGGAATAGGTAGTGTTTTGTCTGTGATGTTGTGGATGGGTTTAAAAGAGTGACCAGTCAACCAGAGCAAGTGTGACATCTGCCAAGTCAGATAGCAGCACGAGCTGGCCCTTTCAGAGAGGGTTTCCTGTCCCAGAAGTCATCGTCCTGGGCTGTCCAAACTTCCCTAGTAACCTTGCTTCCTTCTGCAATGTTAGTAATGCCTTAAGCCGACAGTTGCTATTTTGCAGAACAATTTTCCAACTTGCTAATCTCGTAACTTGTCTATGAGCCTGGGCTGGGTCTGAGAAACAGGTGTGACCTAGAGCATGAACAGAGGCACACTTGGGGTAATTAACTAATAAAACTGTTTTTTGTACAGTAATGGTGTTGGGTTGATCAGAATGGAAACCCTTTGTAGATTTTTACTTTTTTTGGTCTCATACTCACAATACATTGATTCAGCCCCAGAATTATTTGCCATAAATAGACTCCCTTTCTTCCCAGAGTATTGGGAGCTGGGAGGATTGGGAACCTCAGGTAACACTGAGTTTGTTCATCCATTTGCTTTTTCAGTTCGTAAGTTTCCCTGGGCAAGAGTCTTTGGTCGGAGTTTAGACTAGTCTTTGCCCGGCTCAGTGAGCAGTGCTGAGATCCAGTTTCAGCATTCTGTCATGGGGTCAGCAGGGGGCTCATTCCCTGGGCTTGGGTGCTGGGAGACTTCAGCCATCCTTCCCCTTGTTTCTTAAGATGCGATGCCTTTGACTATATAGTTAACTTGGAGGCGAAGGGGAAGGATGGCACAGGTAACCTCAAATTCTCATTAAAGCAAAATTAGTTAGGGGCCGGCCCAGTGGTGTAGTGGTTAAGTTTGTGTGCTCTGCTTCGATGGCCCGGGGTTCGCCAGTTTGGATCCTGGGAGCGGACTCACACACCGCTCATCAGGCCACACTTTGGCAGGCATCCTGCATATAAAATAGAGATTAGCTCAGGGCCAGTGGTCCTCCGCAAAAGGAGGAGGATTGGTGGCTGATATTAGCTCAGGGCTAATCTTCCTCACCAAAACAAAACAAAAACAAAATTAGTCAAAGGTGATGCAAAATGTGATTTTGATGTAAATGGAAAGTTCGGAAGTCTAAGAACAATGGAAGTGTATGATAGTTTAGGAGCTCACATCATCTGATAACTGCCATTTAAAATAGGCAGAAAGTTACTGTTAGTGTCTTTCAGTATGAGACCCAAAGCCTGAGCAGCAACATCTGATCGAGCAGTTTCTAAAGAGCCAGCAGGCCGTTGGGGTCATGCCAGGTGGATGGGCAGCCCAGAGAAGATGCTGCTCATTGGCCTTAGTCCTCTCTCCAGGATGCAGTCTCATGTCCTTCCTCAGCTCGCCTCTGAGCAGCTGTTACCAGTCGGTGCATTGGGAGAAAAGGCGAAAGCTTTTGCCATTTTCCTGGCTCGGGGAGGAAGCCCAGCTCCACCCTCCCAATCTTGTTCCTGCACGCCAGGCTCGTCACCATGACCCCTGAGATTCCCATGGGGTGAGGATGTGCCCTGGAGCCAGTCCCTGGGCATCACCTTCCGTCCGTACCGTCGTGGGCTGGTTCCCTCAGCTCTGCTGGGAGCCTCTAGATCAATGTGGCCTGTCCATCCTAGGCCCCTCCATGCCAGTGACACCCTGGGCTGGATCCTTCAGGCCCCTCCCACCTGCAGTTCCAGTGTTTCCACCTTGAGAGGCTTGAGGTGACAGCCAGGTTGGAAGAGACAACTGAAGCCATGTTTTTAGAGCACCTGAGGTAGGACTGAAAACACTCTCGGTCCACGTCAAAGAATGGGAGGAGTTTGACTTGGAAGGTGCTGAAGACCTTGCCTGGTACTGCCACTGTCACTTGCTCTCACAAACAGAAAACCTCCCAGAAAGCAGGGAGAGAATCAGGCTGCTCAGCTCTGGCTGTCACACTGCGCAACCTGCCAGGAGACCAACCTGACAAGGGTCGGCTTCCCAGGTGCCCACGGTCACCACAGGTGCCTTCTAGCGTCGAGTTTCACACAGCCATGACGGGGATGTTTTAACTGATTTCTGTCATTCCCCCTGGCTTTGAGATTATGGCACAGGTTGGAATCAGAGACCAGGCTGAGTTCTAAGAGCCCCAACTCCCCCCATCCGAGCTGCAGGTCCCGGCCGCTTAGTTGGCCTTCGTGGCCTGGGCTCCACCTCTGCCTCGGGGCTGAGGCCTGAATGAGCCAGTGAGGAGTTCAGCCTCATGCCCATTGTGAAAGTCATTGCTTTCATCCGAGTAAATGCCAGATTGTTAGTCCTTCCCTAACAGGTACCAGGGACTGGTAGTATCTGAAGCCTCTGTGCCCTTCTCTCCTGGAGGCCCCTCAGCTGAGCAGGGAGGCTGGGTCCAAAGGAGATGTGCTCCCTGCCCTCCAACTTGAGCTTTCACACTCTGAAGCCCTGCTCTGTGCCAGGGACCTGGCAGATGTGGCCCTTACAGGGCTGATGGCAGGAGCTCTCCTTGCCAGGCTTACTTTGGGGGCCACACTCCTGCCATTGCATTCTTCCTCAGAGAATGAGGCCATCTTTTGCCCAAAATATAATTCTCAAACTTGAGCATGCGTTTCAATGATGCAGATTCCCAGGCCCAGCACCAGACTTTAATCCAGGGCCCAGGCGTCTGCATCCTTCATCACTCCTGCCCTGACTTTCTATTCTAATGCAGGTGTTCCCTGTCCAAATATTGAGAAACTAGGGAGAGGGGGTTAGAGGGTGCTAGAGGCTGAAACCTGACCTCAGAGGGACCTGGGGGCTCCCACTCTGCAGCTGTCTGAGTGGAAGTAACTCCCATGCCCGGGCCTGCTCGCCAACCACCAGGTCGTGGGCACTGCCTGCTACACAGTGACCGCATTCTCTGCTGACAACAGGCAGTGAGCCTGACTCGACAAGCAGCTCACCACGTTTTCCGGGGAGAGCGGCCACAGCCCGGCTCGCCAGGAATCCCTGGCAGGGCCAGGGAGGGCCTGTAGAGGTAAGTGTCTTACTAAGGTTTTCCACTTACCTCAGGAGCCTCCCTGGCCCCAGGCAGTGGGAGGGAGCACCAGCCACCACCTCCCCTCTTGGGGCACAAAGGGCAGGCCTCTGTCTAGATGCTTCCGACCTGTCCCAGCTGCACCTGGGCCACCACCAGCCCAGGCCACACCATGGTGTGTGAGGTTTTCCCAGATTGCTGTGGAAGATGTCAGTTGTTGGCAGCACAGCACATGTCACTGATTTCACAAACCAAACGGTGCCAGCCACACCAGGAATAAGCCAGAAGCCCCCATGTGGGTCTCCTTAGCAGCCATTAAAATAGTTTAAAAATAGCAGAGTACCCTGATGCACTGCTGGCGGGAATGTACAGTGACATGGCCGCTGTGGAAACAGCCTAGAAGGTCTTCAGAAATTTAAATAATTACCGTATCATCCAGGAATTCCACTTCTGGGTACATATCCAGAAGAATTGAAGCAGGGTCTCAAACAAATATTTGCACATCCATGTTCACAGCAGCATTATTCACGATAGCCAAAAGGTGGAAACAACCCGAGTGTCCATCCTTGGATGAATGGATAAACAAAATGTGTGTGCTTACAATGGAATAGTATTCACCCTTAAAAAGGACGAAAGTCCTGTCACTTGCTACAACGTGGATGAATCTTGAGAACATATGCTGAGTGAGATAAGCCAGTCACAAAGCACAAATACTGTATGAATCCACTTAGATGAGGTACCTGGAGTAGTCAAATTCCTAGAGACAAAAGTGGAATGGGGGCACCAGGGGCTGGAGGGAGGGGCATGGGGAATTAGGGTTTAATGGGGACAGGTTTCCATTGGGAATATTGAGAAAGTTCTGGAGATGGATAGTGGTGATGGATGCGCAACAGTGTGAGTGTACTTAATGCCACCGAACTGTACACTTAAAAATGGTTAAGATGGCGAATTTGTTATATATGTATAAACAGTAAAGAAATGGCCCATAACCCTGGCATCCAGTTAACCCCACTAACACATGCATTTGTCATACATATGTGTTATATAGACGTACATGGTGGGAAAAAATCAAGGAAAGAAAGGTGTAAAATTAAAAATACATGTATTTCCCAATCTCTACTGAATCCCAGCGTTTCTCTGCAAAATAAATTGTTTCTGGTACCACGTTTGGAAAAGCAGTTTTGAGCTTGTACCTAATGGTACGGATCTGTAAGTTAGACTAAAGTGGTCACGCTGTCACACTTAGAGTCCTGTCAGCAGTGTCAACCTACCCCTCCTCCTCCTCTGTCTCGACACTTCCTCAGAATCCCATTCTATGGATGGAACGGTTTCTGTAACCCTTCTGCTATTGGTGGACAGTTGTTTCCAGTGGCGTATATAATTATTACAGTCTGCACTGTCATGAACATATTTTGGCATAATATTCCAAAGACAGGCAGAGGTTGAGTTGCTGGTAGTGAAACGTCTGGGTCTCAGTAATGTGCATTTCAGGCTCTGAAGGGATGCTGTCAGGTTGCTCCCCAACAATGGGTGAGAGCGCTTATTTCCTGCGCCCTCGCTGATGCTGCTGTCATCAAGTGTTTTTTTTTGTTTTTTTTTTTTAAGTGTTTTTGTTTTTTACCAGCCTTAGATATGAGAAATATTCCATCATTTTGAGTTGCTTGAACTGCTATTTCTTGAGCATTCATGTGGCCGGGCCATGAGGCAAGCCCTATGCACATGTTATCACATCTTAGCCTCACACCCCTGAGGCATGGGTGGAATTAGCCCCATTTCAAAGATGAGCAAACTGAGTCTGATGGTGAGTCTGATGGCTGTTTTTGTCTGTCTGGGATTCTAGCCCTGGAGCTTTAGTATGTTTTCAGTTGTGATGTCTACACAATTTTATAGTCTGTTAAAGAGGAAACAGGCCTCCCTAAGCGCACTTCGCCATTCCTCTGTGGTCCTCAGCCTTGCCGGATTTAGAGGCTGCCAGGCCTTCTGGCAAGGGCAGCACCATCACGACGTAGCTCCCACTGGCCACTTGGAAATCTTCCAGTGTCTGTCTCTTCATAAACAACACTCTGTGCTCACACTTTTTCCATCTTTGGGTAAATTCCCACGAGGCAGATTTCAGAGCGAAAGGGTATAATGATCTTTTTTGGAACTTTCAAGGGGGCGGGCTGGCTGGTCCTCCCTCTGTACAGTGAATTTGTAAGCCCAGGCCAGCCGTGCCGCCTCCCCCAGCTGCCCTTATCTACTCAGGGAGTCCAACCATTGGCTTCAGGTTAGGGATGAACCAGGAGCTCCCCAGTCGCTGAAACTCCCACCTCACTTCCCGTCACTGGAATTGGGAGCTTGTGGTGGACTCTGGTGAGGTCCGCCGAGGCCTCTGCTTTTGCTTTCTCATGCCTTGGGGATTTGGGAACTTTTCCCCTGTAGGTTAGCCCTTGGTGGCTCTGGATTGGGGAGTTTCCTGGGCTGAGGGAGGCTGTGCTTGACGAGGCATATTGTGTGTGGGAGGTGGTTGCTGACTGCTTGTGTCGTCTCCGAGTTCCCATCTTTCCTTCGGGGCCCCCTTGGAGGAATCCCACTGTCCTCACTAGAAGGGCTGAGCGTCTTGCAGGGAAGGACTCTCTCCACTACAGGTGGAAGCCTCAGGTCGATGGCCTGTCACTGGCTGTGTGGCCATGGGCAGCTCTCTTAGCCTCTCTGTGCCTCCATGTTCCTTTGGAAGAGAGCTCAGAGAGTCACGTCCCCTCTCCCTGTTGTTGGTTGTGGGGGGCCTTGTGGCAGGGATATCAGCACTCAAGCCCTGGGGTGGGACGTGTAGGAGGGGAGTGGCTTCCCAGGGCTACACCTTGATCCTTTTGGGGTCAGTGGCCCTGTGGACGTGAGCCTTGCCCTGTGGTCCTCAGACTGGGCCCCCTTTGGCACTGGATCAACAGATTTGCCCTGAGCCTCCCTCAGAGGCACCTCTAGTCCTGCATGGGTCTCTGGCTCAGGGAAATTATTTTTTAATTTTTGGGTCATCTTTCACCCATGACCTCAGTGGTACCCAGACTGAAGCTCCATCCTTGGCGGGCTGAAACAAGTTGACCCCCATCACCCCTGCGGGCCCAGGCTGCTTCTCACTCCCATGCTGCTACTTTGCTCAGCCTGACAGTGTGTGACGTGAAGGGACAGAGATGACCCCTATGGAGTGGTGGTCAAGCCAGCTTTCGACCAAGAGAGCAGCTTCTGTTAGCTCAGAGGAGGCTGGCGGGAGCCACCTCGGAGGTCAAGGCCGGGTGGAGAGCCCTAAGGAGGTCCGGGATAGCAGCCTCCTGTGCAGAATAATTCTGCCAGTGCGCCAGGGCCCAGAAACTGCCCAAAGGCCGGACAGGGATTTCTTCTATTTTCTAATAAGAATGTAAAATTTGTGAAATATAGCATACATATAGAAGTATATGAAAACACACGTAGTGTTTAAAGAACCACATAAAACACACATGTACACTCCACCCAGGACAAGAAATAGAATATTTCCACAATCCCAGAAGCCCCTGTGTGCGCAAACCTGATCACGCCCACTCCCTCCCTCTTGCCCCCCGCCCTGCCCCCAGAGGGAGCCGCTGTTCTGAGTTCTGTTTGTATGCATCCTTCATTCTCTGACCTTGGAAGTTCTGTGAACTGTGGGCAGATGGTGAGCTCGTTTTTCTCACCTGTAAAATAATACTGTTATTCTTCTTTTATTTTTAGTTTTACCATGTTTTTGTCCTAAACAACACATTTATTTGCTTGTTCTTGAACTTAATGTAAACGGAGTCATGTTGTCTGTATTTTTCCATGATATCTTTTGCTTAACATTATTTTAAAAGTTGATCCATATTAATGTGCTATAACTTATTCATTTTTATTAATGGATGTTATTTCTAGAATAGTTTTAGATTTACAGAAAAATTGAGTAGATAGTACAGAGAGTTCCCATATACCCTGCACACAGTTTCTCCTATTTTTGACATCTTACATTAGTATGGTGCATTTATTACAATTAATGAAGCAATAGTGATACATTATTATCAACAAAAGTCCCTAGTTTATTCACATTTCCTTAGTTGTTACCTAATGTCCTTTTTCTGTCCCAGGATCCCACCCAGGACACATATTACGTTTACTCGTCATGTCTCCTTAGGCTCCTCTTGGCTGTGAGTTTCTCAGACTTTCCTGGTTTTTGATGACCTTGATGGTTTTGAGGGAGGACTGCTCAGTGACTTTGTAGGCTACCTCATTCATTTTTCATTGCTCTGTAACGTTCACCTGCATGGATGTAGTGCTCCCATCTTATTAACTCTGCCACGGATGGACATTTTAGTTGTTTTCAGTTTTTTCTTTCAAACAGCGCTGCTATACGTATTTTTGTGTCGTGTGGTGTGCATGAGCACACATTTCTGTAGGATTATCCCCAGAGGTGGAACTGCTGAGTGTGTAGGGTTTGTGCAGGTTCAGTTTTACCAGATATTGCCAAACTGTTTTCCAAAGAAGTTGTGCACATTTACATGTATGCCCGCGGTCCTTCATCCACTGCCTCACGGCATTGATATTATCAAACCTTAATTTTCTCCAACACAGTGGCTATGAGATGAAGTAGTGATTATAATGCACATTTTTCTGTTTTATAACAAGATTGAACATCATTTCATGTTTAGGAACTATTTGTGCTTCGTCTTCTGTGAATTTCCTCTTTTTGCCCACTTTTGTTATCTTTTTTTTTATTAATTCACAGAAGTTCTTTATGTATTCTAGATACAATTCAGAATATGACTTGCAAGTATATTCTGCCAGGTTATGGCTTGCCTTTTCATTCTCTTCTGGTTAGCAGATCTGTTAATCTTTGCATTAGCAGATTTTAATGTAGTTGAATTTAATCTTTTTCTTTCTTCGTTTTTTTTTTTAGTTTACTTTAGATTTTTTTGTCTTTGTTTTCCTTTTTCTCCCCAAAGCCCCCCAGTACATAGCTGTATATTCTTTGTTGTGGGTCCTTCTAGTTTTGGCACGTGGGACGCTGCCTCAGCATGGTTTGATGAGCAGTGCCATGTCCACGCCCAGGATTCGAACCAACGAAACACTGGGCCACCTGCCGCGGAGCGTGCGAACTTAACCACTCGGCCACGGGGCCAGGCCCCTCTTCTTCTTTATTTTTTTTTTGAGGAAGATTAGCCCTGAGCTAACATCTGCCACCAATCCTCCTCTTTAGCTGAGGAAGACTGGCCCTGAGCTAACATCCATGACCATCTTCCTCTGTTTCATATGTGGGACACCTGCTACAGCATGGCTTGACAAGCAGTGCATAGGTCCACACCCGGGACCTGAACCGGCGAACCCCAGGCCACTGAAGTGGAATGTGCGAACTTAACCACTGCGCCACCAGGCCAGCCCCACCAATCTTTTTCTTTATGGTTGTATTTTCTAATTCTTAAAAAATCCTTCCCTTGGAGATGGCCTGGTGGTGCAGTGGTTAAATGCACATGTTTCACTTCAGCGGCCCGGGGTTCATCAGTTAGGATCCCGGGTGCGGACATGGCACCGCTTGGCAAGCCATGCTGTGGCACATATCCCACATATAAAGTAGAGGAAGATGGGCATGGATGTTAGCTCAAGGCCAGTCTTCCTCAGCAAAAAGAGGAGGATTGGCAGTGGATGCTAGCTCAGGGCTAATCTTCCTCTAAAGAAAACAAAAAAATCCTTCCTCATCCCAAGGTCAAAAATATATTCTCCTATATTGTATGGTATGAGGTAGGGATCCCGTTTTATTGATTTGTGTGTGTGTGTGAGGAAGATTGGCCCTGAGCTAACATCTGTGCCCATGTTCCTCTATGTTGCATGTGGGACGCCCCTACAGCAAGGCTTTGTTGAGTGGTGTAGGTCTGCGCCTGGGATCCAAGCCTGCGAACCCCAGGGTGCCGAAGTGGAGCACGCCAAACTTAACCACCATGACACCTGATTTTTTAATTTATGTTTAAACATACTAAACCACCAGTCATTGAAAAATTACTTGCTTTGCCCACTGATCTGTAATGCCATCTGGGTCAAAAATCAGGTGTTTGTAGAACACCTCTGTTTCTGAGCTCTCTCTCCTGCACCATTGGTCGGTTTTTCTATCCCAGCACCCATGGCTGCACTCTTGATTACTATAGCTTTATAAAAGTTACTCATGTTTGGAAGAGCAAGACCCCTTGACCTTATCCTTTCTTAGCACTGTTTTGACTATTCTTAGCTCCTTGTACTTCCATAAAATTGTTAGTATCAGATGGTCTAATATATTATTTAAGTTAGATTCACAATTTTCAAAAGGGCATATGGTGAAATTTCCCCATCCTGCCTTTCTTCTTCCAGTTTCCTCCCCAAAAGCAAGCATAATTACTAGATTGTGTATTTTTCCAGAAATAATTTGAAATTGCATAAGTTTGTGTGTATATACCACCCCCCTTTTTGTAGTTGCGTAGTTCATCAGCAGAGTTTCTTTAAAAAGTAAACTCTCAGTTTTCATTGAAATCTGTTTCTTAACAGTTTATGATTTATAAATTTCAGAGATATAAACATTAAACTGTACATTTTTAGTCCTGAAACAAGGCATTTTGAGTAGAACTTACAAAATATGTTTTATAATTTCCACTAACTCTGATGGAAAAGTAACCAATGTCAGCCTCCGAAGCACTGCTGGCTGCCTCCTGGCCGTCTTTGTCTCTTCCGGCTGCAGGAATCACAGTTCAAAACAGGAACACCTGGGTCGTGCTGAAATCGCTCTTTCAGACAGAGAGCAACAGGAATCATATGCTTAGTGAACTCTCATAATGGTATTATTGGTTATATTTGGGGTTGACTATTATCTTCTATTATCCTTCCTATTAGTTCTTTTCAGGTTTCCTTCATTTTTTCCTTCTGTTGATTTGTTAGTCTTGCCTCCATTTCTGTCTTTTGGTGGTCGCCCTACAATAGCAACATCCTTCCCCGTATATTTATGTCTGAAGCAGCCGGGCTCCTGGCCCAGCTCCTGCAGATCACTCAGACTGTTTACCTTGTCCCCATCTAGAACTTCCCGGAGCTTGAGTCTGCTGGGGAAGAACTCTCAGTTTTTGTTTGTCTGAAAATGTCTTTATTTTACCTTGATTCTTTAAATACTGCATATTTTCTCCAGGTTTAGAATTCTAGGTTGCCAGTGATTTCTTGCAGCACATGAAGCTGTCATTCTCCTGTTTTTCTGGCCTCCACTGACTATTGTGAAGTCAGCAGGGGTCTGTTACTCCCTTACAGGTAGTGCCTTTTTTTTTTTTTCCATTGCTGCTTTTAAGATTTTTCTCTTTGCTTTTCTGCACCTCACTATACTAGGTCTGGGACTGGATATCTTTTTATTTATCCTGTTTGGGATTTATTGGGATTCCTTTTTTTTTGAAGAAGAAGAAGATTAGCCCTGAGTTAACTACTGCCAATCCTCCTCTGTTTGCTGAGGAAGACTGGCCCTGAGCTATCATCTGTGCCCGTCTTCCTCTACTTTATACGTAGGACACCCACCACAGCATGGCTTTTGCCAAGCGGTGCCATGCCCGCACCCAGGATCCGAACCGGCAAACTCTGGGCCACTGAGAAGTGGAACGTGTGAACCTAACCACTGAGCCTCCTGGCTGGCCCCTTGTTGGGATTCTTGCATCTGTGGATTGCTGTCTTTAATCAGTTCTAGAGAATTCTCAGCCATTATCTCTTCAAATAAAACCCCTCTCATACTTGTCTTCTGAAACTATGATAAAATGTATGTTTGACTTTGTCACCTTTCTCAGTTTATCTTCCAGGTTTTTCAACCTTTCTTCCATATTTTCTAACTTTCTTTTCCTGTCTCCACTGCATTCTGGATAATATCTTCTCATCTGTCCTCCACTTCCTTATTCTGCTGTGTCCACTGTGGTGCTACACCCATCCAGCCATCAAGTTTTTAATTTTGGTGATTGTACTTTTCGGTTCTAGGATTCCATTTAATTTTCATAGCTGCTATGTTCACTTTTTATCATTTCCTGTCTCCTGCAGATTTTCAATCATGTCTATTTTTCTTTAAACAAAGCGAGCATGGATGTTTTATGATCTGTATCTTACATAATCATGGACTGCATAACGACATTTCAGTCAATGACAGACTGCATATACAACAGTGGACCCCTAAGATTAGTACCACACAGCCTAGGTGTGTAGGTAGGTGCTACCATCTAGGTTTGTGTAAGTGCACTCTCTGATGCTCACACAACGATGGAGTCACCTGAGAACGCATTTCTCAGGACGTACACTGGTCAAGTGACACATGACCCTACTTTCAATATGTGAAATCTGGATGAGTTTGTAATGTTTAATTTTGCTGGCTCTCACTCATGGTTCCCTGTTTTTTTGTGTACTTGGTTATCTTTTACTGGGTGCTGCTTTGAGAAATAATTGTGTAGATCTCCCAAGACATGAAATGAAGGTGCCTCCCTCTGGAGAGGATGTACATTTATTTCTGCCTGGTGCTCAGGGGTACTGCCAGTGACTTTCAGTTCGTGCCTCGAGCTTCCACAGGCCACCCCCAGGATGTGGCTGGGGCTGCAGATCCTGAGAGCCCGTGTCGACGCTCTCTCTAGGGTGTGCACGTTCTTCTGGTTCTGCTCGGCACCGAGGCAACGCTGCTCAGTGTCATTTGAGTTTTGGGAAAGGGCGGGTTCCCTTCTGGTTCACCCTCACACTGAGGTGTTGGTCCTCCGGGGTCACAGCTCAGTGTCCTCTGAGACTTCCCACTTCTGCTGGGCCCTGGATTTTGACTGTGCCTTTTCGCTCTGTGAGCCCTCAAACCCTCACTTGTTTCACAGCTTAGTTTATGTGGATAGGTAGATGCCACGGGGGAAAAGTGACTGTGGATGCTCTGATTCTCTCTCTTAGATTTTGGCCTGGAGATTCTGTACTAACTTGTAGTTCTTTGATTCTTCTATGAAGATTTCAAAAAATATTTATCTCAGGGCCGGCCCCATGGCCAAGTTCTCGCACTCCGCTTTGGCGGCCCAGGGTTTCGCTGGTTTGAATCCTGGGCGTAGACATGGCACCACTCATCAAGCCATGCTGAGGAAGCATCCCACATGCCACAACTAGAAGGACCCACAACTAAAATATACAACTATGTACTGGGGGGATTTGGGGAGAAAAAGCAATAAAAAATGTTTATCTCAGCATTTTAAAATAAAGTTTTTATTTTAGAATATTTTTAGACTTATGAAAAACTGAGCAGATAGTACAGAAGGTTCCCACATACCCCAGACCCAGTTTCTCCTGTTATTGATATTTTACAACAATATGGTACATCTGTCACGATACTTACACAGTATTATGGGCCAAGATTTATACATTATTATTAACTAACATCCATAGTTTATTTGGACTTCGTTAGGTTTTTTTTTTTTTTTTTTTTGGAAGATTAGCCCTGAGCTAACTGCTGCCAATCCTCCTCTTTTTGCTGAGGAAGACTGGCCCTAAGCTAACGTCCGTGCCCATCTTCCTCTGCTTTATATGTGGGACGCCTGCCACAGCATGGCTTGCCAAGCAGTGCCATGTCCGCACCCGGGATCTGAACCAGCCAACCCTGGGCTGCTGAAGCGGAGCGTGTGCACTTAACCAGGCCAGCCCTGGATTTCCTTAGTTTTTGCCTCTTTCTGTTCCAGGATCCTATCCAGGACACCATATTATGTTTGGTCATTTCGTGTCTTTAGGCTCCTCTTGGCTTTGACAGTTTTGGACTTTCCTTGTTTTTGATGACCTTAACAGTTTTTACTGGTCAGGTATTTTGCAGAACCTTTTGGGATTGGTCAGATGTTTTCTTTTTGATTAGACAGAGGTTATGTGCTTTTGGGAAGAAGACCACAGGTAAAATGCCATTCTCATCACTTCATGTCAAAGGTACATCATCTCAAGATGACGTCACTTGACTGAGGTAGTGTCTTGGCAGGTTTCTCCAGTGGGGGTTATTTTTACCCACGTCCACACTGCATGTACTCTTTGGAAAGAAGTCACTCTGTGCAGCTCACACCTAAGGAACGGGAGTAATGCTTCACTTCCTTGAGGGCAGAGGATCTACAGAAATTACTTGGAATTCTTCTGCATGGGGAAATTCTAGTCTCTCCCCCTTATTTATATCAGTATAGACTCATGGATATTTATGTTATACGGTGGATTATGATCCAATACTACTTTATTCTCTTGCTCAAATTGTTCCAGCTTTGGCCATTCAGAGCTTTTTCAGTTGGCTTCTGTGTCCCTTTGACATAACCCTATCTTTTAACATTATTTTTTAAAATTTATTTGTTTTATTATTATTTCTTTTGCTGAGGAAGATTTGCCCCGAGCTAACCTCTGTTGCCAATCTTCCTCTGTTCTGTATGTGGGTTGCCACCACAGCATGGCTACCAACAAATGGTGTGGGTCTGTGCCTGGGAACCAAACCTGGGTTGCCGGAGATGATCATGCTGAACTTAACCACTAGGCCACAGGGTTGGCCCATTTGTGTTTTTCAGTACTTCTTTACCTTCTGGCACTACAGTGTTCTCCAGGCATGTGTTGTACGTTTTATGCCCCAGCCCTAGAATCAGCCATCGTCAATGGAGACTCAGCCATTTCTCCAAGGAGACTTGATTCCTTTTATTGGGAAATGGTATTAGAAACCTAAAACTGGGAGCTAAGTGTGCTCATTGCTAGGAGTGTTCCTGCTTCTAGGCCCTCCCAGCTGACGGTGCAAGGAAATACACATAACCATAAATATTTCTCTACAGAATCATCTGTATCGGTATGAAGCCAAATATGCGTTCATCCTGGTGTCTCCAACTGTAATTCATTACCACGTGGATCGTTCTAGCCTTCTCCCCTGGCTTATCTGTAACCTCTCATGCCAATAGTAAGAAAACTGGCTCCCACTACGTGCCATCTATATCACAGTGTCTTCAGCAACTATCTGCAGCAACTACCTGGAACTTTCCATAACTTCCTCCTGTTTTTTAAAATGTGTGGTAGAATATTATACAAACTGCTCTGTATTTGAATATTCCACTGGGCAGACAACATATATTGACACCATCCCTTGCTAGTTTGCACAGATCTGCTTTGTGGTGTTGAATGGCTGTGTAATACTCCATGGCGTGAACGTTCTTAGTTTAGTCAACATCTTGCCTATTGACGGGCATCCAGGTTGTTTCCAATCTTTTGCTACAACGGTGCAGCAGGATTACGTTTGTTTTGGGGAACATGTGGGAGGATTTCACCAAAGTGAAGTGCTTGATCTAAGGCTATGGATGTTAAAAAATCTCTGATACCGTCAAGTTACCTTCCAGAGACTGGCTATTTTATACTCTTACCATCAGCACGAGTGCCTGGTTCCTAGTGCCAGCTGTGAAGGAGAGATGAATGTCAAACTTTGATCTTTGCCAATTACACGTGAAGGGAAGTCACTCTTCATTACGTGTGTAACACAAATCCATTTTCCTAACTCTAGAGAGGGGTATTCTATGAAATTTTTACATTTTTATGTAGTCAGTTATTCACTACTCTTCCAGGATTTTGTGTCATGCTTAGAAAGGCTTTTTATTTTCCATATTTTCTCCATGTACTTTTATTTTTATGGTTTACTTAAAAAAAGAATCTCAGACATGCAAGCAGGCATAATGGACACCTGCACGCAGAGCACCCAAGCATTACTGAGAGGCGAAGCCCTGCCCGCCCTCCCTCCGCCCTCCCTCCTCCCTCCCCTCCTCCCTCCTGGAGCCAACCACTACCCAACGCGCCGTTTCCCATCCCTGTGGCTGGTCTCTGCGAGCTGCTACTGATCCGTTTGCTACTACTCCACGCAGAGGTGAGGAGCTGGCAGTCAAACATAAATCCACCTCGTAACTGGTTAGCCAACTGTGTTTGTGTGGGCAACTTTCTCACAAAGGAAGCTGTGTGTTAACCTTCTGGTGCACTTACCTTAGCACAGACGGGCGCTGGCCCGTGGGCCAGGTTAGAGACTGTCACGTAGTATTATTTTGCATATTTTGAACTTGATATATACACTGCACTTATTTTCACTGTGTGTGTGTGGGGATTTCTGTTGATACCTGCAGTTCTAATTTATTAATTTTCCTTGCTGCTGTGATTTGAACATGCCTCAAATGTACTTATCCATTTTTTTGCTGCTGTTGGTCATTCAGATTGTTTCCAATGCTTTTTTTCTTTTTAAAGATTGGCACCTGAGCTAACAACTGTTAGCAATCTTTTTTCCCTTCTACTTTTTCTCCCCAAATCCCCCCAGTACATAGTTGCATATTTTAGGTGCAGGTCCTTCTAGTTGTGGCATGTGGGACACCGCCTCAGCATGGCCTGATGAGCGGTGCCATGTCCGCACCCAGGATCCAAACCAGTGAAACCCTGGGCCGCTGAAGTGGAATGTGCGACCTTAACCACTCGGCCACGGGGCTGGCCTCCTCCGATGCTTTGTTTGTGTTTTTGGAGGGGAAGATTTGCCCTAAGCTAACATCTGCTAACCTCCCCCTGCCCACCAAAGCTCCAGTACATAATTGTGTATAGTTCTAAGTCCTTTTGGTTTTTCTATGTGAGCCACTGCCACAGCATGGCTACTGACAGACAAGTGGTGCAGTTCTGCGCCCAACCAAATCCAGGTCACTGAAGCGGAGTGTGCTGAACTTTAACCACTAGGCCATAGGGCTGGCTCTCCACTGCTGTTCTTTTATAAACATCGTGGTACAGCTCTTGCAGCACACGTGAGGAATTTTCTAAGGTAAATCTAGGAATGGACCCGCTGGCTTGTCTGTTCAGAGCATCTGTAAATTTGTTAGCTGATACCCAGTTGTTCTACCATGTAAGGAGGGCCCATTCTCTGCATCCTTGGTATTAGAAGACCCATTTTTTTGGTCAGTTGATAGGCACAAATGGTAGCTCATTTGAACATCTTTTTGTATTTAATGGTTTATACCATTTAGCCATTTTTCTTTTGGAAGGTAGTTTAATTTTTCAAATCTTTTGATCCATTTGCAAATGATTGGGTGTAAGAGATACAGCCATATTTTTTCCCAAGATGACCACTGACATAATGAACAACCCAACTTTTACCTACTAAGCTGCAACACCTTTCTCAAATTGTTCATTGAACGACTACAGCTTTATGTTCCAGAGGTTTGGTCTACTTCCTTGCTATTCTTCCTTCGTTAGAATCAGTCTGATTAAAATGCCTGTTGGATTTTCATGTATCATTAATACAGGCATTATTTATCATTCACATCAAGGTTATCAGTTGCCCTGATTAAACTCTCCTAAGAACAAGATGTTCCCACTGACCCAACGTGACCCTTGCTTGCTGCTTTTTGTTCACTCCTAGGCATTCTCCCTTCTCTTGTCTGATGGCAGCGACCCTCCAGAACAGTGCTAACTAGTGGGCAGAGTGGACGGTGAGTGGAATTCTGGTGTTTCAATAGCTCTGCCTTATTTTTCATTATGTTGTGGTATCCGTAATTCCCCTAAGTCTTTTTCTTTAAATCAAGGATGGATGTTAAATTTTATCAAATATTTTTGCCATATCTAGAGTCAACAGGACTTGTATTTGTTATGAGGCTTATATAATCAACTTACAGAATCACCCAACTATCACTGCATCCCTGCTTCTTCTTTCTGATAAAAGAACCATCTTTCTGAATTTAGAAAACAGAGAACTGCCCCCCAAACCCAGCCCTCTCAGATGAGCACTAAATAGCCATCAAGTGAATGATTCCAGTACCTGCTTCAGTTCTTTCCTGTATCTATTAACGACAGGAATGTAGAATTTTACATTTTGCATCTGAACAGTATTACAAGGATTTCTCCATTGCTGCAGTCTCTAGACTGCTGACAACTTTTTTTTTTTAAAGATTTTATTTTTTCCTTTTTCTCCCCAAAGCCCCCCGGTACATAGTTGTGTATTCTTCGTTGTGGGTTCTTCTAGTTGTGGCATGTGGGACGCTGCCTCAGCATGGTCTGATGAGCAGTGCCATGTCCGCGCCCAGGATTCGAACCAACAAAACACTGGGCCGCCTGCAGCGGAGCGCACGAACTTAACCACTCGGCCACGGGGCCAGCCCCGTGCTGACAACTTTTTAATCATCTTAATTACCTCTGAAAAACCCACTGATGACACTCAGCTTTCCTCACGCTTGAGGGCGGACAGTGGAGCCAGGGAAGGAGTATTTCATAGATCTTGTGTCACACCAGCAGGCCTTCTACCACCCTGCTCTCCTACCCAGAAAGTCAAGTCCAAGAACTTCTGTTTTTTTAAAAAAAATCATTCATTTATTTATTTGGTGAGGAAGATTGTCCCTGCGCTAACATCCATGTCAATCTTCCTCCACTTTGCATGCAGGCCGCCACAGCATGGCTTGATGAGTGGTGTATAGGTCTCCGCCCAGGATCCGAACCCACAAATCCTAGGCCACCGAAGCAGAGTGCACAAATGCAACCAGCAGGCCACAGGGCTGGCCCCAACTTCCTGTTTTTTAAATCCATATGAGGGGCACACTGCTCAGGGCACAGGCTGGGGCCCTCAGTGTACAGCACCCGCCCCCCCCCCCCCCCCCGCACAACAGTAGACACACACTGGACTTATCGTAGAATAGATTTATTTACCTGAAACCATGTCTGTGCAATGCTTTTTGTTACCAGCACAGAAATAAACAACTGACGTCTATTTACAGTCTAAAGTCAAACATGCGTTGTGATAAGTTGACGTTTAGCATTTTATTAAGATAAATGCATCACAATATTTGTATTGCACCAACATCTGTCTACTGCTTCTGATTTCATTAAATAAGTTACATTTAATACAGTGCAAAATAGCTGTTTGCACACTCAGAAAAATAACTGAAGTTATGAACCGAAGGCCTACATTTTAACCATTTAACACCTGTAGTGTTTTTCAATAAATTTATAAATAAGCAAACTGTACAGGGCCAATTAAAAAGTAGCATGTTTCAATGACACCACAGAGAAGTCTGGCTACTTACAACTGAAGGCATGCATTACAATTTAATATTGTACATTTATATAAACTATGACATTTTGTACAGAGAAATATGGAGCCTTGGCTGATGGCTTCTAAGTTCTTGGATAAGGTTTCAAAACCTCATTCTTCTTGCAGCAAAGAAACCAAAATTCTCTGGAGAGGCTTTCTGATTCATTAACCTAAATTATACATTTATAATTATTATTTTGATTTAAAAGCTAAAAACCCCATTGGTAATACGCGTCTCCTCCACATAGCACACAATGAGTTGGGGACTTTTTTCTACTTTTCATTTCCCCCAACATCAATCATGCAGAGGGCTGGCAGATGTGTTGCTAAAAACGTACATGCACGCAACCGAACACCCTTATATTTCTGCAAAATGGTTTAGGAAGCGGTTACTCCAGTATTGCTGAAAAGGAAAGAGACAGGAAATCAGCTTTATGAAATATGGGGAGGAAATGTCAGAATAACTATTTAAGACTAAGATTAATAGTGACAGATGAAAAGGAATGTTGTTTGATCTTTTAAGATTTTAAGACCAGGATTTCTGATTAACTGCCTCTGAGGAGTTGCCCACACAGGGGGCAGTGGCTCAGCAATACAGACCCTTCGTTGTCCGGCTACAGAGCAAAGGCTGCCCCTGGCTCACAGGAGCATCCCAGCAGGCAGACACTGGCCTGCTTCTGGCGTAACAGAAGTGAGATGGGCAAGAGGAGAAGTTCCTGGTTAGCAGTGCAGAGGGTAAGGAAGATGAAGCAGCAGTGAGTAGTGTAGCAATCAGCGCCAAGCCTCTAGCGCCCTGCTTCCTTCCCTGGCTATCAGCCTCTGGGCTGCAGGGGCAACCCCGCCAAGTCCTAGAAGGGGAACTGCTGCACCTCAGCTGCTTCTCACCGTTCCCTTTCAATAAAGAAGGCTGGAGACTACCCTCATTGTTGACTGCAGGGCGGTGGTTCTGACAAAATTTGATGGTTCAATTAAAAATGTGTTGGATGCTGACTTAGCTCATGGCTACTGCAGACACAGCAGGCTCTGGCTCCAGGCAGTGGGCAGGTGCTTGGCAGACACTGAGCTAATGCCTGTGGTCACAGCTATTGCTGAGGTCTGCCCACCACACAGACATTCAGGGGGCTAAGGCCCCAGTTTGAGGGCAATGTGGTAGCAGCTGCTTGTGAGGGAGAGGCTGGCAGTTGCCTTGCGTGCCTGTGAGCTCATGTGGTTCTCCCAATAGGACGCATCACCTGCACTGTGCAGATGCAGGATGAGCTGCTGGAGTGGTACCCCAGTTAGGGGAGGTGGGAGACTGCCACCCTCCAGACCAAGCTCTGTCCAAGAGACTGGGTGAGGCATGGGGGACGGCAAAAAGCAGAATGCCGATAGGATGGGCCTTTGGCCCACCTGCCCATTGGGAAAGAACCTGGAGTGAGTTTCAGGTGACAGCTGCCTGACAGCACATGCATGGTGGGTCTGAGGACGCCGCCGCCCCATCCTGTTACTGGTGGCAGCAAAAGCAGAGTCTGACAGTGCCCTCCTGCAGGTGCTGGGTGAGGATGGGGCTGGGTCCCTGCCGCTCACTGCATGATGGAGGCCCGAGGCCAGGGATGTGCCCGCAGTGGCACGAATGCTGAGGCGGCGCCAATTCGGACATGTTTTTCAGTGGCAGAGCCTGAGGCAGAGTGGACAAAGGGACTCTGCTAGAGGCAGCAGTGGGTCTTCCTCACTCCCAGCTGTCTGGGCTGAGGGAAGTGGGCGCCCAAACCACCTCTGTGGGCTGGACGGGCCTGAAGATGACAAACGACAAGGCAACAGCCGGCCTGGGGCCATCTGGGGCTGTGCATGTCTCCTACTATAGTAGCCCACACCATTCCACTTATTTTGTACAGGCCACTAAATCAAAGAACTGAGTCAGGAAAAGTTGACTATTTGGTTAGTTTGGTTGCCACTGAATAGCACACCACCTAACAAGTTTAGACATCCTGTTTTGGTGTGCAGCCAAGACGCACTCCTTGCATTTGATCCACTCAACCCATTTCTTTTTGTGCCTCATGATACTAAAACTGACAAAACCTATCCCCCATTCTCTGCCAAGCAAACCAACCTCCTTTCCTCTGAGAGAGGCCTCGGTGAGCCAGGCCAGGACTCTGCATTTAGAGTCAGTCTCCATGTTTCACTGCCCTCCCTTTACACTCAAGACCTCTGAACTTGGCAGCACCTTGTCCTGCTTGAGACCCATTAACTTTCCCCCCAAATTCCAAGCATTTATATCACATCTTCTGGCTGGCCCAGTAAGCAGGGCCCAAATGCCTTCGCAAGAACACTCGGCCTCACAGGGAGGGAGCTGCCAGCCCACTGAATACAAGGAAGGAAGTGCCTAGGCCTCCTTCACCCTGGCTAATGACTAGGCTGGCTGTCTGCTGGCTGAGCAGAGCCATGTCCTCATAACTGTGCTTTCCTGTACCCTGGAGAGAGAAGACAAGCCTCAGCCGCAAAGGATATGACCCAGAAGGTACAGAAAGGTGGCCTATTTAAGATGAACCTATGGGTGCGTGAGTTCACTGGTTTGGTTACTTGCTTTCACTAGCTTTTTGCTTTTTAATGAACCAGGTAGCGAGATTCTGGGATGCGTTCTTGCAGCTAACAGATCAAAAGAACCACAGGAAGTTTTGTGACTCTTCATCTTGGCACTAGCACGGGACAGCCCCTCAGCCTGTCAGTCTGACCAAAACAGAATGAGTTTCTCTTCCCTCAGGTCCTCCCTGACATCTGGCTGTGCCACTGTCCTGGCAGAGTGTGGAGTCTCCGGGTATCACACCCGGGGTTGGCTAACCTGGTCCCTGTGTGTACAGGTGCCATGCATTGTGTGCCTGTTGCTCTCTGGGACAGTCACAGAAGACTGCAGTTTGTGACACAAGGGGCTTATTCCTTAGTGTCATACAGCTAACTCACTTGGTGGCAGTCACCTTTAGGCTAAAGCATCCAAATTCCAGGGAATACTCACGTTAGTTGATGGATGTTGGAAGGCATTGGAGGAAAACACCACAGTTAGGACTGTTAATGACTCATACACTGTCGGTAAGACTGATGTCGAACATGCGCAAACATTTATCATAGTAACAATGGTGGTGGTTAGTGCCACATTCAAATAAAAATAGTTCTATACAATATGTTCATTTGGTCATGTGCTATTTACAGATTTTACAAAACACACGCACATACAAACACACACGCTTGCCCCTTATGTTCTCTACACCAGGCTAAAACAGGCCAGCAGAAACTTGCACAAAATGTATCACAGATGACAATTACTGCCTATACATTAAAAAATAAAATTCCTACAACTACCTATGCAGCAGAACAGGATCCTTCTTCCCCTGAAGCAAAGTAAAACTAAAGTTCTGAGCTAACAAATTAAGAGAAAGTTGGACACATCCAATACAGAGTTCAAGCTAAGCCACTTAAGAGTTAAAAACAAGACAGTTATTGTTCTGTCCATTTAAAATGTTTTATTTTTCTTTTTAAACTAGATTGTGAAGTGCCACTGAAATAGGCAATGTTGGCAAAACAATGTCTGTTACAATAAAATACATTAGACATTTAAATAAATAACCTTAAAAACTATGTGAGGGGACATGAGCCCAGTCGATTGAATCTGGAACAATGTTTTCTGCACAAGCGAGAACAGGCATACCTCTTGTTAAGACTGATGTAAACAGAACCATCGAAACCCTACAGGAGCAGCAGCCGAGCGGGACCGGGGTGGGGGTGGGGGTGGGGGTGAGTGAGGGCTGAGGTGGGCGAGGGGAGTGGCAAACCAAAAAATACTGACTGAGGTAGCAGTACTCTGCTCAGTGCAGAAAAATTGGCTTATGAATAAAAATTAGACTGTGATCTCAGATTAAATCCAGATGATCATGCAAAAGACACAATACATGCTATTTAGTTTTAGAAAAAACCACACACATTCATTTCCTAAAATCTGCTGCCAATTAATTTGCTGACAATGTCTGCTGGCTCAACTATTTTTTTTATACAAGGATGAGTATTAAACAGAACACTGTACATGCTTTTTTCATCTACAAAAAAATATTTGCATAAAATAGTGTTAGTTCTCTGTACATGTCAATGGACACTTTAATTATGTGTATAAAAAAGGAAAATCTTGCCCCACTGGAGTCAGAAAAAGCGAAACAAAATCTAGAGTATGAAACCTTCACCAGCCAATATGTTCATGTGAAAATTCAGCAGAAGTAGACAGTTGCTTTAAACAATAAAAAATTAATTGATTAAGTTAAACATCTTCTTTATGTAAAACTGTCAGTCAAGACCAAAACATGTCACTAAAGTTAGTGTCTGTGCTATAGACCCAGATCACCAGGGGCATTATGAGCAGCACAAACGGCCAGGAAATCCCATCGGTGCATGCCGAGAACGAGCAGGATTTGGTGGCAGGCTGCACACACTCTTTACCAGGTTCCAAGTAGTTGCGGGCCACAAACTTGAGCGTCTCATCCATTAGAATCACAGGCAAGGAGATTTTCAGCACCATCAGCCACTGGGTCAAATTCAGCGGTGTGATCTGGAAGATAAGCTGAAACACAAAGAAGCCTCGTCAAGCTCCCAGCCTTGCTGGAGAGGCAGGCAGGGCCCGGCCCAGGCCCCAACATCACTTACAGGCAAGGGTTCCACATAGAGGATTAAGAAGTGGAGCGACATGGACAGGCAGATGGAGCCCACAAGCCAGATATTCTCCCAAGGGGGCATCCTCAGCAGGGACTGGTTTTCAGACAAGCTGCAAAACAAGGAGAGGTACATGAAACATACCTGTGAAAAAGGCAAAGGCATATGTCACAAGTGAGACTGTTCAGAACTATGCTTCAATAAGGCAGCGGCTAACCTAGCAGTGCCCACTGACCTAATTCTACTAATATTTCTACTGGGGCAAAGTTAAGGAAGAATGTTCAGATGTAGGACAAACTTCCCATTTTAAATTTAGGCTTTGGCACAGCAGATTTCATTTCACTGGGCCTTAAGCTGCTCTCAATTGCCTTTGACACTCAGGCTATTTTGAAATTTCCATTTTTGTCACTGGCTTAATTGGGTGATACCATTTGTCTCAATGCTAAAGGGCAAGAGTTCCTTCCCTGTGGGCACTGGCACACTAAAGTAGTGAAGTCCCTATTTTTGGCTTCCACTGTCTCTTAAGGAACGTGTGGCTAAGCACTCCCACTACTTCCTGAGGTGGTGACGACGTAAGCTTTTAAAACCAGTGCTACTTGCTCTTTCTTTTTGGAAGGGAAGAGCTTTCCTGTGATCTTCAATCAACCATGACACACACAATCCCCTAGCACCCTGCTTGTCAGAGCTGTTGCCCCAGCCTGCCAAGAAGACTCACTGACCTGTTGAGGGCATTACACATCTCTATGGTTACTAGAACAGAGAGTGCCATTGTCATCGGATACGGGGATTCAAAGACTGCACAATCCACTCCTTCAAAGTCTGGGTTGTCCTCTTTACACTGTAGGAAATGACTCTGCAATAAAAGCCCAGTCAAGTTCCTGATCAGCCAAGTACATTTCCAAAGACCGCACAACAATTCCACATGAAGCCCACACACACAAGATCTCACCCCATTTCCCAGAGAAGCCCTGATCCTTCAGAATAATCTTAAATGCAACTGCTTATTGTTCAAGCCTTAAGATTATCTGACAAACACAACCCTCAAACCACAGAAAGCTCAAGGACAACCTTGTTTGTGAGGGCTTACAATGCTTTGCCTCTAAGGTACAGAAAGAAAGGTGGCTACATACCAGCTGGTAGAAGGACACTCTTGGACCACCGTCAGCAGCAATGAACCACCATGCAGCAGCACCCACAGTAGCAGCGCCGACGTAACCTGGAACAGACATGCCGACGCTGATGCACGTGGGGCTGGCAGCCTACAGCGTCCACTGCAGGTGCTGCCTTGTGGGCTAATCCCCAGGACAGAGATGAAAGACACGGTGTGTTGGGAGAAACTGGAGCCTGTGCTGCCACTAGCAACTGCTCCCTCGCATCAGCCAAAGCAGCCAGATGGAGGGTCTCTGCAAGGGAGAGGGGTGTCTGTGGTACAGAAGAACCGGGGAACTTTTCCTCCAGAATTTGTGAGAAAAAGTACCTACTGGAATTGGTCGGACCTTTATACCAGCCATGCCCTTCTCTAACCAGCAGCCAATATATTAAGGCTGCAGGTATGTGTCCTCCACATAAGGCCATGCTGTGCTGGAGGAGCAGATCACACCATCCATAATTTTTAGGTACACTGATGCTACCAGTTATACGCTAATTTATTTGACCCATCAAAGCCCTGGCAGAACCTTTATATGAAAACACCATTAGAGCAGTTAGTACAGAACAGGGAGCAACATGGCAATGCCTGAAGCTGATTCTGGGCACCCCCCCAACCAGTGTCTGTGAATCCATCAAGTTTATTACAAAGAAGCAACAAGGGGTAGTGGAGAACACACGACTTGAGAATAAGAATGGCCCAATGTGGTAGCCTCCACCAAAAGACACAAGCACACACACCCCCTCACCCAGCAATGACAACGGAGCAGTAGGCAGCTGGTGCACAGGGAGAGGAGGCAGCTGTACATGTGCTCACATGGAATCACCCAACAAATAGGGAGAAATACAAAGATGGGGTTGAGCACACAGGTGTGTATAGCAGCCGTCACTTGCGAGAATACACACAAACTCTACGTGCTAGAGTATCTCTGGAAGGGCACATGAGAAACAGTTAACGCTGAGGGAAGCTGACCGGCTAAGGGCCTTCCTACTTTACGCCATAGTGTGCCTTTTGAATTTGAAGTCATGTGAATGTCTTAAAACCTTCCTAAGGTTCCCTAGGAACGTCATTTAACCTCTCTGGGCCTCACTTTCCTAATCTGTGACATGGGGAAGAGAAGCGGCACGGGAAGATGAGGTCCACAGAGATGACGTATGGAGAAGAACCTGACCTGTGGCAGGGCCTCCATGCATTTATCAACAATTGCCGATAAACACACAAAATCCCGTCTCTCACTTAGGGAAAGGGGGACTTAGTTTTATATTCTGTTGATATTATATCACCTGAGATGCCCCTGTAACCCCTATGCCCACAGGTTAAACCTGAGAGCCTCACTCACAAATGCCCAAGGATAAGGACTAACTTCACTGTAAACTGGGTATACACTTCATTAAATTGCAAGAAGGCAGCCTCCATTTTTTGCTACCCTAACAGGAGAATAGAAGAATGTGCTTTTTAGGGATGATTTTACAAAATTTGGGCTCACAAAGTTTTGTTTAAAAATTGACAATATAACAAACTGTACTCACAGCCAATAGCCAGGTAACGGAAAAAGAGCCACCCACTGATCAGTGGTTCCTTCGGGTTCCGGGGTGGTTTGTTCATGATGTCTAGATCAGGAGGGTTGAACCCCAGCGCCGTGGCAGGCAGGCCATCTGTCACCAGATTGACCCAGAGCAGCTGGACAGGAATTAAAGCCTCAGGAAATCCAAGGGCTGCTGTCAGGAAAATACTGTTTCCACCCAAGGAAAGAGAAAGACCCCAATTATTTTTGACCACTATTTAAATAGGACCACCACCCTCTCCTCCTCCATAAAAATCAATGGACAGCAATGATTGCTTGAAATAAGTTTTTTTGGGCAATCATAAAACATCTATTATAACCAATTTCAAATTAAAGTTAACTTTGAGAAGGTCAAGAATTTTGCTCCTTTATGTAGTTACTCATCTCTCTGTTAAAGAGCGTCCTTTGTACTCTGGGGCAGTGCAGACAGCCCTCCTGAAGGCCGGAAGTACCCCTACCTTCTCAAGGGCTTTCTTTTTTTTTTTTTCCAGGAAGATTAGCCCTGAGCTAACTGCTGCCAATCCTCCTCTTTTTGCTGAGGAAGACTGGCCCTGAGTTAACATTCATGTCCATCTTCCTCTACTTTATATGTGGGACGCCTGCCACATCACGGCTTGCCAAGCGGTGCCGTGTCTGCACCTGGGATCTGAACTGGCAAACGCTGGGCCGCTGAAGTGGAACGTGTGCACCCAACTGCTGCGCCATTGGGCTGCACGAGGGCTTCCTTTGTCTTGCCCGACCCTCCCTCCCAACTCGTGCACAAAGACCAACGCTGCTACCATATGAAGAGCAAATGTGGAAAACTGGTCATTACAAGCCCTGATTTTTCGATAAAGGAATACAAGTGATCTATCACAGGGACCCACCAGACAACTTCCCCCACGTTCGACGAGATGAGGTAGCGGATGAACTGCTTCATGTTGTTGTATATTGCCCGCCCCTCCTCGACGGCAGCCACAATGGTGGAGAAGTTGTCATCAGCCAGGACCATCTCGGAGGCGGTTTTAGCCACTGCAGTGCCAGAGCCCATGGCAATGCCAATCTCGGATTTCTTCAGGGCAGGAGCATCATTCACACCATCCCCAGTCTGAAAGGGAACCCGAAGCCTGGTTTACACACACCTGACCACTAACACACACATCCCGGACAAAGGCTCGGCCATCTTGAAGCAAGGGAAATGAATGGAACCAATGAGACCAATGGGGCCCTGGGCAGAAGAGTTAGAGGAGAAATTTTGTTTTTATAAGTTGGTGGCACAAAGCACATTTTACCTGGGAAATGTAAAATTGTCAATAAGCTTACCAAAGAGACTTCAGAGGGAAGTAGAACCAAGGGACTTCAAATTCATTTGTATTATTTTTTATAAAACAAAAAACCTATATGGCAGTCAAGATGAAGTACTTGTGTCCACGTGGATAACCCTCAAGTAGAACAGGTACAGACTGCAAAAATATGTAAACTACAATACGCCATTTATAAACGTCAAAAATATGCAAAAATACTAAATATTCTCTATAGATAGTGAACTATCACTCCCACGTATGTTTTTTATATTTTTACTCAACACCCCACATCAAATTCAGAATGGTGGTTCCCTCTGGGAAGAGAAGGGAAGGGAGAGGA
Organism: Equus quagga; assembly: GCF_021613505.1. Lineage (NCBI taxonomy): Eukaryota > Metazoa > Chordata > Mammalia > Perissodactyla > Equidae > Equus > Equus quagga. Next base: position 71,951,902 of record NC_060281.1, on the reverse strand, counting down.
AGGAGGAAGGGAGGAGGAGACCTGTAATACCTGGTTTCAAACAACAAAATTCAATTTTTTTAAAGTAAAGTTTTATAGACAAGTAAGAGAAAGGAAGTATAACACAATGTTAACGTGTGTGGGTGAAAAATCACGTGAGGGGAAGAATACCGAAAAGGCTCCATCAACAGGCAGCTCTTACACAGTGCTTTACCAGTACATCTAATTTCAGGTAGGGGTATCCAAAGATGGGGTGGCAGAGTGCAAATTAGTTATATCTTAAATCAGTGTTTATAAAACTTGAGATACAAACATGCATACTTTAACCAAGACAAAGACTAGACACCACCAAATATTTCTCCTGTAACTGATTCAGAAGGCACTTCTAGATCTTAAACTACTCTAGAATCTCCACTGCATGCAACATCCAGCATGCGAACTACTGGCCAACAGAATCCTAGAGAAATAGCTCAAATCATGACAAAAATCTAGAAATTCCAAAGTTGGGAGCTATGGCCACAAATTTAATGGTCAAATTTAGCATCTGCTGTGTGTGTGTAGTGTGAGTCACCTGTACATGTCCAAAGACACTCACCATAGCTGTAATCTCATCAAAAGACTGAAGAAACTCTACAATTTTAGACTTGTGGGAAGGTTCAACTCGAGCAAAACAGCGGGCATTCAAGCAGGCATCTCTCTGGGCTGAAGGACTGAGCTCATCAAACTCCCGACCTGTAAAAGCCTTTGACGTCACATCCTCGTCCTGCCTGAAGATGCCAATGCGGCGACAGATGGCCACAGCGGTGCCCTTGTTGTCCCCCGTGATCATGATGACCCGGATGCCTGCTTGCCGGCACAGCTTCACAGAAGAGGCCACTTCAATTCTTGGAGGGTCCAGCATGCCCACACAGCCAACGAAAGTCAGATTGGTCTACAGAAAAAGAATCACCTTATGTTCAAACAGGAAATTCTGGTTTTTCCCCTGGTGTGGAACAAGGGCGAGGTTATACATTGAGAACAAAGGTTTCTGCATTTTCTTATGCTAAGTTCTCTAACTTTGACTCTTATCTAAGATTAACATTCACACTACTGATATAAATCCAATCAAGAATAGTATTAATTCTAATTAATCAGAAACGATTAAAAACATCACTACATTCTATTACCAAATCATTTTCATGAGGAATAAGAGCATTTTGATATTGGCCACCTTAGTTCCTTTCATTCAGCACTTCAGGAAGTTACGTACCTGATATGAAAGAATTCTATGAGCAGAAAAGTAGAAGGAGGCTCTCAACTTGGATATTTTGACCTTCAATAACTAATGAACATTTTAAAAATGTTCCCAAATTTTAAAATATCTTAATAGGTTTTACAGTTTAACTCAATTGTAAAACCTATTGATTAATCTACTTTGAGGGTAACAGATTTGTATTAAATTGTTAACGATATATGTTTGAAGCAGCAACCTAAATTATAAAGGTAGTGCCATCCGGCTTGCAGAAAAACAAATAACCTCACCTCTTTCTTGGCAAAAGCAAAACTTATTTGACCTTTTACTGAAGGAGTGCTGTTTAAACACAATGAACGTGCAGGATGTGGGTGAATAAACTTTTCATTAGCTAACCTCATATTTAATAAAGTTGGCAGAGTCCTCCAGGTTCATTTCTTCTCTTCTCAGTGGGTTGTCATGAGTGGCCAGAGCCAGGCATCGCAGTGTGTCGCTGCCACTCCCCCATTCCCGAATAACAGACATGATCTTCTGTTTGACTCCAGGGATCATAGGAACTTTAGTACTTCCAACTCGAATGTGGGTGCACCTATCGATGACACCTTCGGGAGCACCCTGAAAACGTTACAGATTTAGAGCAATAATTGTATTTACTGGCTCACCCAGGGCCCTAATCCTGGTAAGAACGTCTCAAAGGCAATTTGCTGTACTCACCTTCACAAACATTTTGCTCATCGATGTCCGGCTCGGTTTGTTTGGTGTACAATAAACTGACATTGATTTTCTATCACGTGAAAACTCTAGAGTAAATTCTTTTTTCATTAACTGTTTAATGACCTATAAAGAAAACATAAATGGAACACTACTGGACAACAATTTCTGTAAACTTTTCACTTGTTCAACAAATAGTCACTAAGCACCTGTTACGTAATGGGCACTGGGGACACAGCAACGGACAATGAACAAAACAAGTCCTCGCCCTCAGGAAACCTGCCCTCTAGTTTGGAAAAGATAGACGAGAATGTAGAAGTAGATTATAATAAGGGCCATGGAGAAAAAACAGTCTTAAGTAAGGCAGGGAAGGGGGATAGAAAATTTGTGTATGAAAAGATTGCAGTTTTACATAAAGTGGTCAGAAAAAGAGAACACTTGAGTAAAACATGAAGGATGTGGGAGTGTGAGCAGAGAGAAGTGCAGGCTGGTGTGACGTGGCAGGTGTCAAGGAGCCTCCAGGCTGGAACAAAGTTTGCAAGAGAGAGACAGGTGAGAGGTCTAATGGCAGGGGTGGCATAGTGGCTTTTATAACAAGTGAGAAGGGGAAGAAGACAGTGGAAGATTTCAAGCTCTGGCAGTTGTGTTAAGAATCAGCTGAAGGGGGTCAAGAACACCACTGAATACAAATAATCCAAGAGATGATGGTGACTTGGGCCAGGGCAACAGCCCTGGAGGTGGACTGAAGTGGTCCAGAGCACTGCTGCCTCAAAGAAGTTTCTACAGTGACGGAAACGTTGTCAGTGCTCTTCAGGCATCAGTCGTCTGTGGCTAGTAAGCACCTGAATGAAGTGGGGCTAGTCCACTCGAGGAACTGTTATTTTAAGTAAATAGCTTTAGGTGCCTAATGGCTACTGTATTAGGCTTTAGCACATTGACATGCTTAAAATCATGAGACCAGAAGAGGTCATGAGAGTACCTGCAGACAGAAAAGTTCAGGGACTGGCCCCTGGGGCCTTCCTACCCCTGGTGGGATGTGGAAGATCCAGCCAGAGACAGCGGAGGGTCAGGGAGGGAAAGAGAATGAGTGAAGCAATGTGCCAAGGAGGGAGACTGACAGGATCAACTGACAGCTCAGGTAAAACAAGGATTGAGATTTAACTTTTAGATTTAGATTCTGCTGGATTGTCTGTGTATATACAATGTTACCTACAAAATATACTCTATCCTTCCCAATTTTTATATTTTTGATTTCTTTTTCTCCCCTAGTGCATGGACTAGGACTGTCAGCACAACATTGAGTAGAAACGGTAAGTGGAAATTCTTGTGCTGCCATATATTAACAGAGGCTTTGTGTAAACATACCATTAGCTTGAAGACAAGTTTGCTGAGTTTTTATCATAACAGAGATTAAATTTTATCAGATGCCTTTTCTGCATCTACTTAAATGATCTTATGGCTGCCTTTATTCAATTATGTGAATTACACTCATTTTTTGCCCCCTATTCAGACACACATATAATGAATAATTGTAGAAATCCCAAAGAACCCCAGCATCCAATGTGGGCAGTTATGAGTGGACTGAAGTTTGTGGGTTTGCTCAGCCAGGCTGGGTATACTATATAGCTGTCCTCTTAGCCAGAGCTGCCGTACTTAAGCGGCAAAAGGACAATCACCATTAATTCTGCGTTATCTGACTCATGTTTTTCTTACATGTTTAGTTTCCATTAAGCATTTGTACCAACGGCTCTAGCAGACTGAAGGAACGTGTAGTGTTTCTGAGTAAGGTGTGGACCTAGGCACCAGATATATCCTAGGGGGAGAAAAGAACAAAGCCGTGTATTCCACTCTCAGGACAGTCAAGAGCGGTAGTCCTATCTAAACAGGACTTGAGGCCTTACAAGGCTGAGTCCTGGGGCCAGCCCGGTGGCGTAACAGTTAAGTTCAGGGGCTCCGCTGTTTTGGATCCTAGGCATGGATCTATGCATCGTACCTCAAGCCATGCTGTGGTAGGTGTCCCACATATACAAGAGAGGAAGATGGGCACAGATGTTAGCTCAGGGCCAATCTTCCTCAGCAAAAAGAGGAGGACTGGTGGTGGATATAAACTCAGGGCTAATCTTCCTCAGGAAAAACAAAACAAAAAGCCCTGGGTCCTGCCCTCTGTCTCTGAACTATGAAAAGTTCTTGCTTTCTAGGGGGTGGAGGGTTGGCATGAGTCCTTATCTGGGAATTTTCAGTGAATGAGCATCGTGACAGTCATTTCTGATCCTTTTGCTCAGCTGTTGTGGCAAAGGCAGCCATGGAACAAGAAAATGCTTAGTCTGCAGACAAGAGAACAATCTATCCTTATTTGTGGTCATCACTACAGTTAACGCACCCCTTTTAAACTCCATAGTGCTACCTGTCTCCCTCTATTGAGTAGTTACAGGTCTAGAATCAAACAATTCTAAACCTCAGTCTCTGTGAAGCTGAGTCTTCAAGTTGCCTCTGAAGGATTTTGTCACACCAACGAACAATAGAGCTGTCAGACAAGGTGGCTTTGTGAGGGTCGGCCTCTGACTTACCGACAATAGGGGAGTGAGGGCTCTAAAATGGAGACAAGGGGCGTGGACTTGTTTTAGGGAAGCTGCTAAGTCGGGGCAGGATGCCACGGGAGCTGCCCAAGACCCTCGTGGCTATGAGATTGCTAGTTGTGTAGCATGAACTGGTCTACTGTGAAAGATTCTATACTTCAGCTGAGACATCCTCCATTCTGGTGTGAGTTTTTGTTTTCTCAGGACAACATACAGGAGGCAAAACAAGGTGAAGGAAAAAGTACTGGGGCAGGCATCTGGCTCTGCCTTATACCAAGACTGTACCCAAGCCATTGAAAGCCTCAGTTTCCCTGCCTGTGTCAGACTGGACTGGATAGTCCTGAAATCCCTTTCACAGCCTGAGATTTGGTGTGGTCACTAAAAAGTTTATATAGCTAAAGTCCTTAAGAAAATAGATGTGCTCTCCCCAACCTTAGGGTGGATGTGACAAGTGTGATGCTACCCTCCTCCCCAGTACCACACTGCCTCTTAATCTGCCATGGTTTCCCAGGGAAGGATGAAAGAAAGGGTCCATGACACATAAAAGCCTAAATGTAGTGATAGCTGACCATCTAGTACACATGAGCCTTGCTTTTGCAATAACTAGAAAAGGCTATATATGTATATTTTGAAGATTAGCCCTGAGCTAACACCTGCTGCCAATCCATTTTGCTGAGGAAGACGGGCCCTGAGCTAACATCCGTGCCGATCTTCCTCTACTTTATATGTGGGACGCCTACCACAGCATGGCTTGACAAGCGGTGCGTACATCTGCACCCAGGATCCACACCGGTAAACCCCAGACTACTAAAGTGGAGTGCGAACCTAACGCTACACCACTGGGGCAGCCCCTAGAAAAGGCTGTATTTCTACCTCCCATTTCTCCTTATTCCACCAGAAAACCCTAACTGAGAACAAAGAAGTGCTATAAAGAGGTACCTCCAGTACCAACTGGCAGCCATTCGGTGATGACAGGTAGGTCTGACATTAGAGGAGGTTATGTGCAGCAGAACTCAATTCTGTAGGCATCTAAGCTCTAAAGCTCTGAGGCAGGAGGTTCTGGGAATTGGTCTGGAAGACCCACTTTAGGTTCTTATAGCTGTGTAGACCCTGGACTACATGAAGATGGTATGGTGTTCACCCTGTGCAGAGGGGCTGGTGTGTTTCTGGGGTGGTGGCTTGGGAGTGGGTGGGACCAGACAGACTTTGGGGTCTGACTTTTTTCTGACATCTCTTCTCCTCCTGCTTGGCTGCTGTGAGGACAATCAGTCTCTTAATGCACCTTCTCTGGCTTCAGTGGTTCCCATTCTTGAGCTTCCTTAGCTTGCCTCTTGGCCTCATGCTTCTTCTCTACCCCTCGTTCTACTTCCACTTGCTGCTGCCTGTCACTCCTGACCTTCATGTACTGTAACATCTTGTTTGCAGACTGCTTACACTGCTTCTCATCCAAGCACTCACTCACCACACTCTGGCCAGAAAAAAGGAGGTTATCACTGAGGTCCGTTCAACCAGCATCACCACGACCAAAAACAAGCTGGTCAGCAGTGAGCTGGACCTGAGCTCAGCAGCCTGAAAGAGGTCCCTGTCAAGGAGCTGCTGCCCTCCCAGGTCACTATGCTGCATCTGTCTTGTAATAAAATGCTACTGGATTGTGTGGCCTCACATGTGTGGGGATCTAGACCAGAGTTAAGACAATCTGCAACAGCTGCTGGCAGACACTGGCCATCTGCTCAGCCTTCAGCACCTGGATCTCTTCAACAGACTAGTCCATCCTTTCCTGCCTGCCTCTTTGCTCAGCCCAGGAATCAAAGGCTCTGACAGGCAGAGGGAAAGGACTGAGGGGCCATGCATTTGTCCAGTGTTCTCACACCTAACAGACACACCTGCACTGCCACCACACTGACTGACCTTTGTTAAGCTAGCCTTGTAGTCATGGCAATTCTGCTTGTTATATTACTATATATACTTTTAATATATTACTAGACTTGATTTGCTAATATGTTGGGAATCTTTACATCTCTATTATGAAGGATATTAGTTTGTAACTTCCTTTTCTTGTCACATCCACATCAGGTTTTGGTATTAGGGTTATGCAGGCCTCATCAAATGAATTGAGAAGGGTTTCATTTTACACTTTCTTGTAGACTGTGTAAAACAGATATTTCTTAAATCTTTGTAGTCTGTGTAAAACTGGCATTTATTTCTTAAAGCGTTTGGCAGAATTGGGCCTGGTAAATTTTTGTGGGGGTAGATTTTTAATTACAGATTCAATTAATTTGATATAGGATTATTCCATTTTTCTTGAGTCAGTTTAGAAAGTCGTGCGACTGAAAGGATTTGTCAGTTTCTTCTAGGTTGTCTAATTTATTGGTATAAAATAGTTCATGAGAGGTTTCTGATCTTGCCTATTATTTCCCTTCTACTTGTATTTAATGTGCTGGTTTTCTGTTTTCTTCAGATGGAAGCTTTTATCACTGATTTTTAACATTCTTTTATAGTATGTGCACTTACAGCTATACATTTTCCTTGAAATGATGCTTTTAGCTACATCCTCCAATTGTCATATGGTTGTGTTTTCAATATTGTTTAGTTCAAAATATTTTCTAATTTCCACTGTGGTTTCTTCTTTCACCCATGGATTACTTAAGAGTGTTAACTTCAAAATATTTGGGGAATTTGCTAGTTATCTTTTTGTTATCAATTTCTAGTTTAACTCTTTTGTGATGGTTATACAGCAACTCTCTGTATGATTTCAACCCTTTGTACTTCTGCTGAGTCTTGCTTCATGGATCAGCAATACAGTCTATTCTGGTGAACATTCCTTATACAGCTGAAAAGCATATTAGAAGGAACATAATAGAAATAAGGATTAGGTTGAGTGTATTTATAGCATCGTGCAAATCTTCCATATCCTTACTGATTTTCTTTCATCTGCTTGTTCTATCAGTTGAAATAGGTTATGTTAATCTCTAACTCCCATTGTGGATTTCTCTATTTTTCCTTTTATTACTGTCAATTTTTGCTTCATGTATTTTAAATGTGCTATTAGGTATATACACATAAATCACTTGACTTTATATTTAGCACAAGGCAAGGTCATGGGGAACTTTGACAAGAGGTTTTGACAGACTGAAGAGGCAAAAGCTTCACTAGAATGAATTCAAGAGAATGGGAGGTATGAAACAAGAGAATACATAAAAACAGCCCTTTTGAGAAGTTTACCGTAAAAGAAAAGTAGTAAGGGACTGAAGTGGGAAGTAAAATCAAAACCAAGTTTTAAGAGGAACGTATTCTTATTTCTCCCATGCTGATGAAGAAGATCCAATAGAGAGGGAAAATGGAGGGTGCAGGAGAGAGGTGCTGGGGGCTCACTGCACAAGGAGCAGCTGGTTTTCATCATTTTACCTGAGTGTGACTATGGGGAGGAGATATTACGAGTCTGAGAAGATAAGGTATAAACTTAGTTGTCTAAGATAGTAGGAGAGTGAATGGACTACGGATGTATGGTATGAGTGATGGGCAGCATGAACAATACACCAAGCTCAAATACTGACCGAGTTGCAGGCATTTGCTCGTTCTATTTTAGAAAGACCTTTCAATTCGGTATCAAATACATTCATCTTCTCTACCAGGCAAGTGAGAGCCGTCTCTGTAGCTTCTCCAACTTTTTCATACACACCCTTTGCCTGTATTGGTTAAAGGCACAGAAAGTGCAAAAATGGAAAAGTAGTAAACAAGTAAGTTTTTTCTTAATGCAGACTTTTTTCCATAGGAGGACAACCTGTCTTCTGTTGCATGATGATTCTGTGGGCCATTTTTATCCTATTCTGGAGCACAGGATCCAGATAATTAAAAATATACTCGAAGCACAGGTGTTCAATTTTATCTTATTCTAACAATAGGTTTTTCATTTCCCTTAACTTCAAGAAGCAGTATTAATTCAAACAGAGCTTTCAAATAGTATTTGTAATTCCATGTCATTACTTATTCTACAGAATTTACATTCTGTTTCTGACGGGGACTAGCTTGCCTTTTAAATAGAAACCAAAGGGGTTATCTATTTATAATTATAAAGGGAATAAAAAAGGATTTCTATTGGTTAAATTTTATATTAGTATTTTACCACCATCATCATCAAAACAACCCTCTGAGCCTCAGCGTGTCCTCAAGGATATCTTATAAAGCAAGTTCGATACCCTATACACTTCCAGGAGAACATTTTCTATCCTGGATTTTATTCATTTATAGTAACCAAACTATAAATAGCTGAGAACATGATGTATACTACAATTCTTGGTTAAGTAGCTGCAATGCTCAAAGAGGGTATATGAAAAGCTCTCAGCTTTCTTTGGCTAGGTCATGTTGACTCTGATCGAGATAGGCTCTTGAATGGAAAGGGGAAATAAAATCAGGAACCCTTACTTTCAAAAGGGAGGAAGGAAGGCTGGATTTTCATTCCACCCACCCCACCCTTGAACGAGGCACAGCCAGGTCTAGTTTCTCATTTATGAGGAGTCTTACCTCATTGTAATCCAAAGCAGAGTCATTACAAAGAGCACAAATTGTTGCCAATTCTACAAGACCATCATATTGATGACATTTCACTGGTTTATCATCTTTATGCCTATCAAAAGAAAAAACACTCAGAACACAGTGTGGCCATCTCTAGTGATTTTTACTTAATTATTTAATAACATAAATAGAATCTGTGGACAAGAGACTGGCACGTATTCAAAAAAACTGAGGATGGCTCTTAGAAATCTGATGCTGGAGACAAGAGAATGTGTCTCTGATATCAGGAATCAATGGCTAAAGATTAGAAATTCTTAGTTCATGAAATTCCTCCACCACTGGTATCAAAAAAGAGCAAACAGAAACCTTACTTCAAAACTTAGGCTTCAAAAGAGAGCTAAATAAAGATGAAAAAGGTCATTGGCTTATGACCTGTGTTCTAAGTGTGTATTGCATTTGTTTTTAAAAAAATTTACTATGCCAGTAACTGATGACATGAGCTACAGTTGGAAAACTGCCTCAACTTTTTTAGATACACTGCAAATCTATACAAGTACCAAACGGCCAATGGATCCTTTAAATGATAAGGAGGGTTTACTCACACTTCTCCAATAGGTGCATATGTTGATCCAGTTATGGTAAACTCGTTAAGGGAACAAGTATCACCTTCAACTTTGTCCAGAATGAACATCTACAGAAAAAAAAAAAAAGCTGAAGTCTTTACAAGGTATAATAAATATGCTAGAAAAAATAATCTTTCCTAAGACAAAAAAAGCTTTTCTCATTTAAGAAAAGTTTTAATGAAACTTATTAATTGAAGCCCAGCATGAGTAGTATTGTCCCTTATTCCAACTAGATACTATTTAATACTGCCTCTCCCATCCATCTAACCATCTGAGAAACAGGACCACTGAGGTGCTGAATAAATAGTAAGCAGCAGTGGCCCCAAAGACACAGAAGACCCCCCCCCCCATGAAACCTGACTTACGAGGACTCTGGGTCAGTCAATTCCAAAGACTCAGCAGTACTCTTTAGAATGTTCAGAATTCCAAATTTCAAATGGCTGGCTGAGAAAGTGATATTAGGGAGTCCTGCCTTAGACTAAGAGTACAAGCTGGGAAGAATAAACTCACATTTCAGAGTTGCATAAACAGTCCCTGAGTAAAATAAGACAGATTGCTTCTCTGCTCCTTCCCACTTATTTTTATGGTGGCAATAGCTCATTTTCTATGAAGCTGCATAACTACACGTATACAGTAAGGAGCCCACAGAGCTGAATGACCTGATGTTACCAAGACAATACCGATGGAAGCATGCTTAGGAAAGAATTCTAAATTTTATAGAATAATAAAGTGACACGAATTAAGTTTCTTAAAGATGAGGTTTTTTCTTGGTTTGCTTTCCAATTATAATTCAGAAGCCCAGTTTGGAAGACTGAGATTTAGATTTGTGTTTTCATTGCAAATTGAAACTGTAAAACCTTCTCTTAAAACAAAAGATACAAAAACAGGCAAAGTGATACTTCAACTACACTTTATCATACCAAGATCTCTCTGAAATATGAGCAATTAAGAATATGATCAAACCATTCTACAATAAGGAATTTTAAAAGTGTTAAACTCAAGTTAAAAAGAGCCATGTAATGCTTTAAAAACATCTTTTCAGAGCATTCCAACTCATATTCAATAAGAAAATCAGCTCGCCTTCATTTTAAAATAACTTCCTTTGCCTCACAAGATTTGCTTGTTATATAGCATATACTTTTAAATTCCAAAAGCTTCATTCCATACTTTTGGAATGCCAGAACTAAATCAACCAACCTTGGAACCGAACTAAAGTTATAAGCCATACAAAACTTTTTTAAAAAATAAAAATATATAATGGGATTTAAAAACTGTAATGACTCCTGATAAAAGGCTCTAATTCAAACACATACAACCACTGTGTCAAATGAGGAAAAAGATCCATGTCCAAGGTCACATGCCGCAAGATCACGTACTCCTACAATTTTTTTTCTAACAGATACAACACCTAAAAAAGGGAAGCTTGTCAAAGGGCTCTTTCCAAAGATGTTTGACATTTTATAGAAGAGGAAATAAAGGGCCAGAGAGGTTAAAGGATGTGCTCAAAGTTACACAATTATTCAGTGGAAGAGACAGGCCCAGGTTTAACTACCAATCTTTCCTAAGTTCTGTGACCTTCAGTCACTTAACTTCTCAGAGCCTTAGTTTTCTAGCCTCTTGAGCAGGATTACCATATGATCCAGAGAAAGTCACATGTGAAAACAAATTAAGTGCACTAGGCGTAGCAAAGCAAGTTGGCATTATCATTGCTACACATCATGCCACTTCTTTAATGATACTGTTTATAAAAAGTGAAACTCTTTACGTCTATACCAGAGTCCAAAATACTCTGAGATATTCAGAATTCTAACCCACATTAACTAAATCTGAATGCACTTGGGCATTTTAGATTTCAAGCAAGTAGAACATTTCGGAGCTGCATGATGAAAGTACCCCTAAGTTAAGGGCAGTTATGCAATCCTCTGCAAGAAGCCTCCTGTAGGAGACTGATTAGCATCAGCTTTCTGCCGCTGAGGCAGAACAGAACAAAGAGCCAGGCTGTTTAATAGAAGAA